>NC_133503.1:107771304-108081847 GCF_049354715.1 Callithrix jacchus | reverse complement strand
GAGCCTTTAATAATATATTTCTCCATCTAACCAGAGCAACCTATAGTGTAGATTGCTCTGAAGTTCCGTGCTTCTTATCTAAGTCCAAAGGTAGAGCTGGTTTCATTTCTTAGGGTAAGTTCCACTTTTCTAAATGTTACCTCTCTTTATATCAAATCAGGAATCAACATATCCAGGGTGCAGAGCTGTAAACACATCAAATAAAAGTATAAGGACTCATGTTTGGATTCCCTTCCATGAACACTCCCTTCGTGGAAGCCATCTTTCTGTCTCCTGGATTTTCCCTCTGGAGTCCCCTTCCTCCTAAACTCCATCTCTCCCTATTCCCTTCCACTCAGTGTGGAAGGTGCTTTCCTCTCCTGGATTCCAGCTTTCTGAATTCTCTCACTTAGTGTGAGAGTTAGCTGTTTCTTTCTCTCTCCTTGTCTTTTTTTTTTTCACTCTTTCTCTAAATAAACCACTTTCTACAAAATCAATAAACAAATAAATAAAAGTACAAAGGGAAAAACTAAAGATCTCAGAATTCCAATGACGTCACAACATGAAAAGGAAAACAAGTCATCTCTTTTTGAGGAGGGCCGTGTATAACATGCGGAATAAGAATCGGAGGCTTAAAAACTTGGAGAACCACTGAAACAATGAATACTATACAGTCTCTCTAATCTCCTGTCTCACACAGTTCACACAATGAGCAAAGCAGAAAGCAGTGAAAGAGATGTAAACCCTTACCATACTGTAGAAGTGAATTGCAATATAAAGTTAATGACCTAGTTTTTTTATCCACATCTTTAGATTAAAACAAACAAACACAAATAGAAACTTACCTTCAAAGGGAGACCCCAATTGATATTCTCCACTGAAAAATTGTGGTAATGAGAATACAAGTGCTCCCAGTCCTATCATAAAGGCTGCAAATGCAAGCCATCTCGGCTTGTGTCCTCTTTCACCAAAGAACGATACAAATAAAGACAACAAACAGAATGAAATATCGTAGCTTGATGAAATCAGGCCAGTCAGGGAACTCTTCATTTCATAACGCTTCTCAATAGTGGAAATGCTAATATTTACTAGGCCATTAACTATCATGCCTAAAAAAGAGAAAAATGTATGCACGTCATTAAAATTTTACCATATGATTTAAGGTTATTAACACAAGGGAGTAGAGTTTGGTTATTTACTTCTTTCGGTTTTTTAAAATGTGCCAGTACTTAAAGTCTCAAAGTTGCAAAGTTAGGCAACCTAAAAATCCGTTTGCTTATATTTCCCTAAATATCAGTTTGCTTTTTAAATTGTACACTTGTGAATTTTCAGGTGTCCAACAAAACTCATGCTTGCTACATACTAAATTATAGTTAACTAGCCTTTATTCATTTTTCTTTAAATGACAAAGCCAGACTGGTAATGTCCCATGAAGCCATTTTGCCAGAGTTTCCAGGTATTAAAAAGTCATACTCCCATGGACCTCAATCAGAAGACTACAAAAGACACAAGAGACTGCATAGGCCATTACTGTTAGGTTCAATTGCTTCCCAAATTACTCAATCCTTAAACATACTTATCTATAACAAGAGATAACTTCGACTATTACTTTATCTCCTCCCTTCTTTCTCCTAGTCCCCCAAAAAGAGATAAGCTTGATTTGGTCTTAGGAAGGAGAAATTGAGCAAACCCCTACTTTTTTTCTAACTTTCTTACAGATATTAAAGTTACTATGTGAAAGATTTTAGAGCAAAAGTAAACATAAGTCTTTCAACCAATTGCATTCTAAATCGTATGAAAAGTAAAAGAAAAAAACATATACTTATTAAAACTATAGTGAAGGAATAGAATGTAAACAAGGTAAGACTGAAAATCTGAAAATTTTGACTTACTTAAAAATGTCCTGTCCAGATACAAATTAAACTTACAAAGGCTTAAACATTACTATAAATTGAAAATTCAAAAACTCTGATTGTATTAACTAGAGATTCCTTTACTTAGGTATAATAAACTGCCTTTATTCATTAACAGTACAGATTAAACTCACAGGAGTTTAAACATTACTATAAATTAAAAATTAAAAACATGTGATTGAATTAACTAGATACTCCTTTTATTTAGGTATGATAAATTGTTTTCATTCAATAACATAACGAGTATACACATACAAGTCATGATCTCCACAAATCTCTTTAAATTTTGATTTATCAAAACCATAGCTGAAAACATATTTCAAAAAAAAAAAAAAATAAATCCAACAAGTTTGACAAGTTTCAAAACTCCTAACATAATTTTTACTTTTATACCAGCTTGATAAGACTATAAGCCAATTTACAATTCCTGGGATTTCAAAATAATGTGCCTGAAGTACCTGGGGATGACATTTTTATAAGTTATCTAATCATACAAAATTTCCCCCATTCAATAAAATCAACTTTCCTCACACCTACCATACTGATTAAAAAATAGTTATTAGAAAGCGTTTTTGTGGTAAAACTTTTCTTTGAAAAAAAATTGGTAACCTCTGCTGGAAGTGCAGCACATTAATCCAATGACTCAAAGTGGATTCTATGCTATACAGGTTCCAAGAACACTCCTTAAAACAAAACTAAACTAAAAATCAAGAAACACTGAATACTACATCTCTCTATTGTAAATGAATGGCAATAGGAAGTACATTAGAAAATTAAATATTAGAGACCTTCTGTTTGTCTTGGAGAAATGCTGGGTTAAACAAACTCATTTGACAAATTTTGCTTTTTTTTCCAATTAAACATATACTTAAATATACCATGGAAATGACCTTCTTAAGGATCATGTTTGAGAAACATGGCAATAGTTTTCAGCCATTTAAACTTCAGCTGAAACGTAAACTAATAATCTGTTGGATCACACTTTTTATTATTATTATTATTTTTTTTTTAGACCTTGTTTCGCCCTGTCACCCAGGTTGGAGTGCAGTGGCGCCATCTCGGCTCACTGCAACCTCTACCTCCCAGGTTTGAGTGATTCTGGTACCTCAGCCCCCTAAGTAGATGGAACTACATGTGCGTGGTGCTTTGTTTGGTTTGTTTGAGAGAGAGTTTTGCTCTTGTTGTCCGGGCTGGAGTGCAATGGCACTACCTGGGCTCACTGTAACCTCCGCCTCCCGAGTTCAAACGATTCTCCTACCTCATCCCCAGAAGTAGCTGGGATTACAGGCATGTGCCACCACACCTAGCTAATGTTTTCATTTTTAGTAGAAATGGAGTTTCGCCCTGTTGACCAGACTGGTCTGAAACTCCTGACCTCGGGCGATTCGCCCGCTTTGGCCTCCCAAAGTGCTGGGATTACAGGCTTGTGCCACCACACCCGGCCTAGTTGGTTATTTTTATCTCTGATTAAGCTTCTTAAATTGGGGACCTCTGGGTAGATGCTGCTCCAGATGAAATGTGACACAATTTTCTAGAAGGAACAATTATATTTGACAACAATTTTAAGCAATATTTTATATTAAATATAAAATTATATATTCTGGAATAATATCGAAATTTCAGAGAAATTTTAAGATAACACAAAAGATAAGACTTTTTTTTTACTTGTGTCCAACTTTTTTTACCTTTGCATTCCTTTGACACTGAGATGCTTCACAATCACCAATTTCGGAAAAGTATGATCAAGACATTAGTGGAGGGGAACTTTGGTGGGAACAAGAAAAGTGGACAGGGAAACAATTCAACAGAAATCTACCTTCAGTGGAAGAGCTGCAGCTGACTTGCAATCAACAAATGGTTACTTAGCATTTAATGTGCAAAGCAAGAGGCCCTGGGTTCCTTGAAGAGGAAGAATAAGAACAAGAAGTATACTTATGCTTTTACTTAGTTTTCTATTAACTTTAAAAATGGGCTATTTCCAGCCCTCTAAAAAAAATATTTCTAAGGTTGTATTTCTTCCAATTAATTATTGACTGATTATTATACAGAAAATATTCTCAGACTATGATTCAAGTGACCAAAAAATACCTACATGCCAATTCAACTAAGATTCGGCCTGTCCTTCAGGACACTCCACTTCATCTCCACCCTTTCTCAAAGTCGCCTCAGAATAACTTCCTATTTTCTTTCAACCTCTATATTAAACACATCATAGCAGCTTTAACTTTCTCTGTGCTTTCTTTCAAGGGAGCTGTTCTCCCTCCAGGATATAACTCCTCCAAACTCAGCTTAGATTGCAAATCCCTGAGGGTATAAATCTGAACTTTGTAACACCCAAGAAAATCTAAAAGAGATCCTAGAACAAAACATACTGAATAACTATCGTAACACAATGAAGATTAAGGCTCCCTTCAACAACGTCGGGAGCCTTGGCTAATTTACTCAGTGGGCTGCTCTGGTGCCCACATACTCTCAAACTAAATAATACACTGACAAAAGATGAATGTCTATATCTAATTTATACACTAGATTTTGCATAGCTTTCTCCTTTGCAAGGCAAACTACTCTCATCTGCAAATGTATTACTCCTTCCCCTGAAGCAACGAAACAAACGTAAAAGTAAAATCCCTTTAAAGAGAGACTTGGTAAATTGTCTATGTAAAATCAACTCCCCCAGGGTACACTTTTCCCAAAGGAAGGTTCTTGTAATCTTCCCTGGAGGTACTGAATCCGCTTAACAGATAACACACAAAAGAGAAAAAGGCTTGTATAGCAAGTCTGAACCGTACCGATAAAGGAGACGCTGAACTGTGGAAGTCTGGCTGGAGCCGGTAGGTTGACGTTGATGAGAACGCAGGCAAGTTCCAAACCCCGGGCCCTTGCAGTGCGCGTCCACCGCCCCGCGGACCCCGCGCACCTGCCCTCTCCCCCGGCCAGCTCGCCGTGCCCACCTAGCTCTCCCCTGGACCAACGCCCCCTCGAGCGGGCGCTAGACTTTACCTTGTGTGACTGCCAAGAGGCAGTAGTGAAGCAGAAAGCCTTGAGGCGTGTTGCAGCGCTGGAGACACTGGGGATGCAAGTTCCTCCACCCGCAAGGACCCTCCTCAAACTCGGACAGCGACATTGACCGGGGCTGCTCTTCGGAGGCATTGGGAGGGGCTGAAGGCAGAGGTGGCTCCAGTGACTTCTGGGGCCCCTGGGGCTTCTGAAGCTCCTGTGGCTGCGAATTCTCTCTCTGGGGGTCGGAGGAGAAGACAGAGACCTCGATCTGGGGGGGCGACGCAGACGAGCGGCGCAGGTTGTCTGGGCTGGAGGGAACGAAAGCCAAGTTCTCAATACCTTTGGCGCTCTTCATGTCTGAATGGGTTCTCTCGACTCCGGCGCTTCAGAGCCTCAAAGAGCCAGGTCCCTCTGTGGCTCCTCCCACCGGCAGGTGACAGCGCCCCCGTGTGGGGAGTGTCCTTGTTCCCGACCCTCCAGCCTCCTACCCAGCTAGTGGCCGAGTGGAGCGCAAAGCGCGGAGCCCTGGCGTCAGCACCCCAGGATGTGGCTTTGACACTCAGCTGTGTCTCACCTGTCGCCGCAGGAGCCAACTGGAAGGCGCGGTGTGGGCGTGCCACCCGGCCGCTGCCCCGTGGAGGGGGCGAGAGTTCTCAGCTCATCGCCGTCCACCGAAGTCCGCCTCTGCCCTAGCTCGGGCGGTTCTGACCTGAGCCTCCAGCCCCAGCGCGCTTCCCTGAAGCCCAGGCGCTGGTAACACACAGAGACTGTGGGAGCCTCTTTCCAAAAGCTCCCCCTGGGTGCTGGCATGAAACCTGTAAACACAGTTGCATCAGAAGATTGTTCAAGAAAATGTCTTGCGTTTTTCTTCCTTTGCTGCTTTCCAAACCAGGCTAAGCTTGAAATCCAAGACTCAAGACGTCGGAGGTATGCTTTGGATTCATGAGCATCTTGATAAGACTTTTTGCCTGTCATCCTGTTACTGGTAGAAGGTGTCCAGGTTTTTGGCGTCTTGAACAAAGAATTGGACAAAATGCACAAAGCAAAGAATGAATAAAGGGATTTATTAAATGAAATTACACTCCACGGTGTGGGAGCAGGCAAGCATAGGAGCTCAAGGGACCATTACAGAATTTGGGGGAGTTTAAATAACCCCTAGAGAATTCTTCCATTGGTTACTTTGGGTATGCTCTATGTAAATGGAGAGGATGAAGTTAAGTTGCAAAGTCATTTATGGCCTACGCCCTATGAAGTGGATATTTCCTTTTATAGTTGAAGTGTGAATGTTTCCTACCTTCAGACTCTATTTTCCTCCCTGGATCCTCCTTAGAAAAAGAAATCCACCCCACCCCACCCCACCCCAGTCACCACCAGGATGAACATCACAACATAACCACTGCTTTGGTTTTACTTCTCCGAAACCGAAGGACTAGAAATTGTCTCTCTGCTGCATATTGCGTATCTCAGATACACAACAATGACAATCATGTAAATAATTTCTACCAGTCTAGGCGCAGTGGCTCACGCCTGTAATCCTAGCACTTTGGGAGGCCGAGGTGGGTGGATCACCTGAGGTCAGGAGTTCAAGATCAACCTGGCCAACACGGAACCCTGTCTCTACTAAAAATACAAAACTTAGCCAGGTATGATGGTGCACAACTGTAATCCCAGCTACTGGGGAGACTGAGGCAGGAGAATCGCTTGAACCTGGGAGGTGGAGGTTGCAGTCAGCCAAGAGTGTGCCGTTTCACTTCCTCTGGATGAAGGGCAAAACTCTGTCTCAATAATAATAATAACCCATTTCTACCTGCTGAATAAATAAGAAAAACTTTGAAGAGCTTAGCACCATTGTGTCATGATAGCTAGTTACAATTTAGTCATTCATTATTCATTCTTTCACTTAACCAGAATACTTGTGTGTGTCACTTAACACAAAAAAATACTTGTGTGCTTGGTGTCAAAAACTGTTCTAGGTTCTAGGAGTACACAAGTCAACAAAAACTGGGAAGTGCCCCTACCTTTATGGTACTTACGTTTCAATAGGAAACAAACAGTAATAATATATAGTACATGGCACGTAATATGATAAATACTGTTTTGTGAAACTTTTGTTTCAATTGTATATGCTGTGTTTACTGAGTTGAGAGACAGATATAAAATATGCATCCTACTTTGGACAGAGGTACATTCTGTCCTGTGTTTCCTCACAATAAAAAAACTCTAGACTGGCCAGCTGAGCACAGAGGCACAGGCCTGTAATCCCAGCACTTTGGGAGGCCAAGGCAGGTGCTTGCATCCCGGAATTTGAGACCAGCCTGGGCAGCACAGCAAAACCTGTCTCTACCAAAAATAGAAAAATTAGCCTGGTGTGGTGCACACCTGTAGTCCCAGATACTTGGGAGGCTGAGGTAGGAGGGTCACTTACAACCTGGGAGGCTGAGGTTGCTGTGAGCACTCCAGCCCATGCCATAGAGCCAGACCTTGTCTCAAAAAAAAAAAAAAAAAAAAAAAAGAATAAAAAATAAAAATAAATTCTAGATTGGCCTAAAACATGAAGATAGAGTAGAAGTAGGAGCTAACATTTTAAATGTCTGCTATATGCCCTATTATTAAAAACTTTACAAAAGCAACTGCACTGTCATGTATATTTTACATATCAAGAAAACCACATCCCATAAAAGCTTAGTAACTGTCCCAAAGTCACATAGCTAATAAGTGAACTGCCATTTAAGGATATGAACTCAGCTCTTTTAGCCAGAAATCTTCCCTGAACTTTGTGTTTTCTGTCTTTTAATTATTATAGTGTATCTCCATTAGGTTAAATTATTACAAACCAATTTTAAGAGATCAAAATTCAAAAGTCTCTGATATTTGTGAGGTTTAGAAGATTAATGCTGCTCTGAAACCCTCAGATTTTGGAGGTATTCAAATGAAGCATGGTATGTAATCCTCCTACGCTTTCTTTTGACAAAAACGGACTCAGAGTAGGTAACTACTTTGATTGCCATTTTATCTATGGAATATGAAGTAGTTTACACAACCAGCAAATTTTGTTTTAATGAGATGTGGTTACATACAATCATGGCTTAAGACTATTTTGCAGCTATGAATTAATAAATCCATGCTATATTATCAAAGTCAGAGTGGCATAATCATCATGCACTTAAATTCATACAAAGGAGAACTCTCACAGTGTTAGAGGAAGAATTTTGCTGAAAGATTAGCAAAATTACTATTGCTTCATCTTAAATACATCTTACTCAAAGTGTTACCAACACCACTTTCCTGTTCCCTTACATTCTCTATGCTGCAACGATGATAGGAAGAGGCTCAGGTTTGCAACAAAAAAGAAAAATAGAAAAGAAAACTTGGTAGTTTTCACCTCTGGTAATCCTATGGAAAAAGATCCATTTTAAAATTAATTATTTGGTCACTCTAGGTTAAATCTGCCTCTAAGGAACACAGTCAAAATATACCATGTTAAATTTCAGAAGGTAATTGTTGGGTTACTCTTCATGTAATACACTGTGCTTACTATGTTTTTAAAGAGTGGCAAATGGGAGAAAGAACGATGTCCAAAATTTATAGTAAAGCTCCAGCACTGTAAACAGAAGCAGTCCCTGCCTGTGGATATCATTCTCTGGGATGTGCAGTAGGTCTTTCCTATTGGGAATTGGATGAACCAAGGGGAAGTGGCTTAATGACAGCAGTCATCAAGATTGCCCTGCTAACTCCCCTTGCTCTGATTCCCAGCTTAAGAGCAATCTTATGATTTGGGCCTTCTATATAGATATGTATACTGGATGAAAATGTATTGATATGCCTATCTTGAGTACTTTATCGTTTTCCTATGTTTTTAATATTTTACTAGTTCCCTTCTGGTTTTAGACTAAATGTGAATCCTTTAGCAGTGTAACACTATGAGTTCATAGAATATTAAAATTAGAGGGATCTTGACTGTGGCTGATTACAAACATGAATATTATTGCAGTTAATTACAAATCCTAGTATTAAAGTTTTATTAATATCACAGCATCTTATATTAACTAAATAAAAGCAACCAGAGAATCTAAGTGACCATCTTAGTATTGATTTATCTTTTCAATTTTAAATGTTTTGCGAAACAGTTAACAAATTAAATATAAGAAAAAAAATTAACACTGAACTGTATTATTTTTAATATTGTTTTAAATTGTAATTACACATATATAATCATATTGAGAAGAAATGCAACTATCCTTTTTCTTTTCATCTTATTAATCATAAATCATTAAGAAATAAATACGTAGGCTGGGTGCAGTTGCTCACGCCTGTAATCCTAGCACTTTGGGAGGCCAAAGCAGGTGGATTACCTGAGCTCAGGAGTTCAAGAGCAGCCTGGAAAACACGGTGAAACCCCATCTCTACTAAAACACAAAAAATTAGCTGGGCATGGTGGTGTGCGCCTGTTGTTCCAGCTACTCTGAAAGCTGAGGCAGGAGAATTGCTAGAACCCAGGAGGTGGAAGTTGCAGTGAGCCAAGATTGTGCCACTGCACTCCAGCCTGGGTGACAGAGCAAGATTCTGTCTCAAAAAAATAAAACCCATAAACATGGCTGATAGTAATTATTTGAAATAAAAACATGTCCACATTTAATACAGTAATCCTATAAGAAAGCAAACTAAGTAAATAGTAAAACACTAGTGTAAAAATTGCAGAAGGCCCAGAAGACTCTCTGAGTTGAGGAGACAGAGCTGAATGCCCAAGAAGAGTAAGTCAGCTGGAATTTGCAGAGCAGAGTACCAAAAAGGAGAAAGCTGTGTAGAGGGGATGTGCAGAGTGTCCCCTCATGTATTCAGCAGATATGGATAGCACATGGTTGTGAAGAAACGATTCTAGTCCAAGGAAAGAGTCATCTGAAGGCATTGAAGGAGTAGTGGCTAGTGCTCACTCACACAGGGCCAAAGGAAGGTGGAATAAAGAAGTTTTCACACATTGAAAAAAAAAACTGAAATAACCAAAAGCACGTACACCCAAGAAATGTTAAAAGGAGTCCTTCAGGTAGCAATATTTACCTATATGAAAAAATGAAGTGCACAGAAATGAGGAGATGGAGCAAAAGATGCATAGATATATATGTCAGATTTTTTCTTATCATTTCAATCTCTTTAAAAGATAATTCACTGCTTAAAAATAATATGCAGTTAAGTCAAATTCAATGCCCATTCCTGTCATAGTGGGGGCTGCTGCAGCAAGCTCCACAGCTCATGAGCACTGGGTCGTCCACTCTGGGACCTGGGGATAAGTTTGGCTGTGGCCACTGTTGAAAAAAAGAAAAATAATACATAAATAATAATAATAATAAAGCACCGCGGGATTTATAAGATATGTAAAGGTAAAATGTGTGACAACAATAGTGCAAAGGCCAGGAAAAGAGAAATAAAGTTATGCTATTATAAATGTCTTATACAGAAAGTGATATGTCTGTCTTATAAGTGAACTGATGTAATATCAAAGGTCGAATATGATAAAGGTTTATACTATTAGCCTTAGAGTAACCTCTAAAATGGCTAAAATAAAAAACAGTCAGAAAAGGAGATGAAGTGGAGTTATGAAAGATATTCAGGTAATCCAAAAGAAGGCAGCAAAAGGGGACAAAGTGAACAAACACTGTATGGGACAAATAGAAAATCAGTAGTAAGACGATAAGTTGGGCCTAACCATATTAATAATCACACTAAATGTCAAAAGTGTAAACATTTATTTAAAAGGAAAAATTTGTCAGATCTGATATAAAATGCAAGAACTAGTTAAATACTACCAATAAGAAACACAAAATTTAGGTCGGGCACATAGGCTCACACCTGCAATCCTGGCACTTTGGGAGGCCAAGGAGGGTGGATTGCTTGAGGTCAGGAGTTGAAGACCAGCATGGTCAACATAGCAAAAACCTGTCGCTAAGAATGCAAAAATTAGCCCAGGTGGTGGCACATTCCTGTAATCCCAGCTACTCAGGAGTCTGAGGCTGGAAAATTGCATGAACCCAGGAGTCGGAGCTTGCAGCGAGCCAAGATGGCGTCATTGCACTGTAGCCTGGGCGACAAAGTGAGACTCTATCCCCACCCCACCAAAAAAAGAAAAAAGAAACACCTTTTATGTATAAAGGCTGATAGACTAAAAGTGAAAGAGTGGGAAATCATGCTTACATTAAAAATGGCCTAGAAATTTGATAGTAAGATGAAATAGACAAATTTCTTATATGACAAATCACAAAGATGTCCGTGGGTAATAGAAAATTTAAATGAGCCTTTATCTACTAAAGAAATTGAATTTGTGGTTTAAAACCATCTCATAAAGAAAGCCTTAGGCTAGATTACTTTAATGGTGAATTCTACCAAGCATTTAAGAAAGAACTAACACCAATTCTAAACAAATTCTTTCAGAAAATCAGAGGTGATTCCAACTCATTCTATGGTGCCAGAATTACTCATCATTTGTCTGGACTTCAGCGTAGTATCCGCCCAAAATTACCTTTTATCCTGTGGCTATGATAAATAAGTGTGTGCTAAACGACAGCAGCTATTAGTACAGTTGAGACAGACAATTTTTTTTGACTGAGTGACTAACAAAACAGTGACTGAATAGCAGATTCATGTCAACATGGAGAGAGAACTTTAATAAACAATAAGAACATATATTAGGATAAGATATCAAGAATGTAAGGGCCATCTGGCTGCAACTTCTTTCACCCCATTGATCACCAGGGTTGATTTGGCTGATGTAGGCTGGCTGGGGGCAGGTGTCCCCTTCCTCCCTCACTGCTCCATGTGGGCTGCTCTGGAAGCAGTGTCCTGGGTCTAAGAGGACAACCATCTCCACTAGAGGAGAATGGGTCTTCTTTCAAGAGGATACGAGTAGCTGTGCTTCCCTGCTAGAACCTCCAAACAAGCTCTCAAGGACAGGCTATCAAATGGTCTTATGTGGTAAAAACAATAAATAATGGTTCTCCTGGAACATTTTCCTGCAAATTATGAATGCATGGATCCAAGTCTTGTGTTTTCTGATTCTCTCATTCTGGAGTTATTTCCTTCCTGCAGTAAATTGCTGACAGGATGAAGATCTTTGTGCTAGCTGTTTCTGCCCAGCACTGAAATAGACTATACGGCATTTTTGCCCATAAGCCACTGAGCAGAACTTAGTCCCTTCCCCTACCAAGATACAAGGCGGGTTGGTTATATAGTTGTCCTGTATACCAGGAGGAAAGTAAAATAATTTGGTAAACACATAGCAATGTACCAGCCATAACTATTATGAAAACGTTGTATAACAGCATCAGGACCAAACAAGCTAAAACCATGATCCATATTTAGCTGACACAGGCTAAAATAATTTTTACAAATCAACTTAAATCAAAACTGTAAGATAAGGAAGATTTACCTAAACATCAGCAAGTTAAAATATAGGTAAAAAATAAATGAGTGTAAAGGACATTAATTGAAGTATCCATTCCAGTTTATTATTTTTCTCTCTGTGCTATTCAGACTATCCCAAAATATTATATTGAATTATAAATGTTTCACTAACAGGACCATTGACTAATGGGAATGGGCCCAAAAATAACATAGTCAAAATGAAAAAGAAAATCTGAAAATTGTCACATAAAAATTAGTTGAAATAACTTGAAATTTTATTCTGAGGAAAATGTGTAGTGGTTAACGTGATAGCTGTCATAAAGTATTTGAGGAGGGGTATCATTTAATACAGTGATCAGAATTTACTTTTTTATGGTTCTTATGATTAGTACAAGTACCTTGTATATAAAAGGAAAATATGGGCTCAATATAAAGAAATTTACTTTATAAATAGAGCAATTGTTGCCAAAATGTGATCCAGAAGCCCCCGAGGCAACTAAGACCTTCAAGGACTCTGCAAGTTCATAACTTTGGATGCAAGTTCATAAATTAGGATGTTATTTACTTTTTAGACTCTCATTTTCTTACAGAAGTCACTGTAGTATCTGCAGTGAAAAAATTTAAAAAACAACAAAACAATCATTTACTTACAAGTGTGCAGTGGGGTTTTCTAGGGGCTACCTGACATGTTGTGTCACAAAAAAGAAAACATGAGAACCCTTTATTGAGATGGAAATTTAAAAAATTTTTAAAGTAGTAAACCATTCCATTCTTCTCACTATAATTTTTGAAAATGTATTTTTAATTTGAAAGTGTGTTAATATATAATGGGTTTATTATTAATGAATTAATTTAGTATTAAAACAACTCATTAGGCTGGGCACGGTGGCTCATGCCTGTAATCCTAGCACTTTGGGAGTCCGAGGTAGGTGGATCACCTGAAGTCAGGAGTTCAAGACCAGCTTGGCCATCAAGGTGAAACCCCATCTTTAGAAAAAAAATAAAAAATAAAACAACTCATTTAATTTATTATGTAACAAATATCAATAGCTATACCCCATTAAACAAAAGTTCTTTGGGATCCTCAATAAGTTTCTTTTCTTTACAAAACATGAGCTAGGAAAGACTCCATACGTTCTAAGAGTAAAAAGGGGTATAAAAACCAAAAAGTCTAAGATCCAGTGAAGAAGAGCCATGTAAAATAGGATTGACTGCCTTAATAGATAATGAGTCATCTCTCACTAGAGTAGCTAATTGGTCAATTATGAGGGATATTGTGTGAGACATGCAAACGATATTAATTAGGTTGGACAGCCACGGAAGCCTATTTCAAACCTAAAATTCAATGATGCTTAAACTCTGTAATCACTGATTAATTTCATAAAATACTGATAAGAACATAAAGTTAGTTAAAAATGTTTTTGTCAAACATCTACTGTGTCAGAGCCATAATTAGAATTCTGTTGTCTTTCCACCACTTTTATTCCTTCCCTATACCCTATTCCTCTAGTTATCAACCTTACATTTGCCTCAAGGCCTTGGCCAGGCAAACACATGCGCTGTGGTCTATCCTAACTGGAACCATGAGCTCAGCATCTGTTTGTTGGCTTCAACCACCTTCCTTTCTCAGCATTCTTTGACTGAATATACCATAGACCTCTCAGTCTTCTGATGTGCTGTTTGTTTACCTTGACTCTTGATCTCCATGTATTTCCAAGGCATTTAAAGTATATATTAGCAAAGAAAGAAAAAGATTCAGTCCTGGGATGTGAGTGGGAAGTAAGAAGACAAGAATGAAACAAATGAAAACAATACCTAATTTTGAGATCATCTATGTCAGCGGTCCCCAAGTCCCCAATGCTTTTTGGCACCAGGGACCAGTTTTGTGGAAGACAGTTTTTCTATGGACGTGGGTGGGGGTGAGGATACAGATGATGGTTTGAGGATTAAACTGTTCCACCTCATATCATCAGGCATTAGGTTCTCATACGGAGGGCACAATCTCACTTGCAGTTCCCAACAGGGTTCAGGATTCCCACTCTTAAAAGAATCTAATGCCCCACTGGCGGAACTCAGATGGTAATTCTAGGTCTCCTGCCACTACCATCTCCCTTGCAGCCCTATTCCTAAGAGGCCACGGACCTGCACTGGTCCCTGGCCTGAGGCTGGGGAGCCTTGATCTATTGGACGGGATGTAATAAAACACTAAGGCACATACAACTGGACACCAACAAATACTTTCCCAAAATAACAGGCCTGAATATAAAAGGTATACTAAATAGATGCTCTGCAAGACTTCCTAAAGAAATCAGTGAATATAGAATTTTATGAGCATGAAAAATGTTGTAAGCATGGACATTAATTAGTTACTGTGGTGTATTTGTCATAATATTCAAGCATGATTGTTGTGTCAATGTTTGGGAATCATTTACATATTGTTTTAAGATTTTCCTGGTTCAGATGTTTATAACTGTGTTTCCTTGGAAAAAAAATCAAGAATATAGCCCAAGTCTTGAAGTGAAATTAAGGCAGCAAAATAAAACTGCCTACTGGATAGTCGGAATGATACCAGTCAGTAGAGGCTGATCAGGAAGATGGTTTCCTACTGCCAGTAGGTGCCCTGGAGGAAATTTCAATAATCTCCAAACATTTTTGCACTTAGTATCTGGATATTTAGAAAGAAAAAAACCTCATTTATTATGATCCCTGCTTCTTATGTAGTAGGTACAGAAATGTGGGGTTTTTTGAGTCCTGAAAAAGTAAAGACCAGCTTGGATATTTTGAGGAGAACAGATTGAAGAAAAAGAGTAACACAAAACTGGCATTGTCATATAATTTGAACGTCACATAAAAATGTCAAGATTTTTTTAATGTGGCTGTCTTGATAGAAGGTAAAACATAAATACTTAAAACGTTAGTAAATACATTTATAAAAATTTCAGATCTAGTTGCACAAAGAAAGTAAATATACCACTCAAATAGCAATTTCACTGATTTTCAACTTAAAATAAATAAAATTGAAAAACAAAGAAAGAAGGAGGAAAGAAATGTCATGTCTTTGTACCTAGCTATTCAGTAATACACACTTATTTAGCAGCTGTACATTTATCAATACTCACCAATACAGTTACGTGTTGGAAATGTTCTGTGTCACAACTGTGGTGGTTATATGATTGTGTAACCACAGTAGCATAAATCCTCACTTAGTGTTGTCCATCAGCCAGCCCTTAGAAACCTTGACTGTAAGCTAAAGAAGATATAAGAAAACCAGTTTTGGACGGGCGTGGTGGCTCAAGCCTGTAATCCCAGCACTTTGGGAGGCCGAGGCGGGTGGATCACGAGGTCGAGAGATCGAGACCATCCTGGTCAACATGGTGAAATCCTGTCTCTACTAAAAATACAAAAAATTAGCTGGGCATGGTGGCGTGTGCCTGTAATCCCAGCTACTCGGGAGGCTGAGGCAGGAGAATTGCCTGAACCCAGGAGGCGGTAATTGTGGTAAGCCGAGATCGCGCCATTGCATTCCAGCCTGGGTAACAAAAGCGAAACTCCATCTCAAAAAAAAAAAAAAACAAAAACAGTTTTACCTTAGGCTAGTTGATATAAACAAGTGATAAGTTCTTGTGCATATTTCTGGTTATAAAAACATCAACAAACTTCTGAACACCAAAACATTTCTAATGTTAAACACTGAAAAAATAGTGAGTTATACATATGTTTAAGAAAAACTAATTAAAAAAAAAACAAGTAAGATAGTTATTGACAGCTTATTCCTGTTCAGGGTTGTGAGTGGGCAGAGCCTGTCCTGGCATCGAAGGGGCAAGTCAGGAAGCAGCCCTGGACAGGACTCCGTCACCCTGCAGAATGCACTCGAGGTTCACTCACACTCAGAAAGGCACCACTGAGACAGGACAGTTCACCTAACCCCCAGGGTTTTGGGATGTGGGAGGAAATAGAGGTACCCAGAGAAAACTCATGCAGCCATGGGAAGAATGTGCAAACTTCACACAGACAGTGTCTCCCGCTGGGCATTTTTTTTTTCTATAAATGTCATAACAAAATGATGTTGAACAAAGGGACAGTACTCCAGGATCTGCTGTATTCTTGCAAATTTCATCAAACTATACTCGTAAAATTGGTGAGCTTTGTGTGTAAATTATACCAAAATAAAAAAGGTTTTTAAAAATCTGTTTGAATTTGGTAAAAACGCAAACTAGGCACCATATTGTTCAAAAGGTCTTACTGCAGTATCTCTATATCTACAGTATTGATGCTTTGCCATTTGTTGGCTTTGTGACATTGGGCACGTTATTCCACTTCTCTTAATTTCCTTTTCTGTAAATGGAGAAAATGACAGCTGTGGTATAAGTCTGGGGTGTGACAATTAAATGAGTTAATTCATTAATATGCCTGGCAGAGTGTCGGCAATGTAAGAAAGACTCCATTCAGTTATTCATATACTCTTAAAATCATGATCTACTACATGGAAAATGTTTTACCAAGGCCTTGGTATACAGTGAAGGATAAAGTAGATATATCCCTGCACTTGTGGAGCTCTATCTCCTAGTTCAGAGGAAAAATATTAATAGTAAAAAAAAAAAAAAATCTGAAGATAACTGTATTTGCTTGGCAGGCAATCAAAACAGGTGCACATGGTAGATAGAGACCAGATGGTTTCTTTAGTTGGAGTGGTAAGGACAGGCCTGTCTAGAAACTGAGATCTGAATGGGGAATATTTAAAGATAGACTGCACAAACCTGAAGGGATTTGTTAGCCAAGGCAACTGTATTTTTGTCCATTAGGGTCACAGGAACATTTGGAAGCTTTTAAATAGATAAATGACTATTTAATTCATGCTTTAAAATAATAACACAGCTCCTGAATGGCACTGGATTTGGGAAACCAAAGGTAGAACCTATCAGGAAATTGTATTAGGTTCAGCTGTGAGTTACAGCAAAGAAACAAAACAATACTATTTTGAAACACAATATAAGTTTATTTCCTTTTCAAGAGGTCCAGAGGTAGCCGGTACATGGTAGTATGGTAGTCCAAAGAGTCAGAGATTCATCCTGTCATCCTATTGTTCTACCATATGTGGTTTCTACTTGCCAAATTAATTTTTGGCTCAAAATGACTTCTGAAGCTCCTGCTATTAAATTACATCTGAATTTCATCCAAAAGGAAGAAGGAAAAGGATAAAAAAGGACACTAACTGGAAGTTGCACAGGCCACATTTGTTTACATCCCTTAAGCCAGAAATCAGTCACACCTGGCTAAAGGAAGGCCTGCAAGGTAATGTTTATTATAAGCAGATGTGTGGCTCATTAATAATGTAGATTTCAATTACAAAGGAAGAAGGAATAAATTATATTTGGAAGATGGTGAAAAATAATAACAGACTAAAAGAGGAGGATTCACAATGGTGGTGAAAGATTGCTGGGTGGGCCTCTTCTTTCTAATGGAACTATGCTGTAGTATGCAGATTTCTCTTTGGGATTGTACAGTGCTATACAGCAGATTACTCCCCTGCCACCATCCCCCCCTTTTTTTTGAGACAGAGTCTCACTCTGTGCCCAGGCTGGAATGCAGTGGCATAATCTCTGCTAGGTGCAGCCTTAATCGTCCCTGGCTCTGGCGATCCTCCCACCTCAGCCTCCTGAGTAGCTGGTATTATAGGCCTGCACTACAATGCCCAGCTAATGTTTTATGTTTTTTGTAGAAATGAAGTTTTACCATGTTGCCCATGCAAATCTTGAATTCCTGGGCTCAAGTGATCTGCCCATCTCAGCCTCTCAAAATGTTGGGACAGCCAGGAGCCACCATGCCTGGTCAACCTTTTCTTTAAATAGTGGTTTTGACAACGATCTCTTTCATCAAAAATATATTTTTAGTGAGTATAGCAAGGTCAGTTTCCTCCCTGCTACAACAAATTGGGATTCAATGCATTTCTCTACCTTAGGATGCAGTTCCATCGGTAGCCACCTGCTGCAGCAGGTTCCTAGTACCTACTACCACTACTGCCTCTACTGTCCCTCAGGCCTCCTAGTGGTGAGGCCCTCGTGCTGACCCTAGTTCCAAGGCCTTTCACTTTCCTTTGATGGACTCATGTAACCAAGGTACATAGAGGCATTTAAGAAGTCTGGGAAATACCTGAAGTCATATAAAAATCTTTGTATTGATGTGAATTTTTTCAGAACAGGTTTGTACCTATCATCAAAATTTTTCAGTTGTATGATCTCTCTATCCTCCAAAAGTTAAAATTTACTGGCTTAGAACCAGTTTTGAGGTATAATCAAACTTTTCTGTATCTTATTCTGAATTTCTGATATTTCTCAAGAAGATACTTCAAAACCCCAAAGCCTCTTTTCTAAATGTTCTCATCCAAACAAAACATCATTTCAGAAAAGGAAAGAAAGAACAAAGAAGCGAAAGCTTTCCTCCAGGTCAAAGAACTCCTTTGGATATAGCCTTTTTCTATCAGGTTCTTAAGGTTTTACAATATGCCCCAACCAAACTAGTAGGATATCAGGGGTACAGATGTGCAAATGACTTTGGCCCGTGAACTAAAGCTCTTCAAAAAGGACACTCAGTATTTACTTTTTAAATACATGAATAAAGGTCAGGCCTAAAAAGCCATAAACTTAATCTTTTAAAAAAAATCAAGAAAATTTAAATAATATTTATTAGGCACTTTATTTCAAAATTGCATGTTTTTTATATTTCCTGTTTCAAATAGCTTCAGCTGAATAGTCACTTTGGTAAAGTCTTCCCTTAGTAGCCTCATCTCAGTAAATGGCCTCACTGAAGCCAGAAAGCAGATTTAAAAAAACCTTGACTTTTTGTATTTCCTCATATCTCATTTGTGATGGTTAATTTTATGAGGCCCCATGGCCTAACTTAATTGGGCTATGGAGTACGAAAATATTTGGAAAAACAATATTCTGGTGTGTCTGTGAAAGTGTTTCTGGAGGAGATGAACATTTGAATCAGTAGACTGAGTACAGCAGATTGTCATTCCCAGTGTGGGTGGGCCTCATTCAACCAGCTGAAGGCCTGAATAGAATAAAAAGACTGTCCTATCTCAAGCAAGAGAAAATCCTCTAGTAGACTGCCTTTGGACTTAAACTGGACATCAGCTCTCCTGGGTCTCCAGCCTAATGACTTACCCTACAGATGTGGGGCTTGCCAGCCTCCATAATGTGTGAGCCAATTCCTGATAATAAATCCCTTTATATATACATACACACACACACACATGTGTGAGCCAATTCCTGATAATAAATCCCTTTATATATACATACACACACACACACACACACACACACACACACACACACACACGGTGGGGGGGAGAGGGAGAGGGAGAGAAAGTATCAAATTTACTTTTATACTAGCTCCAAAATATGTCCTGTATCCATATACTTTGTTCTCTCTTCACTGCATTTAACTCTTTAAGTCACCCATCTTCTATTTAAACTACTATAATGGTCTCTTATGTGGTTTTCTATGCTTCTCCTTAAATTCTACAGTTTTTGCTTTTTGTTTTTGCTCATAGAACTCACAGTGATTCTTTTGAAACAGGAGAAACATTTAAATATCAATATAAAAATTCTAACAGTGTGTTATAATTCAATACAAAAATAAAATCTGTGAATCTATACCAATATAAATAAGTAAACCAACAATAAATGAAGGAAAAGGGAAAGCCCTTCTGTACAATGAAATGCCAATTAATAATACAGAAAAAAATGGACTTAGAAGATGCTAAAACTAGTGGGTGAAAGATAGATGAACAGGATATTATGTAGTCTCAAAATATCCCTCCACAAATTATATACTAACTATATATGAAAATGTAACAGTGGAAAAAATACTACAGTGATTAACTTAAGTGATCAACATTAATGTCACAATATTGGAACAAACGGATATTGAAGAGTCTTGACATGCACTGAGAAGGATGTCATGCCTCCGTGTAGCATTCTTGACAAAAATGCATAGCCTAAATCTAATAATAAACAATTATTAAACTAAAATTAAGAGATGTTCTGCAAAATAACTGTCCTGTATTCAAAATTGTTAAGGTCAAGGAAAGGCAAATAAAGACTGAAAAACTGTTCAGATTGAAGGAGACTAAAGAAATATCACAACTAAATCCAAAGCCAGAATTCTATTTTGAATGCTGAACCAGGAAAAATGGGGTAAAATATATTAGGGGGAAAACTGACAAAATTTAAATATAGACAGTGGGTTAAATAATAGAATCACAGTATTAAATTTTCTGATTTTAATAGTTATACTGTGATAATGTAAGAGAATGTTTATGTTATTAGGAAACACATACTAAAGTTTTTTAAGGAAAGGGATGGGATCTCTCAAATTTACTTTTAATGTATTGATAAAGAATAGGAAACTATAAATGTGACAAAAAGATAAATAATTGGAGAGACTGAGTAAATGATATATGAAATTTTCTTTTACTATGCTTACAACTTTTCCATTATTTTTTCCATTAGACCAAAATTTGAAAACATAAAATTTGAAAAAAATAAGACCTTTTGTAAAAGCCTCCAATTCTTTCCATCATAGAATATAATAGAATGCCATTCCCAGGGCTTATGAAGCCGTATGTATTTCATCCTTGTCTACCTCTCTATCCTGATCTCATACTACTTTATCTTTTTCTCAATATACTGCATTATAAGGATGTTTTGTTCCTTCCTTCAACATGACAAACTCTTTCTGCCTTGTAGCCTTTGAATTTGCTATTCTCTTGAGATCTTCTAAAATTGATGTTTTCTCAAATCCAATCTCAGGATAAATGTTATCTCAGGGAGGATTTCTCTGGCTTGATTGAAATGGTCACCCTTCCCCCCTCCCCCACACCACATACTCACAAACATGCATTCTCTGTCATCTTGTCCTGCTTACTTTGCTTACTTGTATCTTCTAACACAATTTAGATTTTTTTTACTTATTTATTATTATGTCTTTTCTAAACCCTGATCGTTTTATACTTCCAGTTCTAGCACAGTTGGGATTCAACAAATGTGTGTTAAATGAAATGAATCCGTGTGAGAGTGATCCACAAAATAGGTATCGTTGTACGAATCATTATGATAACTACCATTCATTTCAACAGTAATATGCTAAGTCCTTTATCTGTATTGTTGTATCCTAACCCTTCCCCTATACCTTCCATGATGTGGCAAGCAGCTTCTGAAATGGTTCTCAATGAAGCATGCCTCCTGGCACTCATGCCCTGTGTCATCCTCTCCCCTTGTGTGTGCTGGCTGGACCTAGTGACTTACTTCTAACAAACAGAATATGTCTAAAGTGGTGAGATGACAAAAAAAAAAACAGTAACTTTATTGATGTAAAACTGGGTAGATACGAACTTGACAATTATCAAAGTCAACAGCACTAGTAATACATATTGACATTATGTACTCCTTAATATGATACTAAGAAAACGGCAAATCACTTTTGTGGTATTCTTCCTGTAATGCAAAATTTCAGCCTAACCTTGAGAAAATATAAAGCAAACCTATATTGAGAGGCATTTTACAAAATAACTACCAGTCCTTCTCAAAAGTATCATGATTTTGAAATACAAGAAAAAACTCAGGAATTATCATAGATCAAAAAGACTAGGAAGACATGACAACTAAATGCAATGTGATGTGGACTGGATCCTTGGAACAGAAAAAAAGTGTTTCCACTGGTAGAGAAAATGGTGACATCTGAGTAATGTTGTAATTCAGCTTTTTAAGAAAAGTGAATGTGAAGTCAGTTTCCTTTTCTTTTTTGTTTGTTTGTTTTTGTTTTTCTGAGACAGGGTCTCAGTCTGTCATCCAGGTTGGATTACAGTTGTACCATCATGGCTTTTCTGGGCTCAAGCGACCTTCCTACCTTGATCTTCCAAAGTGCTAGGATTACAGGCATGAGCTACTGCTCCTGGCTTCTGGCTCTTGCTTGCTATCTGATGAAGAAACTTCCATAAAAGCTGTCCATCTCCTATGGAGAGGCCCACATAGCAAAGAACTGAAGGAGGCCTCCAGTCAACAGCCAGTGAGGAGCCAAGGCCCTCTGTCCAACAACCCTGAAGAACTGAACCTTCCAACAACCATATTAGCGGACAAGGAAGAAGATTCTTTTTTTTTTTTGAGATGGAGTCTTGCTCTGTTGCCAGGCTGGAGCACAGTGTCGCAATCTCGGCTCACTGCAACCTCTGCCTCCTGGGTTCAAGCGATTCTTCCGCCTCAGCCTCTCAAGTAGCTGGAACTACAGGCACGTGCCAAATGCCCGGCTAATTTTTGTATTTTAAGTAAAGGCAGGGTTTCATCATGTTGGCCAGGATGGTCTTGATCTCTTGACCTCATGATCCACCCGCCTCGGCCTCCCAAAGTGCTGGGATTACTGGTGTGAGCCACCGCTCCCGGCCTGAAGATTCTTCCCTACTTAAGTATTAAGCTGACTGCATTTATAGCTGACACATTGATTCCATCCCTGGGACACCCAGAACCACAGAACTCAGATAAACTTCCGGATTCCTAATCCACAAAATCTGGGATGATAACTAAATTTTGGGTTAACTTGTCACAAAGTAATGCATAACTGTTGTTTTAAGCTACTAAGTTTTAGATTAATTTGTTATACAGTAATAGATAACTAACACACATGGTTCTGTACAATTATTATCTCTGTTTTCACCATGAGGAAAGCGGTTTAAAGAAGTTAGATAAGTAGCCAAAGTTACATAATTGACAAACTGGAATTTAACCCTGGGCTTTCAGAGACAGTCTGTGGTCCTAGTCACTGCACTGTAATGTACTCACAAGGCCCTGTACAATGGTAGTTATATTTCTACCAATAAAACTGTTCTAAGCCAGGATAAATGTTTACAAAGCATCTGAACCTACTGCCAAATAAATTTAAGAAAAAAATATGGCTGGGCACAGTGGCTTTATGCCTATAATCCTAACACTTTGGAAGTCCAGAACAGAAGGATCGCTTAAAGCCAAGAGTTTGAGACCAACATGGGCAACTAAACAAGACCTCACTATACAAAAGTAAAAATAAAAGTAAATTATCCAGGTGCCTGTGGACCCAGCTACTCAAGACTCTGAAGGGGGAGAATTGTTTCCATCCAAGAGTTTGAGGCTGCAGTGAGTTACAATCATGCCATTGCACTTCAGCCTAGCTGACAGAGACCCTATCTTTAAAAAAGAATAAAAATAAAACAATACAGAAAAAAATACTTCTTCACATCTATCTCAAAGTAATACCATGTTTTGGGAGGTTGTTATTCACCATAATCCAAATAATAATATTCAGTAATTTTAACTAGTAAATACTCTCAGCTACTTTGAGGTACTTTTGGAAATCAGCTTTTCGTGGGCCTAATAATGATAGACAAAATCATTCTATAAGAGTTGGTAGTATTTAGCAGAATTTCAGGGTTGATCAAGGCAAATGATATGACACGAGCTTTATTTAGGCAACATTTTGACAAGATTGCATGTGGGCTAAGTCACACACAGCATGATCGCATCCAGAGTCTATAGCACTTGCAAGGGTCCGGGACCAGGGCAAGGAAACTCAGAGGGGAGAAGCAATCATAGAGATGCATTGTGTGTGTAGGTAGTGTTATGCAACACTCCAGCAGTGAGACTGAGTCAGAGAGCTGCAAAAGGCAGAAGCAGCTTGGGATATTTTATAGCTACAGGCTTGATCTTATCTATGGCTAGCAGATACTGGGCACAGTTTCCTGTGATATGCAAAGCAGGCAGGCTCTAAATGGCTAAAAATTTATTTGGGCAATGTTGTAAACTACTGGATATGTAAAAATTTGAGTTTCCCACTAGTAGGCTTTTGAGCTCACAAATTTTAAACTGCTGTGAAGAAATAAACAAACTAAGAATCATGTTTTACTCATTTATATAACAGATTCACACTAAAGTTCATCTACAATTGACTCGGTCAAATGACAACAACTAACCTAAAATAAAAGAATAACTTTTAGTTCTCTGGGAGGTAACTCTGAATTGTCAAATAAATATTTGTTTAGGCATGAGAGGCTCAAAACAGAAAATTATTAGCCCCTTGTCAGGCGTTGTTGTAGACTGCCCTGGGTACTTCCAAGAGGAGATGGGATTACCTCTAGACAAAAAATATATAGCCTTTTTAATACATATAGCTATATCTTCTTTTAAAAAAAAAAAAAGATTATTTTATAATAAATGAGATACACAGTTTTCACTTCAGGTACTAACCAGAAAACACAATTTAGAATTACAAATCTGTATGCTATATACACAGATTGCATACAGGAATGTTCACCATGAAGTCTTCTAAATTGTTTAGGCCCCGTCTTCCAGGCCAGAACTCTAGAAAGGAGAGAAATTATCTCCCGAATAAAATTTCTGTATAAGCTATAATTTATGTTCGTATTTTTAAGGATATGCTTTATTATGTTATACTATAGTAACATATTACTCCTCGTATTGTGGTGTTTTAATATAATAATTAAAAAAAAACTATTTCTAGCTCCAGTGCATGTTTAACAAGGGTTTAAGGGTGTTTGGTATGCTGTACAAATTCACTCAGAAGCTCATGCTGAGTAAAGATCTATCTTGTTGTAGCTGTACTGTCTGAGGCATTTCACTTCTGCTCACAGTTCATTGGCCAGAATTAGTAATACCTTACTTCAAAAGGACTGGAAAATGTTAAGCGGAGGATACAAATAGAGCATTTGATGAACATTATCTCTGTGACAGTACCATTCCCCTAAATTTTTTGAAGCAGACATGACAATTGTACTGGTTTCTTATTGCCACTTTAGCAAATGCAACTAGTGACTTTAAAAAAAACATACATTTGTTATTTTATGGCCTGGAGGTCAGAAGTCCAAATGTGTCTCACTGGGCTAAAATCAAGGTGTCACTATTACTTGGCTCCTAGTCCTCTTCCATCTTCAAAGCCAGAAAGAGTTTTTGCATTTTACATAATGTATTCATTGGTTCTGGGAGTGAAGGCACAGACATATATGGGGACCAGGTTTTTTTGCCAACTACAAAATGGTATGAAAAACATTTGTACAACTTCTGTATACCTGCTATTAAGGGTAATGCTTATTATGTTTTCAGTTACTTTCCTATAAAATTCACACTTAAAAAAAATGTAATACTGAGAAGCTTCCTTTCACCAGTTCAGGGGAAAGAAGTAATACAATATGTTTTCTTTTTGTCTTAGAGACAAAGAAGAAGAAAGATCAGTTCAATAATGCATTGGCATAGGCATTTCAGTGTTAGGTTCTGGAACAAGTAAATCCTGTTTCCCTAGGTCATCCAATTTCTTTCTCAATTAAAAAAAAAAGTTCCTTACTATTTCGAATGCCTTTAGAAGCAAAAGGTATTATAAAATACATTCATAAAAATAGAATATTAATATTGGCACTGTGGAATCAGACAAAATTATAGAATACTGGATGCAAAGTGAGAGGAAAAATAAATATTGAACATTATTCTGCAGAATAAACTTGATCTTGTATTTTATTTACAACAGAGAAAGACGCACATATGTAGTTGAAGGAGAGAATATTTAGAGAAATAAAATAGTGTTCCCTCCCTTAAAGAGCATAATATTTATTTCAAGTGACACAAACATATACATAAAAGCGTAACTAGTGCTACATCTATCAGGAAATAAGCAGAAAAGTGCCTTATAAATAAACACTATAAGAGTTGAGTAGTTTGCAAATCTTTTCTCCCATTCTGTAGGTTGTCTCTTCATGGATTTTATCTTTTGCTTTGCAGAAGCTTTTTAACTTGATGTGATCCCATTAGTTCATGTTCACTTTGTTCGCCTGTGCTGGTGAAGTATTGCTCAAGAAGTGTTTACCCAGACCAATGTCCTGGAAATTTTTCCCAGTGCTTTCCTATAGTAGTTTCATAGTTTGAGATGTTAGATTTAAGTCTTATAATCCATTTTGATTTGATTTTTGTGTGTGGTGAAAGGTAGGGTTCTAGTTTTTTTCTTCTGCATATGGATATCCAGTATTCCCAGCACCATTTATTGGAGACTTTCTTTTCCCCAGCTTATGTTCTTGGCACCTTTGTTAAAAATGAATTCACAGCATACGTATGGATTTTGTTTTGGGGTTCTCTAGTCTGTTCCACTGGTCCATGTGTCTGTTTTTATTCTAGTACCATGCTGTTTGGGTTACTACAGCTCTGTAGTGTAACTTGAAGTCAGGTAATGTTATTCCTCCAATTTTGTTCTTTTTGCTTAAGATGCTTTGGCTATTCTGGGTCTTTCGTGGTTCCATATACATTTTTGGATATTTTTTCTATTTCTGTGAAGAATATCACTGGCATTTTGATAGGGATTGCATTGAATCTGTAGATTGCTTTGTGTAGTATGAACATTTTGACAATACTGATTCTTCCAATCCATGAATATGGGATATTTTTCAATTTTTTTTTGTATCCTCTTCGATTTTTTTCATCAATGTTTTGTAGTTTTTATTATAGAGATCTTTTACTTATTTGGTTAATTCCTAGGTATTTTATTTTACCTATGGCTATTGTAAATGAGATTACTTTTAAAATTTCTGTTTCAGATTATTCGCTGTTGGCTTGTAGAAATGCTACTGATCTTTGTATGTTAATTTTGCATCATGAAACTTTACTGAATTTGTTTATAAGTTCTAATAGTTTTCTTGTGGAGTCTTGAAGTTTTTCCAAATATAAGATCATATTATCTGCAAACAAAGATAATTTGACTTCTTTCTTTCCAACTGTATGCACTTTGTATCTTTGTATGCCCTAGCTAGGACTTCCAGTGCTATGCTGAGTAACAGTGGTAACAGTGAGAACCCTTGTTGTGTTTCAGATATTAGAGGAAAGGCCTTCAGTCATTCCCCATTCAGTATGATACTAGCATTGCATCTGTCATATATGGCTTTTATTATGCTCTGGTATGTTTTCCGTATACCCAGTTTTTTGAGGGATTTTGTCATTAAGGGATATTGAGTTTCAGCAAAAGTGTATTCATTGTCAATTGAAAGGATTATACAGTTTTTATCCTTCCTTCTGTTGACATAATGTATCACATTGATTGATTTACATATTTTGAATCATTTTTGCACCCCAGGGATAAATCTCACTTGGTCATATATATGATCTTGCTAATAAAATGTGCTGGGATTATAGGCATGAGCCGCCGTGCCTGGCCTAGGATCCTTTTTTATCCTTGACCTTTGGGAGTTTCTTTTTCTAGGTTTGGGAAGTTCTCTGTTATTACCCCTTTGAGTGAAACTTCTACACCTATCTCTCTGTCTACCTCCTCTTTAAGGCCAACAACTCTTAGATTTGCCCCTTTGAGGCTATTTTGTAGATCCTGTAGGTGGGCTTCATTGTTTTATATTCTTCTTACGTTTGTCTTTTCTAACTGTATATTTTCCAGTAGCCTGTCTTCAAGCTCAATATTTTTTTCTTCCCCTTCATTAATTCTGCTATTAAAGTACTCAGATACATTATTCAGTATGCCAATTGCATTTTTCAGTTCCAGAATTTCCCCTTCATTCTTATTAATTATTTCAATCTTTTTGTTAAATATATCTGACAAAATTCTGAATTCCTTCTCTGTGTTTCTTGAATTTCTTTGTGTTTCCTCAACACAGCAATTTTGAATTCTCTGTCTGAAAGTTCGCATATCTATATTTCGCTGCAGTTGGTCCCTGATGCCTTATTTAGTTCATCTGGTGTTCATTTGGTGAGTTCATGTTTTCCTGGATGGTATTGATGTTAGTAAATGCCTTCAGTGTCTGGGCATTAAAGTGTTAGGGATTATAGTCTTCACTGTCTGGTCTTTTTTGAATCCATCTCTTTTGGGAAGGCTTTCCAGATATTTGGAAAGATTTGGGTGTTGTGACCTCTGCTGTACTCAAGGAATGTGTTCTCTTTCCGGATCCAAAAGGGACATAGGTTTAAGGGCAAGAACTTCCCAGTGCCATGCCCCATTCCCATCTCTCTCTATCCAGGGAGATTTAATGGTCTCTGTTTTAATATTCACAAGTGTGCGAAAGGGTCAAAAGTCAATCACTCCAGTGGAAGTTCCAAGGAACTCCCCTTCTTCCACACCCCTTTGGATTCCATGTTTGGATCCCCTTCTGCTTTTGTGGAAGCTGTCTTTCTCTCTCCTGGATTTCCCCTATGGAGTCCCCTTCCACACTCTCTCATGGAAGCTTGTCTTCCCTTCCTAAACTCCATCTCTCTCTCTATTCCCTTCTACTCAGTGTGGAAGCTGTCTTTCCTTTCCTGGATTCCACCTTTCTGGATTCTCTCACTCAGTGTGAGGGGAGTTTTCCTTCTCTGGGTTTCTCCCTCTGGGAACCCTTCTCACTCAGTGTGAGAGCACCTTTTCTTTCTCTCATTCAGTGTGAGAGCTAGCTGTTTCTTTCTCTCTTCTCCTTTTTCTCTCCCTACCTAAATAAATCACTTCTACAAACACTTTTGAGTCTGACATTTACTTTTACAAGTGCACTGTGCTGTGGGCTCCTCTCCCATTCTTGGGTAGTGATAGACAAAGAACCTGAAGAAACGTCCTCTCAGGGGAACTAAGGGCTGCACTGAGCCCCTAAACCCCAATGTTACTGTATCTACTTTAGAGGAAACCCCAATCCCAGTAACACTGTGGTTCTTGTGAACTTGTAAGGGTACTGGCTTGATGGTCTTTACTAGATAGGGGAGAATTTTCTGGATTACCAGGAAAAGACTATTGTCCTCTTCCCTTACTTTCTCCAAATGTAACAAAGTCTCTCTGTCTCTCTCTCTCTGTTCTGAGCAACCTAAAGCTAGTGGTAGAGTGACACAAGGACCCTTGAGGCTTTGTGTCTGCTCAAAGACACATTGAATTTTTCAACTCTGGAATTTCTACTTCATTCTTTTTAACTATTTTGATCTTTTTGTTAAATATATCTGATCGAATTCTGAATTCCTTCTCTGTGTTTCTTGAATTTCTTTGAGTTTCTACTACTAAGACTGCACTGGGTCAGACCTACAGCTGACACAACACTGAGTCTCATTCAAGGGCTGTTGTATCCACTCCCTAACTACTGCCTACATTTTCTCAAAGGCCTGGAATACTGCAATCACCAGGTGGCAAAGTCAGTCAGGCCTGCATTCTACCCTTCAGGGAAGTGAGGTCCCTGAGGCCCTGGGTTGGGTCCAGAAGTACCACCCAGGATTCAGGGACTAGTCAAATTGTGTTCAGCTGAGCTGGCACTCAAACTGCAGGACACAGACTTTCCCATTCTTCCATCCTTTTTCCAAAGGCAGAGGAGCCTCACTCTATAGACACCACCATCCTACGCCATGAGGAATATTGATAAACTATCACTAATGTTCCCTTAAGGTCTCTTAAGTCAGCTTGTCATGAATGCTACCTGGCCTGGGACTTAAGCTACAGGGTAGTTCCCCTCTGCCCCAGGGCAGTTCCAGAAATGCTGTCCAAGAATCAAGTTCTGGAATTGGAGACTCCAAGAGCCTGCTTGGTGCTTTGATCCTGTGGCAGTTCTGGTACCTAAGGTGCAAGACAAAGTCCTCTTTACTTTTCCCTCTGCTTTTCTGAAGCAGAACGAGTTTTACCCCATATTCACCATAGCAGGTAACGTGCTGAGTCTTGTCTGACGCCAGCAAGTCTCAGAGTCTCACCAAGGCCCCCAATGTAGTACCTGGGTATTGGTGCTGGTTATTCAGGCACAAGGGCTCTTCAGTTAACAGGTGATGAATGCTTTCAGGACTGGCTTCCTTTCTTCAAGGCAGTGGGCTCCCTTCTCACCCAAAATGTGTCTAGAAACATTGTCTAGGACCTAGGGTCTGGAATGGGAGGGCCTCACAAGTCTGACTGGTGCTCTATCCTTCTGTAGCTGAGTTGGTATCCTAGATGCAAGACAAAATCCTCCCCACTCTTCCCTCTTCCTCCTCATGTGGAAGGAAGGGGCCTCTTTTGGAATCTAGAGCTGTGCAGCCTGGGATTAGTGGAGGGGTGATGGCAGTACTTTCTTGTCTGCCCCAGCTGGTGTCTCAGTATGTCCTGTGCCCCTCAGTCCACTGTCATTGGGCTTAGTTCAGCCCTAGTACTGACCTAAGAGTTGCAGTCCTTATGGCCTAGACTGCCTTTAACGTTTACTTTGAGATAGAGTGCTGTAGGTCTTTCAGGCAATCAAGTTTGGACAGGTGGGATTGGTGATTCCCCTCTAGCTAAGGCTGGCTTAAATGGCCCTTCCATGGGTGGGCATCAGATGAGCTTGGTCTGATTTTCTGTGTTCTCCACCCTTCAGCATTAAGATGCTCTCTGCAAAATGTAGCCACTGTCTGAGGTCAGGGAAGGGTGGTGTCCAGGATTCAGGACTGTTTTTTCTATCTCTCCAGTGACTCTTTTTGTGAATGTGAAGTTAAAACCAGGCACTATGAGTGCTCACTTATTTTCGGTCCTTATAACTTGAGTTTTCTTTTTTTTTTTTTTTTTTTTTTTTTTTTTTTAATTTTTTATTGGATTATAGGTTTTGGGGTACATGAGCAGAGCATGCAAGACAGTTGCGTAGGTACACACATGGCAATAACTTGAGTTTTCTGTGTAGACAGTTAACTTGGTGTACTTGAAGGAGGAACAACCAGTGGAATTTTCTATTTCCTCATCTTGATATTCCTCCCCCAATAACTCAGTTTTCAAGAACATTTTGGAAATAGTTTATAACATTATAGAGATGCATATCTTTTTACACAGGAACTTTTATATGGATATATGTGTGCATGTAATATGTACGTATTTGTGCATGGTTGTATGACTGAATGTGTTTTGTCTCAAAGCTTTTACTTATGAGCTTCAAAAGAATTATAAGAGAAAATTCATGACAGAATTTTTTGTTACATCGGGACATTTTAAAAATGTTAATGTGCATCAACAGAAATGCATAATAATAAATTTATAAAGTGGAATACGACAATCAAAACTAATAAACTAGAGCTACACATATCAAAATGAATGTATGTCAAAGAAATGTTTGTTGACAAATTCCATAACATATGATTCATCTGATACCACTTATGTAATATTTAAGAGCATGAAATATTTCATTTGTTACACTTGAAGATGCAAACCTATGTGGTAAAAGCTTAAAGTAATAAACAGACAACATACTCAACAAATTCAGAACAGTGGATATCTCTAAGCTAAGAAAAATCGGTATCAGTAAAACGTGATTTCTTAACCTGAGTGATGAACAAATGGTTATTTATTTTATACATGGCTATTAATATCCTTTAAATGTTTTTGTATGTATTAAATTCTGAGAAATAAACCAATTTGTTTAATGTCCTGACTATACAGGGATACCCTAAGATGTCAACTTGATTGAAATCTAGATGTTAATATCAGTAGTTCCTTACTTTTTTAAACATAAAAACTAATAACAACATCAATTTTGTTGACAACTCATTGGGAAAATGTATCATTATTAAGAACCTGCTGTTGATTCAATATTTTAAAATGTTTTGTATTTTATTAATTAAAATAGTATCCACATGAGTTTTTTATGCTTCAATTTTAGGGAACCTAAATTTAAAAGTCAAATGAAAATGCTTAGTAAACACATGGATTTCCCAACCTCAGGGGACATATGTGCCTCTCATCTCAGTTCATCAGGGGTCGCCTGGCTGCCAGGTTGTCAACCACTCACCTACATCATACTTCACTAGCCTAGATGGCTAGATATAGTCTATACTTAATTGGCAACATAGGCAGAACAGGAATATTTATGAAGGTATGTCTTCAAAATCACTGTGCACCAATATTTACTTAAAACTTGTTTGAAAGAATTGTGTATCTGGCATGCTAGCCAGATATGGATTCACTTATTCCTTTAAAGACTTTCAAATGCATTAGGCCAGACCCTCAGAAACTGTGGCCCTGGAGACACTGCTTTCAGATAATATACAATTGGTTTTATTGAACTACTCTCTAGAAGTATGTTATCAGTACGCGTTGGGGTATGAAACTCCTCTTTATTATAAGACTGTAACTGCTGAAGTGATTCTTTAAATTGCATGGTTTCTAGCTTGGTGACCTTGATATGTGCATCAGTTATTTATTTGTATGAATGAAGGAAATGATAGTATTTATGTCACATGATTGTTGTTAAGATTAATTGTGCTAATTTATATTAAATGCATAGAATAATTCAACAGTCAGCAAGCACTTAGTATTATTATTGCTAATATTATTTTCTTTATTAATGAAATGGGAATTTCTTTTCTCAAGTCTAGTTGTGCATTTTCACATATAGTATTTGTCCTATGATCATCTGATTAGCTATGATCCCTTTGCACTTCCTTCTATCTAGAAAGGATATATGATGTCAAAGCTAAAATCATTTGAACTTTCTCCATTTATTACTTATTGTCGAAGTCTGGAATTTTTATAACAAATTATTTTCTAGTAAGACAATGTTATAAATTAAGTAAATAAACAAATACTTTTTCCTACTACTCCAAGGACTACTCTATTACATGTAAACACTTCCTTTTGATCATATATATTTCCTTTTTGAGACAGGGTCTCACTCTGTTGTCCAGGCTGGAGTGCAGTGGTACTATTGCAGCTCACAACCTTCCAGGCTCAAGTGATCCTCCCACCACAGCCTCCCAAGCTGCTCGGACTACAGGCAGGAGCCACCATTCCCAGTTAATTTTTGTAGTTTTTTTGTACAGACTGTGTTTTGCCATATTGCCCTTGAATTCCTGGGTTGAAGCACCTGCCTTGGCCTCCCAAAGTGCTGGGAGTTCTTAATTCTTTGATAATTATGCATTTTAAAATTCAGTGTTCATTCTCTCTGCACCATACATAGTCTTTTAAGCAAATATTTTTTCTTCTCTTCTCTACCTGAAATTTGCATACTTTTAAAATGCCTGTCACATGATCTATATGCCTACTTCTTACCAACTTTTAGAAAACAAAAGTTAAATCATTGTGACAGATAATTGTTGATTATCTCCCATGTATTACTTTTCTTGTTAAGTAACCCCAGTTTTTTTTGTTTTTTTTTTTTTGCACGTGTACTTCACGTGTACTTCAAAATTATATTTCCAGTTTCATTGTAACTAAGGACCTTCAAGTGACAGTTTAGGACAATGAGTTTAAGCATGTAAACAAAGCCACTGGTGGGGGCTTTTAACATGTGGCTTTTTTCATGCTTGTCTTTGGCTCTTCTTCTTTCTCCCTTTCTTCCTGCCTAGAATGAGGAGAAAAAGTCTGGAGTATCTATCTTATGACTATGACAAGGGAAGTCAAATGTTGAGGATGGCTTTCCTCTGAGAAAGACAGAAAAATACTGGGTTCTTTCTTATTTTTTTGAAACTGTCTACTCAAGACTTTCTGCTTTGTGAGAAAAGTTAGTCCCTAATTGGTGCCATTTCTGTCATGATCATCATTCTCTGACCTTTTCATTTTATGTTCATATACATCCTATATTCTCTTTAATAAAATTTCATTTACAGAAAATGGGCTCTTGGCTTTGCTCCTATCTGAACCATATGTTTTCAGTTTGTTCATAGAATCACCAATATGAATAAAGAAAATAGCATGGCCACTGTTCCAAAATTCGTGTTTGAGACTGATACCCCAAAGACATTCATACACCTAAACAGATGTTAAATATTTTAGGAACCCTTTACTATACTACTGTCTTGATTTTCTCATGGGCTCTTTTCCAATAAGAACTCTTACCTAACCTCCTGGATTTAGATCTCTGGGATTAAGTGAGTAGTTAATATAATAATATCTTGAATAGGCCATCAGTTTCTGACTTCCATTTTGCTTCTGCTTTGTTTCAGCTTTTGTTCATAGTGCATAATATAACTGATTGCTCTCATGGCTTACAGAATTTTGGATCCTGTACTATGCCTCTCTTGTGAGCAAAGATTGTGAAGTCTGAAAATCATATTTGAGCATATCTACTTCTTAATGTAAAAGATGGGAATCTGAGCAGCTTACCATAGGGCACAGGGCGGGGAAATGCCATTAACTTAAAAGAAAAACATTACTGTTAAGAGCTGGGCTGAGCCAGAGAGAGAGATGAGCTTTCAGATTTCGAAGTAGTCTGTTAAGACAAAGCAAACTTAAAGTAGCATTCAAGATTTTAATCAGCAACTGTGATAGGATAATAAACTAAACAGAAGAAAGTACTGATGCCCTTATATTCCAAGGGTCAGGGGAGATCAGTACAGACTTGGACTTATCTCAACTGCTGAGGGAGTTTCAAACAAAATGCTCCTGCTATTTTATAAACTTGGAGGTTAGAGATGGGACATAAGGGATGGCTAGGAAAAGCACTAAATACTGATTCAGAATGAAGAAAAATGTCTTCAAGGCCTTTGGATAATATGGTTTCAACAGAGGAACCTGAGAGAAGCCTTTGGGCCTTTGATAAGGAGGCCTTCAAACTGAGCTGTTTGGGTTAGGAATGCAGGTATGCATAAGAGCGTTTGCCTGGGGAAAGGACTGAATTCATTACGCAACTCCTCTAGCTTGCATACCAAAACTAGTGTGGGGAAGGCAAATTTCTCCTGACTTCTCAATCAGGAGAAAGAAGAATATATTTATATGGTGTTTAATAATTATCCATATAATTTGCTTTTATCAATGCTCTTTGTTTCTTCAAGTAAACTACCTGCATCGCTTTCTTTCAACTTGAAGAACTTCTTTTGTTGTTTTTTTGTAAGGTTTCCTTACTGCAATAAATTGTCTTTGTTTTTATTAAAATCTCTTAATTCTGTCTTCATTCTTGAAAGATCTCTTTTGTGAATATAAAATTATTGCATGACAGTTTTTCTTCCAGCACTCTGAATATTCCATGTCATTGCCCTCTTGCCTTGGTTGTTTACACTGAAGGCAGCTGTTTATTTTATCGCAGTTTCCTCATATGTCAATTACTTTCATCCTTCTGCTCTTGAGATTTTGTTTACCTTTCAACAGCTTAACTATAATGTGTTTTTGTTGTTGTTGTTGTTGTTTATTTTACTTGGAGATGGTTGAGTTTCTTTGATGTGAAGACTAATGTTTTCATTAAATTCAGGGAGTTCTTGGTCATTAGTTTTTTAAATACTATTCTGTCTTTTTCCCCTCTCTTCTGGAACTACTATGGTAGGTTTGATGATGTCCAGCAAGTCTCTGAAGTTGGATTGATTTTTCTTTTTTCTTTTTCTGTTTTTTAGATTAGATAATCTCTACTGATCCTTCCAGTTTCACTGATTCATTTTTCTGCTAGCTCAGATCTGCTGCTTACCATCTCCAGATAATTTAGTTCAGTTAGAATACTTTTTAACTTTAGGAAATCCAGCTTTTTTTTTTCTTTTATAATTTCTACCATTCACCAGTGTTTAATTTTGTATTATTATTGTTGTTGTCATGCTTTCCTTTAATTCTTTAAAGACGGTTACTCATAGTTCTTCTTACATATTTATAACTGGTTTGATATTTTTGTCTGCCAAGTCCCACACCTGAACCCTTCAGAGAAAGTTTTTATTGACTTCCTTTTTTAAACGTGTGGTTCACAGTTTCTAACTCCTGATTTCCTTCCATGCCTCATAATTTTTTATTGAAAATGGAGCACTTTAGAAAATACATTGTAGCAAATCTGGATTCAGATCCTCTACCCTGGAGTTGGGTTTTGTTGCTGTTTGTTTTTGTGTGTGTGTGACTTCCTTTTATTAATTCTGTGGAATCTGGTTTCCCTTGCAGTCTGTAGTTGATGGCTATGCTCAGTTTTATTTTGTTTTTATTCTGTTTTATTTATTTATTTATTTAATCTTTTAATCAGGCTGACTATATATGGCTTGTATATTCTGTTTTTATTTTTAAGCCTACTTTGCTAGAGATCATCCCTATGTCAGCATAGCTTAATGACCAGCCAGGAGTTGATCAAAAGTTGTGCTTGTATACCTGAAGACACTAGAGTTTCCACATTTTGCTGAGGGTTCTCTGTGCTGGTTGAGAGTACTTTAAAATTTCAGAAAGTTAATATGTCTATGCCAGTTTTTACCATATGTATTCACTAGGCCTTATATTCAACCAGGGGCAAGTAGCTCCGTAGGGCTCTTTTTTTTTAGTCTCTAATGAGGCTTGCAAATGAGTACAGCCTCCCAGAAAACCAGCAATATGCAGGATATTAGTAAGACCCTCTTTAGCTATACTATTCCTTAGATTTTCTTCTTACTTTTCTGTATGATGTGGTGTTTTGTGGCTTGCCCCAACTGTTACTACAACTTCAGATTGGTGGTCATATTAGCCTTCCCTGATTGTTTTACCACTGAAATCACGACTGCTTTTGATGATGCCCTGAGCATGAATTTGTCCATACTCTGTTCCAGTCAGTCCTTTCCAGTGTGACAGCAGAGATAATAGTCCTCATGGCATTTCCTGACATGATTAAGTAGAACTTTCATACCATGATGCTGGGGAGACAGTATGAGACTTTGGCTTAAATGTCATAGACTTTCATTATTCTTATCAAGATTCAGTAGACTTTCTCAAATATTTCTTTTTATTACCTACCTTCGGTTAATTTCCAATCTATAAATGGTCATTTTCAACAACTCTGTCCAATTTTACTGTTATGCCAAGCTCCTCAGTCACTCATTTTAGAAGTTCTCGGAAGGCTGAGGCAGGAGAATTGCTTGAACCTGGGATGCGGAGGTTGTGGTGAGCCAAGATCCCACCATTGCACCCCAGCCTGGGCAACAAGAGTGAAACTCTGTCTCAAAAAAACAAAGAAGAATTTCTACTTTTAGTATTTTTTAGATATGTAGTTGTTCATAATCTTAAAATTTATAGCTTTTGTGTACTTAATGAAACTTCTGGCTTCATATTACCACCCTGTTTACAGTTCTCTTTGCTCTTATTTTCTAATCTATGTGTTCTTTTCTAAATATAAATACCTATTGGGACATATTTACATTTGATATAAGTTATTTTAAATTCTCTTTGGAAAGAAATAGCATATAATTTGAGTAAAACATGAAATTATGTATTTATTTGAAAATTGTAATCACAGTCTATACCAATGGTCTAAAAATTAATTTTACTATATTAAAACCTATTGTCTGCATAGTACCATAGTTGATGCAGCCATTGTTTATAAGCCAAAGAATACTTTTCACAAAATTTGTAATCTGTTAGTATTTTAATTTCTTGAGCTTTTAAATAATTAAAGCTGATTATCACGAGTCTAGTTAGGTCTTTAGGGTAATTTATTGTATTTATTTTTATTTTGAGGAAGCCAACAGGAATAAATGAGTTTGGTTGTAATAAGAAATGCAACAGCAGATATTATTTTAATACTTACAAAAAAAAAAACAAAGAGGAAGAATACATTATAACAGGAACATTATACCCCTCAACGATACTGACCAAACTACTGTTTCTAGCAATATAATAATTTTAAAAATTGAAGAAACATGAAAGAAACTGAAATTCACCTATCTAGTATCTGAATGTCTCTTTTTCCCTGAGTGGACTTATAATCAATTTATATAAAAATCTTCCCTAAAGTAAGCAGATAATTTAATACCCTGATTTAAGTAAGCAATCCGTCTGAAATAATATGTAACTTGCTATAGCAAATCCAAATTTAGGCATCAAATATATTGTCTTAAATATAAAGTTTATAATAAAATTTTATGGAATAAAAGATTTACACAAGTCCAGAGGATATCGAATACTTTAAACCATACTTCAACATGGGCAAATTCAAACAAGTTTTCTCAAGAAAGGTTGCCACACAATCAAGTTCAAGAGAACAAAGGAGGTGTGTTCCCTCTTTAACCTAACTGAGAAACAAATCAAGGTGTTACCAGCAAAGCAACAAGTTAGGGGAATTCCTAGAAGGGTACGGAGAAGAGCTCTGTATTTATAAGTTTATCTTGAGAATGTTTTTCACAACAAATTTATGACAGGTTTTGTTCAGGTACAATCTCAATAAAAGTAAACATTACTTTATCTACAAGAATAAAAGCTAAAGTTAAAAGAAGCTTTCCTTTCAGGGAAGAAGAAATGCTTAGAAAACAACTATTTGTCTTCTTTATCTAGTCCACTGATTTGCATCCTTGTATTCAAGCTAAAATTCCAGCCATGAATACCTTGAGTCTGCCATCAAAATTTCTATTATATGATTTTTTTTTTGTCTGTTACAAAAGGCTTTTACTACCACACTATCATATAGTTAAGAGTAGATCTTAATTACCATTTTGTTGGGATAATTTTGGCCAAACTTTTCCTGTTGGTAAAGTTAGTATAAAGATGGCTCATGGATGAGTTTCCAAGTCTATTTAAAAATTCTAAAATAACATAAACCCTATGTTGAGCCATCCACCTATAAACATGGCATGTCCCTTTACTTATTAGAACTTATAAACATCAATAAAAACCCTATTTCACACTCAATGTGAAACAATTGGAGCACAAGGCAGAGATATCATTTCTTGCCACTCTTGCTTGGCATTGAAGAAGTTATAGCCAGTGTATTTAAGGCAGGAAAATAAAATAAAAAGGATTACATTAAAAAAGGAGAAATAAGGCTGGGCACGGTGGCTCACACCTGTAATCCCAGCTCTTTGGGAGGCTGATGCGGGTGGATCACGAGGTCAAGAGATCAAGACTATCCTGGTTAACATGGTGAAACCCCATCTCTACTAAAAATACAAAAAATTAACTGGGCATGGTGGCGCGTGCCTGTAATCCCAGCTACTCAGGAGGCTGAGGCAGGAGAATTGCCTGAACCCAGGAGGTGGAGGTTGTGGTGAGCTGAGATCGTCTATTTACATATGACACAATTACCTATGTCTAAAGCCCTCTCTCAAAAAATCTAAATTTAAAAGGAAAAAACCCTTCTAGTACTGATATGGTTAGTCTTTGTGTCCCCACTCAAATCTCATCTTGAATTGTAGTTCCCATAAACCCCAACTGTCATGGGAGGGACCTGGTGGGAAGTAATTGAATCATGGGCGGCAGTTTTCCCCATGCTTTTCTCATGGTAGTGAGTTCTCACTAGATTTGATGATTTTATAAGCAGCTGACACTTCCACTGCTGGCCCTCATTTTCTTCTCTGCCATCCTGTGAAGAGGTGCCTTCCGCCATGATTGTAAGTTTCCTGAGGCCTCCCCAGCCATGTAGAACTGTGAGCCAATTAAACCTCTAATCTTTGTAAATTACCCAGTGTTGGGTATTTCTTCATAGCAGTGTGAGAATAAATTTGTACCCCAGAGAGTGGGATGCTGCTGTAAACATACCTGAGTATGTGGAAGTGACTTTGGAACTGAAAACCAGGCAGAGATTGGAACAGTTTGGAAAGCTCAGAAGACAGGAAGATGTGAGAAAGTTTGGAACTTCCTAGAGACTTGTTGAATGGCTTTGACCAAATGCTGATAGTGATACGGTCAATGAAGTTCAGGCTGAGGTGGTTTCAGATGGAGATGAGGAAGTTGTTGGGAACTGGAGTAAAGGTGACTCTTGATATGCTTTAGCAAAGAGACTGGTGGCATTTTTCCCCAGCCTTAGATATCTGTGGAACTTTAAAATTGAGAGAGATAATTTAGGGTATCTGGTAGAAGAAATTTTTAAGTGGCAAAGTATTCAAGAAGAAGCAGAGCATAAAGATTTGGAAACTTTGTAGGCTAGCAATGTGATAGAAAAGAAAATCCCATTTTCTGTGGAGAAATTCAAGCCAGCTGCAAAAATTTGCATGAGTAAGGGGGAGCCAAAGGTTAATTACTAAGACAATGGGGAAAATGTCTCCAGGGCATGTCACAGGTCTTCACAGTAGCCCCTCCCATCACAGGTCTGGAGGTCTAGAAGGAAAAAATGATTTCCTGGATAGAGTCCAGGACCCCTCTGCTGTGGGCAGCCCCTACATTCCAGCCACTCCAGCCATGATTAAAAGGGGCCAAGGTACAGCTCAAGCCATTACTTCGAGGTTGCAAGCCACAAGCCTTGGCAGCTTCCACTTGGTTTTGATTCTGCAAGTGCACAGAAGGCAAGAATTGAGGTTTGGGAACCTCTGTCTAGATTACAGAGGATGCATAGAAATGCCTGAGTGTCCAGGCAGATGTCTGCAGCAGGGGTGGAACCCTCATGAAATATGGATCAAAAGATGGCTTACTGTGAGTGAGCTGGTAATGCCTAATCTCCCTTAGTTTAATGTGGAGGAAGGGATCCTAAGGCTTTGGGAGACTGGAATGCTAGAGTGGATTAGTCACTTCAGACTTATTCATCCCAACTTGGAAGGTCCAGAAGACTTACCCTTCACCAGTAAAGTAAATTTCTGAGGGGAACACCTGCATTCTTAAAGAGTTCTCTGATTTCTCTGTATACCAGATCTTAAAGTAGGAACTATAGTCACTCAATTAGACAATTTAAATACAATGAGAATAACAAGATCCTGAGATGTCAGGGAACAAGTGGTGGCACTCAACCACCAGAGGCAAGGTGAGCATCATTACTGTAATCGTCAGCAAAGGCAAAACAGCAATCAGAATAGTCTGGTTTACGTAGAGCTCTGGCATTGGCTAATTAATCACTGTGTTCCTTGAAGCGAAATTGATAGAAAACCTGCTGCATTTTTACTTAAACTGTATGCAGAAAACTTCTAGGTCAAGTGGACAAATTACTAATTTCAAGTGTAAAATTAGAGAATCATGCCTCTCAATCAATTTGCAGACTTGAACCAGTTTACAGACCCAGAACTCCTTGAATGAAGGGGAGGATATGTCCCCTTGAGTAAGGATTCCACTACACTACCAAAAATGTATACTGTTAATCTTTCTCCCATTTTTCTCCAGAGTATCTGTGTATTGGGGGAAAGAGAATGATCAGAGTTCTCAGGGCCACTGGCTTTGAGCTGACACTGATTCCAAGGAAACTAAAATGTAACTGTGGTCTTCCAGTTATAGAAGGGGTTTATGGAAGTCAGGTAATTAATGGAGTTTTAGCTCAGGTTCAACTTACAGTGAATCTATTGGTTCCCCAGACTCATCCTGTGGTCATTTCACCAGTGCCAGAATGCATAATTTGCACAGACATACTTAGCAGCTGGCAGAATCCCCACATTTGCTCACTGACTGGGAGGGTGAGAGCTATTATGGTGGGAAAGGCCAAATAGACGCCATTAGAGCTACCTCTACCTAGAAAAAATAGTAAATCAAAGACAATATTACATCCTTGGAGGGATTGCAGAGATTAGTGTCACCATCAAGGACTTGAAAGACGGGTGATGATCCCACCACATCCTCGTTCGACTCTTCTATTTGGCCTGCAGAAGGTAGATGGATCTTACAAAATGACAGTAGATTATTGTAAGCTTAACCAAGTGGTGACTCCAATTGCAGCTCCTGTACCAGATGTGGTTTCATTGTTTGAACAAATGATTGGATCTAGTGAGCAAGAAGTAGCAAACACACTGGATTTATTGGTGAGACATTTGCATGCCAGGGAATGGGAAACAAATCCAACAAAAATTCAAGGATCTTCTACTTCAGTAAAATTTCTAGGGGTCCAGTGGTGTGGGGCCTGTTGAGATATTCCTTCTAAGGCTAAAGATAAGTTGCTGAATTTGGCCCCTTCTACAACTAAAGAAGAGGAACAAAACCTACTGGGCCTATTTGGATTTTGGAGGCAACATTTCTTATCTGGGTGTGTTACTCCAGCCCATTTATTGAGTTACCTGAAAGGCTGCCAGTCTTGAGTGGGCTCTGGAGCAGGAGAAGGCTCTGCTACAGGTCCAGGCTGCTGTGTAAGCTGCTCTGCCACTTAGGCCATATGACCCAGCACATCCAATGGTGCTTAAGGTGTTAGTGGCAGATGGAGATGTTTTGAAGCCTTTGGCAGGCCCCCATAGGTGAATCACAGTGGAGGCCTCCAAGACTTTGGAGCAAGTCCCTGACATCTGTAGATAACCACTCTGCTTTTGAGAGGCAGCTCCTGGCCTGTTACTGGACTTTGGTGGAAACGGAAAGTTTGACTGTGGGTGAAGTCAGCATGCGACCCAAACTGCCTATCATGAACTGGGCACTTTTTGATCCATATAGCCATAGAGTGAGTCATGCACAGCAGCATTTCATCATGAAATAGAAGTGGTATATACATGATCAGGATCAAGCAGATCCTGAAGGCAAAATTACATGAGGAAATGGTGCAATTACCCATAGTCTCAATTTCTGCCATCCTGCCTTCTCTCCCTCAGCCTTCACTGATGGCATCATGGGAAGTTCTTATGATCAGTTGACGGAGGAAGAGAAGACTAGGGCCTAGTTTACAGATGGCTCTTCACAACATGCAGGCACCACCTGAAAGTGGACAGCTGCAGCACTACAACACCTTTCTAGGACTTCCATGAAGGACAGTGGCAAAGGGAAATTTTCCCCATGGGCAGAACTTTGAGCAGTGCTACTCAGTTATATACTGATTCATGGGCTGTAGCCAATGGTTTGGCTGGGTGGTCAGGGACTTGGAAGAAGCATGATTGGAAAATTGGGGACAAAGAAATTTGGGAAAGAGGTATGTGGATGGACCTCTCTGAGTAGTCAAAACCTGTGAAGATATTTGTATCTCATGTGAGTGCTCACCAAAAGGCGACCTCAGCAAAGGAGGATTTTAATAATCAAGTGAATAGATGACTCGTTCTGTGGACACCACTCAGCCTCTTTCCTCAGTCACCCCTGTCATCACCCAATGGGCTTATGAACAAAATGCTCATGGTGGCAGGGATGGAGTTATGCATGGGCTCTGCAACATGAGCTTTCAGTTACCAAGGCTAACCTGGCTATGGCCACTACTGAGTGACCAATTAGCCAGCAGCAGAGACTAACACTGAGCCCTTGAAATGGCACCATTTTTCAGTGATCAACCAGCTACTTGTTGGAAGGTTGATTATATTGGACCTCTTCCATCATGAAAAGGGCAGTGATTTGTCCTCACTGGAATAGAAACTTAATATGAATATGGGTCTGCCTATTCTGCACACAGTGCTTCTGCCGAAACTACCATCCGTGGACTCACAGAATGCCTTAACCATCGTCATGGTATTACACACAGCATCACCACTGACCAGGCACTCACTTTACAGCTAAAGAAGTGTGGCAGTGGGCTCCTGCTCATGGAATTCACTGGTCTTACCATGTTGCCCATCATTCTGAAGCAGCTGGATTGAAAGAATGATGGAATAGCCTTTTGAAATCACAATTACAATGATAACTGGGTGACAATACTTTGTAGGGTTGGAGCAAGGTATACAGAGAAGGCTATGTATACTCTGACTCAGTGTCCAATATATGTTACTGCTTCTCCCATAGCCAGGATTCATGGGTCCAGGAATTGTGGGATGGAAGTAGAAGTCACACCACTCATCATCACCCCTAGTGACCCACTAGCAAAATGTTTGCTTCCTGTTCCTATGACATTATGTTCCATTCTGCTGGCCTAGAGGTCTCAGTTGCAGAGGGAGGAATGCTGCCACCAGGGGGAGGAATGCTGCCACCAGGAGACACAACAATTATTCCATTAAGCCTGGCTACTTTGGAGTCCTCCTACCTCTAAGATAACAGGCTAAGAAGGGAGTTACACTGTTGGCTGGGGTAATTGGCCCAGATTATCAAGATAAAATCAGTCTACTACTCCACAATGGAGGTAAGGAAGAGTATGCATGGAATACAGGGAATCCTTTAGGGTGTCTCTTGCCATTACTGAGCCCTGTGAAAATGTACATGGGAAACGAAAACAACCCAATCCAGCCAGGAATACAAATGGCCCAAATCCTTCAGGAATTAAGGTTTGGGTCACTCCACCAGGTAATAAATCATGACCTGCTGAGGGGCTTTCTGAAAGCAAAGGGAATACAGAATGGGTAGAAGGAGGTAGTTATCAATACCACCTACTGCTATGTAACCAGTTACAGAAATAAGGATGTAATTGTTGTGAACATTTTGTTAAGAATATCTTTGTGCATGTATACACTAGTACTAAGAAAATATATTTCACTTTATTTTCTTTCTCTTTGCTTTATCATGTGACATGAGATTTATTAACGTCATATTAGCATCTTAAGTGTCGTTAACTTTATGTAAAAGCGTTTAGGTTCAGATTAGTGCACTTACAGTTGTACATGGGATAACTGTATTATGTTAGGCACAATTATGCTATTATTATATTTATTTGGAGATTATGTATGATTCCAGGAGATGTGTATGGGTTCAAGTTGACAAGGAGTGGACTTGTGATGGTTAATACTGTCAACCTGATTGGATTAAAGGATGCAAAGTATTGTTCCTGGCTCTGTCTGTGCAGGTGTTGCCAAAGGAGATTAACATTTGTCTGTGGCCTTGGGAGAGACAGACCCACCATCTGTGTGGGTGGCACCACTGAAGCAACTGCCAACATGAGGAGAATGATGCAGATTTTCTGTGTCTTCCAACCATCATTTTTATCCATGCTGAATGCTTCTTGTCCTCAAACATTAGAGTCCAAGTTCTTCAGTTTTTGAACTTTTGACTTATACCAGTGATTTGCTAGGGACTCTCTGGCCTTTGGCCACAGACTGACATCTGAACTGTGGGTGTCCCTGCTTTGAGGTTTTGGGACTAGGATTAGCTTCCTTGCCCCTCAGCTTGCAGACGCCTATTCTGGGACTTCGCCTAGTGATCATGTGAATCAATATTCCTTAATAAACTCCCTTTCACATACACATCTCTCCTCTTAGTTATGTCCTTCTAGAGAACCCTGCCTAATATACAAACTTTTAGTTAATTGCATCATTCTTCTAATTTAAAAACTTCACATTACACATGATACATGTAAATTATGTATCTGACATTTTTTGATACCTATAAAATAGGTAATAGTTCAAGCTCTGAAAGGGTGACAATTTTCACAATATAAATCTCCAATCATGAGAATGAGAAGAGTGTCTCAGGTACATATCAATCCAAGTGATGCAAACAAAGTGCAAAAAGCTCTGATGTAAATGATTGCAGCAGCCCCAGATAGGTTCACAAGTTCTGTTTTCACTTCTTAGATGCTGATGACCACAAAAGAATAATATAGCTTGTAGTACTCTGAGTGACTTACTTAATTTTGGAAATCCAGATTTCTTTTAGAAGAATAGATAAGAAGCCAGGCACTGTGGCTTATACCTGTAATCCCAGCACTTTGGGAGGCCAAGGCAGGTGGATCATGAGGATAGAAGATCAAGACCATTGTGGCCAACATGGTGAAACCCTGTCTCTACTAAAACTACAAAAAATAGCTGGGCATGGTGGTTCATGCCTGTAATCCCAGCACTTTGGGAGGCCAAGACAGGGAGATCATGAAGTTAGGATATTGAGGCAATCTTGGCCAACATGGTAAAATCCCATCTCTACTAAAAATACAAAAATTAGCTGGGTGTGATGGTGTGTGCCTGTAATACCAACTACTCAGGAGGCAGGAGAGGCAGGAGAATTCTTTGAATCAGGTAGTCGAATATTGCAGTGAGCCAAGATCTCACCCCTGCACTCCAGCCTGGCAACAGAGTGAGCTCCATCTCAAGAAAAAAAATAATAATACAGATAAGAACATTTAATTAGTGACCAAATTCTTAGGCTATATCACAACAGTGTTTTTAGCCCTTAGTCAACTGAACTTTAGAAAGACCAATAAAAACTGCATATTTGGTCCCAGCAAAATTATGTAAGATTTTCTTTAGCAGATGAAGTCTATTTTTTTAATTAAAAATCTTCCATAACAACAGATCACACAAGAAAAAATTATTGCTTAGCACTTGAATGTTCTAGGAAGAAGACGATTGAAAGCTCTGCTCATATAAGCAATTATTAAATTCAGTCTATATCATCAAAGACATTGCTAATTCATAAATTACATTTCTAGACGGTCTTGAGATGGATTTTTTATTATCATCTGGGAAAACATTATTTATTTCTTCTAAGAGTGAAAATCTTGTTTAAATTCTAACAGGTTGTTCATAAGCATGCATATTTTGAATTTGCACTCATTATTTATATCAAGCGTGTTTCTAAATGTAAACAGTTATATAAATATTTTTAAATAACATGTGCCAAAGAACCATATTCAACAATTAATTAAATGAAAATTGTATAAAAGGGCTAGAGAATGCTGATAGATACACACTTACAAGCAAAAAACATGATTGCAACCAATATCCTTGTAATAGATAAAATGGTTCTGTTGTCTTTTTGATGGCAAATGACAAATTTTAGACCACACAGACCTAAGGACATAACACTTTCCTTTCCTCTTCTGCCCTACTCATCACCTCCCCATAAAAGAAAAAAAAAAAATCTCTATGGCTTATGTGGGGAAGGAATGTACAGCCAGAAGTGACTACCAAAATCAGCAAATCTTGCTCAAGGAATTAACTGCTGGCATTCTCTTTATCTCTGTCCTGTACTCCTGAGCTAAGTAAACAAAAAGCTATTTTCCTTAAATAACTGGAAATATTTGGGCCTGGACTTGCTTAGACAAGGCAAAATCACATGTTAAAAATAGTAATATATTCTTGAGCATAAGCAAAAAAAAAGTAATATAACAATAATCACTTTAGATAACTTATAATCAGATAACAAATTGATCACATATAAAAAAGAAATTAACCTGTTGCAATATCTCATAGGAAATGAAATACAGAAACTATATCTCATATTTATTTTTTTACTTTCACTTGTCTTGTTTCATGATGAACTAAACAGTAGTGTCATCTATCAGATCATGACATAAAAATTAAATTTACATACATACTTTTGAAACACTTTTGCATAAATTGAGGTAAATGTACCTATCGCACTCTAATATAACACTGTATTTTTTAACTCTAATACAGTTCTAAATGTTTACTGCTAAAAAATGATTTAAATTTTCTCTGACTTTAAGATAATAAAACATGTTTGAAGAAATACCAAGTTGTCTTTTTGCTATCTCCAGGTTCAACAAAGAGTAAAAAGAGTTGTACCTGAATATTTTGAAAACAAACTCCCATGTGAGCTTATTTTTTTTTATTTTTTTATTTTTTATCAATTGTAAAGCAGTTTTAGAACTGAAACATTTTAGTGTTTACTGTTCGGTGATCTGCCAGAAATCATTTGGCACAAAAATTTTTCTCCTGTGAGATTTCTTATGTGAAGTATTTAACTGGTGCCAAATCTGTCCTACCTCCTACTTAGGTTTTGTTGTCTCCTAAGTGTTACTCATGGAAACTTCAACAGATTGTCACTAAAGATCTTTTCTCTTAGTCAAACAATATTGAAGTTAAAAAGAAAAACTAAAAAAAATCACAGAGAAAATTTAAAAAAATACAAGAGTACATGCATTTTTGTTCTAAAGATCATAAGATAAGGGCAAGATTACTGTATAAATTGCACATGATAATTGGAAAAATTAACTGCTGGATGAAAGAGTAAAAAACCTTGATAAAAAAGTGAGATTTGTCTAGTTGGAACTTTAATATAACATTCTTGAAATAAATCTAAGCAAGCAAAATCATAATAATAACTAATAATTACATACAATTTCCTAGGGCTGTTTTAACCAAGTAGCACAAACTATGTCATTTAAAACAACATGACTTTATTTTCTCACAGTTCTGGAGGCTAGAGGTACAAAATCAAAGTTTTGGCAGGGCTGTGGCTTCTCTGAATGCTACAGGGAAACCTTTCCTTTCCTCTTCCTAGCTTCAGGGGATTGCCTACAACTCTTGGTGTTCCCTGGTTGATGGACATATTGCTCCAATTTCTGCCTCCATCTTCATATGGTGTTCTTTCTGTTCTATGTATACATTTTTCTCTTCTGAAAGGATACTGGTCATTGAATTAGGGCCCACCCTGATCCAGTATGAACTCAACTTTATCACAACTTCAGAGATTATATTTACATATGAGATCATATTTACTGGAACTAGGGATCCTAATTTGAATAATCATTTTGGAAGATATATTTCAACTTACAATTGAACAAACTTTGCTGAAATAGGCCTTCAAATAGGTACTGTGTATGTAGGTTAGAGAGGCCAAGATGAGTGGGGAAATGACTTTGAAAATAAGTCCCAAAGATCTTATTTGTGAATCCTCTAAGATCCACAGACAAATTTATACCTATATCTAGCAGGCTAGGACTTTGATGCCAGTGGCATTAAAATAAACTCACTAGCCATTAATTTGTTCAATTGATTTTTAAAAATTTTTTATGTAAAAAGCAGTGGGAATGGGGTGATAAACACTTTCTTTCAAAGGCTCATAATTTAGAAAAAAACAGGCAGTTACAACAACTTTCATAACCCGATCAGATAGAAATTTTAAAAAGATTTCTTTCACAGCAGGGAGGAGAGTGAGTTGGAAGAAGAAAAGGTCAAGAGACTAGTTAAAGAGGTATCATGCTGATTTTATGACAGAAAATAGAGAAGATTGCAAATATTAGGTCATGATAAAATGATTGTAAGGGCAGAGAGAAGAGACACATTCAGAATATCCTGCGGGTTAAGGAATTTGCTCAAGTTCTAGTTACCGAACCTACAAAATTACCTTCAATTGTGCCCACCCTTTTCTTCATGCACTCTGTGGCAATGGAGAAAAGCCTTTCTCTTTACTACACTGAATTTTTCTTCCTGTGTTTTGGACTCCACCTTATCCCCTCTGTCTTTTGTGCAATCTAGTTCTATTAGTTATATTTCTGCTTCTAAGTAGCAACCTCCTCTTTGATCCCTGACATGCTAAGGAACCCTTGAATATGCTCAAGCTCATCACAACAGTAATAGCAACAGCTCTCATACCTACCACCCTCCACAGATAGCAGCACTCCAGTCAGTTAGTCTTATATTTTCTGTTGAGAGCCACATTTATAGAAGTCGTTTACGTTTGATATCTCCAATTGCTCTTCTCAAATGCATTCCTTGATCCACTGACATTTGGTTTCTGCTCCTACGATTCCTCTAAATTTGCTTTTGAATCCTGTTTTCCAACGTTCTTTTTGTCCATCATAAATCTACTAGGTACCTAATCACTTATTTCCTCCTGATGCTCAGTGAAAAGTGACAATTTCAACTACTCCCACTCTCTTCATATACTGTTTTGCCTTGGCTTGTATTGTATCCATTTTAATCTTTCTTTCATTCTTTCTTTTCTCTCTCTTTCTTTCCCTTTTTCTTTTTTTCTTTCCCCTTTTCTTTTTTCCTTCATCTTCTTAATATTTCCCTCTGACCATTTCTTATACACTGTGCTCCTCAAATCTCTAGGCGCTTTTCTTTTCTTAGGCAAATGTGTATTTTTTCCATGTCTCAAATTATTATTTTCTTACATATGATCCCCAATTACTGCTCCAATTGAGATCTCTCTTGAACTTCATCTGTGTGTTTTTAACTGCCAAATGCTACTTGGTTACCTCAAGCTTTGTTTTTTCTGCTTAGGATTGTCTTGGCTATGTGGGCTCTTTCATGGTTACATATGAAATTTAAAGCAGTTTTTCCAATTCTGTGAAGAAAGTCAATGATAGCTTGATGGGAATTGCATTGAATCTATAAATTACTTTGGGCAATATGGCCAGTTTCACATTATTGATTCTTACTATCCATGAGTATGGAATGTTTTTCCATTTGTTTGTGTCATCTCTTATTCCCTTGAGCAGTGGTTTGTAGTTTTTCTTGAAGAGGTTCTTCATATCCCTTGCAGGTTGTATTCCTAGGTACTTTATTCTCTTTGTAGCAATTGCGAATGGAAGTTCACTCATGATTTGGCTCTCTGTCTGTTACTGGTGTATAGAAATGCTTGTAATTTTTGCACATTGATTTTGTATCCTTAGACTTTGCTGAAGTTGCTTATCAGCTTAAGGAGATTTTGGGCTGAGATGATGGGGTTTTCTAAATGTATAATCATGTCATCTGCAAACAGAAAATTTGACTTCCTGTTTCTTAATTGGACACCTTTTATTTCTTTCTTTTGCCTGATTGACCTGACCAGAACTTCCCATACTATGTTGACTAGGAATGGTGAGAGAGGGCATCCTTGTCTTGTGCTGGTTTTCAAAGGGAATGCTTCCAGCTTTTGCCCATTCAGTATGATATTGGCTGTGGGTTTATCATAAATAGATCTTATTTTGAGATATGTTCCATCAACACCTAGTTTATTGAGTGTTTTTAGCATGAAGGGCTGTTGAATTTTATCAAAGGGCTTTTCTGCATCTGTTGAGATAATCATGTGGGTTTTGCCATTGGTTCTGTTTATGTGATTGATTACGTTAATTGATTTCTGTATTTTGAACCAGCCTCACATCCCAGGGGTGAAGCTGACTTGATCCTGTTGGATAAGCTTTTTGTTGTGCTGCTGAATTCAGTTTGCCAGGATTTTATTGAGGATTTTAGCATCAATGTTCATCAGGGATATTGGCCTGAAATTTTCTTTTTTGTGTGTGTCTCTGCTAGGTTTTGGTCTCATAAAATGAGTTAGGGTGGGATCCTCTTTTTATATTGTTTGGATTCAAAATAAATGGTAACAGCTCCTCTTTGTACCTCTGATAGAATTTGTCTGTGAAACTGTCTGGTCCTGGACTTGTTTTGGTTGGCAGGCTGTTAATTTCCGCCTCAATTTCAGAACTAGTTATTGGTCTATTCAGGGATTCAGCTTCTTCCTGGTTCAGTCTTGGGAAGGTATATGTGTCCAGGAATTTATCCATTTTTTCTAGATTTTCTAGTTTATTTGCATAGTCGTGTTTATAGTATTCTCTGATGGCAGTTTGTATTTCTGAGGGATCAGTGATGATATCCCCTTTCGCGTTTTTTATTGTGTCTATTTGAGTCTTTTCTCTTTTCTTCTTTATCAGTCTGGCTAGCAGTCTATATATTTTGTTGATCTTTTCAGAAAACCACCTCCAGGATTTATGGATTTTTTTGAAGGGTTGTGCCTTCATCTCCTTCAGTTCTGCTCTGATCTTAGCTATTTCTTGTCTTCTGCTAGTTTTTGAATTTGTTTGCCCTTGCTTCTCTAGTTATTTTAATTTTGATATTAGGGTGTCAATTTTAGATCTTTCCTGCTTTCTTTTGTGGGCATTTAATGCTATAAATTTCCCTCTACACACTGCTTTACATGTGTCAAGATATTCTGGTACATTGTGTCTTTGTTCTCATTAGTTTCAAATAGCATCTTTGTTTCTGCCTTAATTTTGTTATTTACCCAGTAGTCAGGGTTGTTGAGTTTGCATGTAGTTGTGCAATTTTGAGTGAATTTCTTAAACCTGAGTTCTAATTTGATTGCACTGTGGTCTGAGTTCTTTGGCATTTGCTGCAGAGTGTTCTATCGCAAATTATGTGGTCAATTTTAGAAAAAGTGCACTGTGGTGCTGAGAATAATGTATAATCTATTGATTTGGGGTGGAGCGTTCTGTAGATGTCTGTTAAGTCTGCTTAGTCCAGAGCTGAGTTTAAATCCTGCGTATCCTTGTTAATTTTCTGTCTCATTGTTCTGTTTAATGTTGACAGTGGGGTACTATTATTGTGTGGGAGTCTAAGTTTCTTTGTAAGTCTCTAAGAACTTGCTTTATGAATCTGGGTGCTCCTGTATTGGGTGCATATAGATTTAGGACGGATAGCACTTCTTGTTGCATTGATCCCTTGATCATTATGTAATGCCCTTCCTTGTCTCTTTTGATCTTTGTTGGTTTAAAGTCTGTTTTATCAGAGACTAGGTTTGCAACCCCTGCTTTTTTTTTTTTTTTTTTGCTTTCCATTTGCATGGTAAATATTACTCCATCCCTTTATTTTGATCCTTTGCACATGAAATAGATCTGAATACAGCACACCAATGGGTCTTGTGTCTTTATTCAACTTGCCAGTCTGTGTCTTTTAACTGGGACATTTAGCCCCATTACATTTAAGGTTAATATTGTTATGTGTGAATTTGATCCTGCCATTTTGATGCTAGCTGTTTTTTTTTTTTTTTTTTTTTTTGCCCATTAGTTGATGCAGTTTCTTCATAGTGATGATGACCTTTACAATTTGGTATGTTTTTTTCAGTGGCTCGCACCAGTTGCTCCTTTCCATGCTTAGCGCTTCCTTCAGAAGCTCTTGTAAGGCAGGCCTGGTGGTGACAAAATCTCTCAGGATTTGCTTGTCTGTAAAGGATTTTATTTCTCCTTCACTTATGATGCATAGTTTGGCTGGATATGAAATTCTTGATTGGCAATTCTTTTCTTTAAGAATGTGGCCCACACCTTCTTCTGGAAGGGCTTCTACAGGAAGATCCACTGTTAGTCTGATAGGCTTCCCTTGGTGGGTAACCCAACCTTGCTCTCTGGCTGCCTTTAACGTTTTTTTCCTTCATTTCAGCCTTGGTGAATCTGACACTTATGTGTCTGGGGTTGCTCTTCTCAAAGAGTATCTTTATGGTGTTCCCGTATTTTCCAAATTTGAATGTTGACCTGCCTTGCTGGGTTGGAAAAGTTCTCCTGGATAATATCCTGAAGGGTTTTTCAGCTTGGTTTCATTCTCCCCATCATTTTCAAGTACACCAATCAAATGTAGATTTGGTCGTTTCACATAGTGTTATATTTTTTGGAGGCTTTGTTCAATTCTTTTCACTCTTTTTTCTCTAATCTTGTCTTCTCACTTTATTTAATTGAGTTGATCTTCATTCTTTGATTTTTTTTCCCACTTAATCAATTTGGCTATTGATACTTGTGAATGCTTCACAAAGTTCTCGTGCTGTGTTTTTCACCTTCATCAGGTCATTTATGTTCTTCTCTAAACTGGTTATTCTAGTTAGCAATTCGTCTAACTGTTTTTCAAGGTTCTTAGCTTCATTGATTGGGTTAGAACATGCTCCTTCAGCTCAAAGGAATTTGTTATTACCCACCTTCTGAAACCTACTTCTGTAAATTCGTCAAGCTCATTCTTCATCCAGTTTTGTTCCATTGCTGGTGAGGAATTGTAACCCTTTGGAGAAGAGGTGTTCTGGTGTTTGGAATTTTTAACTTTTTTGTGCTGGTTTCTCCCCACCTTCATGGATTAATCTAACTTTGGTCTTTGATATTGTTGACCTTTGAATGGGGTCTCTGAGTGGACATCCTTTTTGTTGATGTAGATATTATTTCTTTCTGTTTGTTAGTTTTTGTTTTTTAACAGTAAGGCCCCACTGCTGCAGGTCTACTAGAGTTTGCTGAAGGTCCACTCCAGACCATGTTTGCTTGGGTATTACCAGCAGAAGCTGCAGAACAGCAAAGATTGCTTCCTGTTCTTTCCTCTGGAAGATTTGCACCAGAGGGGCACCACCAGATGCCAGCCAGAGCTCTCCCATATGAGGTTTCTGTTGGACCCTACTGGGAGGAGTCTCCTAGTCAGGATACATGGGGGTAAGGTACCCACTTGAAGGGGCAGTCTTTCCCTTATCAGAGCTCAAATGCTGTTCTGGGAGATACACTGTTCCATTCAGGTCAGTCAGGCAGAAATGTTTAAGTCTGCTGAACCTGTGCCCACAGGTACCTCTCCCCTCAGGCGCTCTGTCCCAGGGAGGTAGGGGTTTTATCTATAAGTCATTCACTGGGTCTGCTGCCCTTTTTTCAGAGATGCTTTGCCCAGAGAGGAAGAGTCTAGACAGGCAGTTGGGCTGCAGATACCTTGCTGAGCTGTGGTGGGCTCTGCCCAGTTCGAACTTCCCGATGGCTTTGTTTACACTGTAAAAGGAAAACCACCTACCCAGCCTCAGAAATGATGGGCACCCCTCCCCCCACCAAGCTTGATTGTTCTAGGTCAATCTAAGACTGCTGTGCTGGTAGTTAGAATTTCAAGCCGGTGGATCTTAGCTTACTGTGCTCTGTGGTGGTGGGACCCACAGAGCCAGACCACTTGGCTCCCTGGCTTCAGCACCCCTTATGAGGGATTGAGGGGTTTTGTCTGCTGGGATTCCAAGTGACACTGGGGTATAAAAACAAAAAACAAAAAAACTCCTGCCACTAGTTTGGTGTCTGCCCAAATGGCGGCCCAGTTTTATGCTTGAAACCCAGAGCCCTGGATGTATAAGCACCAGAGGGAATCTCCTGGTCTTCCAGTTGTGAAGACTGTGGGAAAAGCACAATATCTGGGCCAGAATGCACCATTTTTCCCAGTACAGTCTCTCAGGGATTCCCTTGGCTAGGGAAGAGAAATCCCCCATCCTCTTGGACTTTCTGGGTGAGGCAACCCTCTACCCTGCTTTGGCTCACCCTCCATGGGCTGCACCCACTGTTCAATCAATCCCAATGAGATAATTCAGGTACCTCAGTTGGAAATGCAGAAATCACCTGCCTTTTGTGTCAATCTCACTGAGAGCTACAGACCAGAGCTGTTCTTATTTAGCCATCTTGCCAGCAGCTTCTGAATAGATTATTACTAAAGGTACATGAGACCTCATTCTTCTGAAAACCTATGACTATGTGCAGCATGCCCCAAAGTTTTCTCATCTGAATGGAAACTATATTTTGTGTTTATTCTTCAAGTCCCCAAAACTGTATACTCATGGAGTCACAGCAACTAATTTCCTGATATTTTTGGCCTACCTTCATTCACAGGCTTAAATAAACCCCTCTGGTGGAGAAACATAGGAGCTCGTGCTACGATGCTTTCAACACTTAGTAGAACAGTGAACACCAAGAATATATTGATAATACATAGACGTGATAAAGTTTACCCTTTGCACAGCTAGTATTCCCTTGTGCTTTATGTTAAGGTTATTTAAGTTAAATTTCATTATTTTATTTATTGTGTGGCTTTCCTATATGGAAACAGGAACAATCAATTAGGGACTCTGACACCAAAAATAAGTAATTCAGTAAAAGGCAATTAAATGGGCTTGGGGGAAGACTTGGACAGTAAACTGCAGTTAATTTTGTTCAATTTCAACTCTTAGCACAGTAGCAGTAACCCATCCATCAATCCCAACCCAGGTCAGGCACCTGTGCATGTGTTTCTGGAAAAAGGTATACTCAGTTACCAGATACCAGGGCGAGAAAAAACACCCATGCCTATAAATATATGGGACCCGTGCTCTTATCCCTCACTGCTGCTTCTAATCACAGAGGTGTAGACAAAAAAGCAGATAATCATGGTTGTTACACTTCCTGCCATATTGTTTCAAGTTCCTCTTTTTCCAGCTAAAGTGTCTTTTATAAAATTTAAATTATTGGAACCCTTTTTCCTCTTCAGTTTTCTCTTCTTATTCCCTTTTGGTAGCAAGGTATTCAAGAATAAGTCATTCACAATCAACTGCATAAAAAGAGAAAATTAGAAAGTGGCTGCATATATCCAGGGAAAGATGCTCCTCAGAAAAGACCTGAGGAGACCTTAAGTTTATACCCCAGGCAGGTTCTTTGCACAGAGAGCCTAAAACATTTTTTACAACAATAAACAAAAATGACAATCAATAAAACAAAGCTTAGGTAAGATGGTGAATCTGATCTCCAGTGTTACCACATTATTAAATTGTCCAGATTTCAACTAAAAAATTACAAATCATACAAAAGAATAGGACATCAAAACCCATTCCAAGTAAAAAACTAAGTTTTGTAGAAATTTTCCCTGAAAAAACATATGATGGCAGATCTACTTTAAAAAGACTTTAAAACAATTATCTCAAAGATGCTTAAAGAGAAAAACAAAAGTGAAGAAAGTAAAAAAAAAAAAAAACATATGAAGGTATTCATAAAAAATATAGAAAATCTATAAAGAAATCAAAAAGAAATTCTGGAGCTGAAAATTATAACCAAAATGAAAATTTACTACAAGAATTCCAAAGCAGATTTGAGCAAGCAGAAGAAAGTATCAGCAAACTTGAATAGGACATTCAACTTTAGTTAAATGACCTAATAAAAACTAATATTAGAAATAAAAATAGGAATCTTACTACCAGTTCTACAGGGAAAAAGGATTATAGAAAAGTACTATGAACAGTTATATGCTAACAAATTCAATAATGTAAATGAAATAGATAAATTGTTAGAAACACAAAAGCTCCTAAGTTTAATCACAAATAACTAGAAATTTTTAATAGACTTGTATTTAGTAATGAGATTGAATCAGTAATCAATACTCTCTCAACACAGAAAAGCTCTGGACCTGGTGCCTTCAATGGTAAATTCTATCAAACATTTAATGAAAATTTAACACCAATGCTTCTGAAACTTTTCCAAAAAAATTGAAGAAGAAGAAACACTTTCTCATTAATTTTATGATGCCAGCAGGACTCTAATACTAAGTCAAATAAATTACAAGAAAATGAAACTACAGGCCAATATCCCTCATGAATTGAGGCAAAAATCTTCAAGAAATTGGTAGCAAATAAAACTTACCAGCATATTAAAAATAGCATTGTTACTGAAAAGGGATCCTAATCCAGACACTAAGAGAGGGTTCTTAGATCTCACACAAGAAAGAATTCACAGTCAGTCCACAATGCAAAGCAAAAAACAAGTTTATTAAGAAAGTAAAGTGGTGAGAGAACAGCTCCTCCATAGACAGAGTAGGATATTCCCAAAGGTAAGAGGAGGAACATGCCCACCATAGGTACGATACTCATTTATATATAGGATTTAAAAAAGATCATGGAGAGATGTGCTCTGCTATTAGCATTTGTGATAAAAAATTAATTTTCCTTATTTTTTTCTATGTGAAAATTTTTATTTTTAAAAATTAAGTCAGTTTGCTGCATAGTTTGTGTTCATGGTACAAAATACAAAAGATATGAGACACTATGAGTCATCCTACTGTTTCCTAACAATTAATAAAAGAAAAATTAAAAAATTAATTTTCTTAATTACTATATTTTGCGAGAAATGGTATTATTGTCTTTAAAGCAAAATTAGAAATGCTTCTGTTCTCACGATATCAGGATATCAGGACACTCCTAAGTCTGGGTCTGTTTAGTAAATATTACCAGTCTGTTCCCTTAACCATAAACATCTGGAGGCTAGGAATGCCTAACTCTCTGGGAATGCAGCCCAGTACTTGGGTAGAGAGGAGCACAATCAGAAAGTGTTAGTATGGTGAGAGTTGTTTAGAACTCTGAGTTTTAACAAAAGGTAATATCTGGAAGATTAATAAGTGTCCAGTTTAAGAAAACACTGAGTAAGCTTTTCTTGTACTCCTACACAAAGAGTACAACCACAATATATTCCACCACAGCAAAGAAAAATAAGTAAAATTATTCCAAGTAAATGATATAGAAAGGCTTTCCAAGAACTGGGCAGTTGTTGGAACCAAGCATATATTGGGTTGACTGACAGCACATCAATGGCGGAAATGTGAGTGTCTAAAGCTTTCATAGCTTGGGTAATATTATGTGAATAGTCTGGAACATACACACAACATTTGGGTATAATCAAAGCAAAAGTTCCTCCTTGGGCTGCTGTTAAAATGTCCAAAGTTATATAATTTTGTAAGGCTGCCTAATCTGAGAAGTTTCCTCAGTTAGGAGGGTAAGGGCAAGGCATGTATTATTGAAAACTGCAGCCATTTGCCTGGCTAAGGCTTCAACCTGTAACTCAAAACTGATATTAGCTGCTGGCAGGAAATTATAGCCATTGGGCAGAACCATGAAAATGCCCACTTTTGTCACCTAGGGAGAGCCTTTACAATTTCTCAGTTAGATGGAAAAGTCCAATTTGGCAAGGTTGAGGTTACATCCCAGGAGAAAGGACAACTCCACATATACCTTCCTGTCCAGTTATAAGGTAAGAATGGTAAGCCATGAGTTCCAGAAGCCCTTAATCACCCACAAGAAGAAGAGTAGGCACCCATTTTTGGCAAATATTGTAGCCATTCCATCTACATCTGCCCTGTTAAAAAAAAGGTCTGATTACATTCTAGAGGTGGTAACCATCCAGTATCATGAGTTCTAGTCTGGTGGTGACTATTACTGCGACTTTCTTTTCTTTTTTTTACTTATTTATTATACTTTAAGTTCTGGGATATGTGTGCAGATTGTGCAGGTTTGTTACATAGGTATCTACCTGCCCTTGTGGTGATTTGCTGCATCCATCGCCTGGTCATCTACATTAGGTATTTCACCTAATGCTATCTCTCCCCTAGTCCTCCACCTGCTAGACGTTGGTGTGTGATGTTACTCTACCTATGTCCATGCGTTCTCATTATTCAACACCCACTTATGAGTGAGAACATACAGTATTTGGTTTTCTGTTCTGGTGTCAGTTTGCTAAGAATGATGGTTTCCAGTTTCATCCATGTCCTTGCAAAGGACATGAACTCATCCCTTTTATGGCAGCATAGTATTCCATGGTGCATACGTGCCACATTTTCTTTATCCAGTCTATTATTGATGGACATTCGGGTTGGTTCCAAGTCTTTGCTATTATAAACAATGCCACAATAAACATACATGTGCATGTGTCTTTATAATAGAACAATATATAATTCTTTGGATATATATCCAGTAATGGGATTGCTGGGTCAAATGGTATTTCTATTTCTAGATCCTTGAGGAACTGCCACACTGTCTTCCACAAAGTTTGAATTAATTTGTACTGCCACCAACAGTGTAAAAGCATTCCTATCACACCACATCCTCTCCAGCATCTACTGTCTCCTGATTTTTTAATGATTGCCATTCTAACTGGTGTGAGGTGGTATCTCAATGTGGTTTTGATTTGCATTTCTCTAATAATCAGTGATGATGTGCATTTTTTCTTATTGGCTTCATAAATGTTTCCTTTTGAAAAGCGTCTGTTCATATGCTTTGCCCACTTTTTGATGGGGTTGTTTTTGTCTTGTAAATTTGTTTGTTCTTTGTAGATTCTGCAGATGAACCCTTTGTCAAATGGGTAGATTCTAAAAAATTTTTCCCATTCTGTTGCTTGCTGGTTCACTCTATTGATAGTTTCTTTTGCTGTGCCAAAGCTCTTAAGTTTAACTAGATCCCATTTGTCTATTTTGGCTTTTGTTGTGATTGCTTTTGGTGTTCTAGTCATGAAGTCCTTGCCCATGCCTATGTCCTGAATGGTATTGCTTAGGTTTTCTTCTAGAGATTTTATGGTGTTAGGCCTCATATTTAACTCTTTAATTCATCTAGAGTTAATTTTTGTGTAAGGTATAAGGAGGGGATCCAGCTTCAGCTTTCTGCATATGTCTAGCCAGTTTTCCCAACACCATTTATTAAACAGAAAATCCTTTCCCCATTGCTTGTTTTTATCAGGTTTGCCAAAGATCAGATGGTTGTAGTTGTGTGGCATTATTTCTGAGGCCTCTGTTCTGTTCCATTTGTCTATATCTCTGTTTTGGTACCAGTACTATACTGTTTTGATTGCAGTAGCATTGTAATATAGTTTGAGTTAGATAGCGTAATGCTTCCAGCTTTGTTTTTGTTGTTGCTGTTTTGTTTTGTTTAGAATTATATTGGCTATGCGGGCTGTTTTTTGGTTTCATATGGAGTTTTAAGGTGGTTTTTTTCAATTCTGTGACAAAAGTCAATGGTAGCTTGATGGGGATAGCATTGAATCTATAAATTACTTTGGGCAGTATGGCCGTTTTCACAATATCAATTCTTCCTAACCATGAGCATGGAATGTTTTTCCATCTGTTTGTCTCCTCTCTTATTTCCTTGAGCAGTGGTTTGTAGTTCTTAAAGAGGTCCTTCACATCCCTTGTTAGTTGTATTCCTGGGTATCTTATTCTCTTTGTAGCAATTGTGAATGGGAATTCACTCATGATTGGCTCTCTGTTTGTCTATTATTGGTGCATAGGAATAATGCTTGCAATTTTTGCACATTGATTTTCAAAACAGAAGCTCTTTGATGGTACCTGTACTTGAACAGCTGTCATCTGCCCAAGTCCATTGTGTACAGTACAACCTAAAGGTGGGGTATAATTTAGCTGTTTCCTAATTAGATAAAAAGATGCCTTCTTGTCTCTCCATAGGCGAGAGGAGGGTAAGGCTTGTATGGCTATGATCATGGGAAAAGAGGGGATATTATTACAATGTTCAGTTTCCCAATTATAATAAAATCCCCGCGAACTTAGGTTGACTAGTTGAATATGCCAGGGCAACATGGCAGTGGAGGAAAGTGACAATTCTCTATACACTCAAGAGTCTGTCTGATTATGTAGAGAGGCTAAAGTCTGCCCACTCAGCAAATAAGTTACTTTCTGTGTGATTGCAATTTATACCCAAAAGTAGAATGCCAATCTACATCTCCGTTACCCACCCTTTTATTTCTCCTGAACAGAAGCTGGAGGTCCCTGCTTGCCTTACAACAATATGTGGGATCAGTCTCTTTTGTTCTGTCACCTGTGGAACTTCTTAAGAGACAGATTTAATTTGAGATAAGTGGATCCAGTTGTTTATTCCTAGAAAATTTGTTAAAAGATTCTCTTCCTTAGTAGAGGAAGGGAGTCTTTGATTTCCACATTCAAGGAGTGTCCTTTGCACTTGTCCTAAGTGATTACAGAATTTTGTAGCTTTAAAGTATATGTCTATTAGAAAGTCTGTAGTTAAGGAAGGCCTTCTATACATTACTTCCAAAGGGCTGGGCTGCAGATTGCCCGGGAAGGCACTCGAACATGCAACAAGGCTGCAAGCAATAAACACAGTCAGGTTTCTGATGTTTCCTGGCATAGTTTAGCAAGGGTCCTTTTTAGAGGTTGATTGGCTCTTTCTACTGTCCCTGAAGAGTGTCACCTCCATGCCAAGTGAATGCAGTACTGAATTCCTAGAAGCGAAGATATGTTTAGGTAATTGTTGCTGTGAAAGATGAGCCATTATCACTCTTCAAGCTCTTAGGCAGCCCAAAGCTAGGAATTATTTTCTTTAATAGGAAGTTATAAACCTCAATTGCCTTTTCCTACCTGGTAGAAAAAGCCCAGATCCAACAGGTAAAGGTGGTGATGAATACTAATAAATATTTAAACCCTTTACATGGGGCATCGGAGAATAATCTACTTGTCAATCTTCACTAGGGAACATACCTCTATGCTGAACAGGATGTACTAAAGGAAGAGGGAAAGATTGGTTATTTGGATTATTCTGGACAAAGAGTTCACAGGCATGAGTTACCTGCTTTGCTGTTTTAAGTAAGCCTTATTCTATAAAAAGGCAAGACATCGATTGAAACAGGGATTCTCTTCCCAAATGAGAAGAGTCATGCAAATGTTTAACTATTTTTTACTGATTAGCAACTGGTGTCTACAGTTTGTTTTCATTGATGAACCACCCAGAAGAATCTTGAATTAAGCCCTGACCTTTAGCCCATTCTTGTCTTGGTTGTGTCATTACTGGAGCAGAGTGCACTAATATGCCTAAAACTCCAACTGGCTCCTTTAAGGCAGCTGCCTTAGCGGCCACATCTGCAAAGAAGTTTCCCTTTGCCACACTACAGTCTCCTTTGTGATGCCATCTGTGATGAATTATAGCTACTTACTTGGGCAGCAAAACAGCATCCAATAGATTTAGAATTTTTGAATGATGTTTTAAATGGGAACCTTTAGCAGTTCCGAATTCTTGTTCATTCCAGATAGAAGCATGAGGATGAAGTACCAGAAAGGCATACTAGAATTGGTGTAAATATTGATTCTCAAGTCCTTTCACTATTCCAGGGCTCTACTAAGCATTATTAATTTGGTATTTTGAGCAGAGGTAGAAGCTGGTAAGGCCTGAGATTCAAATATCTTGTGTTAACTGACAACAGCATGCCAGCATGTCCAGCTTTCCTGTTTCCCTGGTGCACAAAGTTACTTCTATGTGTAAACCATTTTACCTCAGAATTATCTAGAGGCTTGTCCTTTAAATCTGGCTGGCTGGAGTAAACTTGCCCAATAACTTGTATACAAGAATGATGTAGGGTACCTGTGGGTTCAGGCAAATAGGTAGCTGAATTCAAAGTATGGTAAGTATGGCATACCTTAAGAGTGACATCAGGACTGTCTAGCAGCAAAGGCTGATATTTTAGTAAGCATCCCCCTGTCATCTACTGGTGTCCTTTAGCTTCCATTTGGAGATGCATTGGCTAAAGAATTAAGAACGTTACAATTAAATAAGGCATTCTTATTCAATGTGTGGATGACTTTAACTTGAACTTATGTATTGGTATGGAGTTAAAACCTCCAGATATTGTCCTGAAGGCGGCTTATTGGCTTCATTTACTAAAAGAGCAGTTGCTGCAACTACCCTGTGGCATCCAGGCCATCCTGAGGTGATGTGATCTAATTGTTTAGAAAAATATCCCACTGCTTGGGGGACATCTCCCAGCTTCTGGACAATGACACCTAGGGTTGTTTCTTGTTTTTCAGCAGTATAAAGGAAAAATGCTTTATCAAGATTAGGAATCTCTACGGAAGAAGCTGATCCTTATTATTATCATCATCGTCATTATTATTACTATTATTATGTTGAGGCTTTAAAGGCTTGTTCACAATTACTATCCCATTCAAACAGATCTACATTTGCTCCTTTCAGGGCCTCGTATAATGGCTTAGCTATATGCTCAAATCTAGGCACCCATAAATCACAAAAGTCTGCCATCCCTAGGAAAACCCAAAGCTGCTTTCTAGTTGAGTATTCTGGAACACCCAAGATAGCTTTCATTTTGGTGCTATTGCCTGGGTGCCAAGTGTTAGGATACATCTTAAGTTTTTAAACTTTTGAGTTGAAATCCTAGAAAATGCAGCAAGACGCTATACTCATTAGCTCCCGGAAAATTTAGCAACTTAATGGTATTTTTATCTGAGTCTCTTTTGGTTGGGCTAGCAACCAATAAGTCGTCCATATGTTGGATAATAGTTTTATTTAATTGTAACATTCTTAATTCTCTAGCCAATGCATTTCCTAACAAATGAGGGCTGTCCCTAAACTCCTAGGGAAGAACTATCCAAGTTAGTTAAGAAACCAAATGACTATCAGAATCAGTCTGTTCAAAGGCAAAGATGAATTGTGAAACAGGGTGTACTGGAATTTAAAAAATGGCATCCTTAAGATCTAAGACCATAAACCCAATTGGCATCTCCAGGGATGTGGGGTAACAGCATGTAGGAATTGGGGACTATAAAATCTATGGAAACAACAGCCTCATTGACATCTTAAAGATCTTGAACAAATCTAAAGTCTCGGTTTGCCTTTTTAGCTAGCAAAAGTGGCCTATTACAAGGAAATTCACAGGACTTAACAAACCAAATTGCAAAAACTTAGCTATTAATGGTTTGATCCCTCTTTGTGCCTCTGGCTTTAAGGGGTATCGTCTCTTACCAGGGGTGTGGCACACCAGGCTTAAGTTGGATGCAAAATTTGAGAATGTTTAACACTGCCTGGAACCTTAGTGTCTCATATTATAGGATTTTCTTGGGAGGTTTCTTCAACAGGTAAACTAGATAAGTCCCCTATTGACTTTTCTCCCTTATCATGGGAATGGAAAAGGAGCAATCCCTCATTGGCTTTGATTTCCAAAAGATATCACTGTTTGCAGATGAGTCAACAAATCCCTTTCCAACAAGGAGGTTTGCACTCAGGCACAATAAGGAAGGCATATAAGTAAACAGAGATGAAGAGCAGCTTAAACAATATGTAAAATGGTTCCATGAGCTTTTCCATCTATCCCTATGACCATTCAGTTTCTGGGTAGCAGAAGCCCATTTTAATGAGTCAAAATAGAGTAAGCAGCTCCAATATTGAGAAGAAAGTTAATATTCTTACCTGCCATGTCAAGGGTTACCCAAGGGTCCTCCAGATACATGGCTAGTTGTCCAATGGGAGCTGGGGCAGAAGGTCTCAGTTTCTGTGTCACTCTTGGGCTTGACTGGTTATTTCAGCCATCATTGGTTCTGGTACTGACGAATCCTTTAGAAGTGCTAGACAGCCCCTCTTTCAATAGCCAGTTTATTTGTAGTGTGCACACTCTTTTATGCCCAAGGTATGGTGACTTGGATGCCCAGCTTTGGGCTTTCAAGCTTTCTGCATCCCTTGTTTAGGCCAAGACCCAGGAGGGAAACCCTATGTGGGAGGTGAGCTTAAGACTGTAGCCAAGAGCTGCACTTTAGTGGAGGTCCTTCTTGTTCTTTCTGGGCTAACAGCATGTGGGGATTGGGAACTATAAAATGTATGGAAACAACAGCCTCAATGACAGCTTAAAGTTTCTGAACAAATCTAAAGTCCCCATTTGGCTCTTTAACTAACAAATCCCCTTCTCCTTACCTGTCTAGTTCTACTTGGTACCCACCGCTGCCTGAGAAACCTAGCTTTATCAGTACTACTCATAGTGAAGTACTACTCCAATATGCTTTCTATGCTCTTTCTGCTTCCTATGCTCTGTTCCTGTTATTAAAAACTAAAAATGCCATCTCCAAAAGCTGTTCCATAGGAGTCTGGGGACTGATGGTTGATTTTTTGTAGTTTCCTACTGATATAAGGGGCAGACTGGCACATAAGAGGTATTCCCAAAAGGGTCTTTCCTTCCCTTGAGGCAGGAACAGTGTTAGTCTATTTCCTAATTGCTCAACTAAACATCCTTGAAACAAAACTGAATTCTCATCTTTACCCTGAGAAACTTCCTTAACCTTTTCATAGTTAACAGGTTTTGTTATACACTCCTTCATCCCTTCCAACAAACAAGCAATGATATGATCTGTCCTCCCCAAGTCCTCACCTTTGATAGCTTTATTCTGGATCTTGATCTGAAACTGCTATACCTCCTGCCAAATATATATGATGATTAGAGCTGCGAGCCAATACTTTTTCTGCATGGATTATAGCTGTCCCCAAAATACATTGTTTATCACCCACGTACAACACAGAGGCAACAAAACATGCAGATTCTGCCAAGTTAAACTACATATCAGAGTTAATTTCACAAACTCATCTATGAATTTTTCTGGATTTTCAGGTAAATGACCAAACTTCTTTTTACATATAACAACATCAGGCATAGAAAAGGGGACATGTACTTTTACAGTGCCTTTTTTCTCCTTTTCTACCTCTCTAAGTGGATAAAAATTTCCCTCTGGGAGTTGATAAGAGGATCCAGTATGAGTAGTACTGACAAGGCTAGGTTTCTCAGGTAGTGGAGGGTATAGAGTGGAATTAGACAGGTAAGGAGGAGGGGATCAAAGGTTCTCAAAAGAACTTTCCAGAGGACTAGAGGGAGAAAGGGTCAACACATCTGAACTTTCAGAGCTGACAAAAGGAGGTTCTACTCCACCCCAGAAATGCCCATTGAACTGGGGATGCTTGCACCAGGAGATCATCTAGTATGTTGAGTTCTTTTTCGTCCTCTCATTTCATCAAGCATGCATGTGCCTGCTGCTGGGTTTTATCCTGACTGAACAGCAAAATTCTTGAACATATGCTTTTTTTATCCCATTTTCCCTCCCACTTATGAAACAAATCAAGTTTAAGTATAGTATTAAAGGCTATAATTCCAGTAGGAGGCAATTGCTCTTGTTTTTCCAAATAATAATAGAAATACCAGTTTACTCCTCTTCTTAAGCCCATTTAGTTTAAACTGTTCCCAGTATTCAAGAATACATCATAGCTGAGTCCTTTGGGTTTGATGCTGTGGTTTCTACAAAGGAGGCAGGTAATATTGAAAAAAAGTTTGAAATCTGTGAAATTGTATTGCAACTGGCCAACTTCCACTAAAAGGGATAAGAGATTTTAAAGGCCAACTTCATTAATGAGGGGATCCCTGTTAATAACTGAATTCTCTTATCACACTATCTGAATAATATAAATGAGCTGAGCAATAAATCTTAGATAAACCACAACATGGAATCCAACAAAAGAAATGCTGACTAAGGCAAAAGAAATGAAAAGGATTTAGAGGGGAATGACCAGAGCAAGCAGGCTCTGGGCAATAGTGGCAACATGGATTGGATAAGCAAAGCTGATTTGCCTGAATCAAAGACAGGAAAGAAGTGTTTTTTTGTTTTTTTGTTTGTTTTTTAGTGTGTAAATGAAATGAAACAGCAAAGAGAAAAGTTCCCTGATTTCCACCCTTAACTTTGATCACACCTTGTGGGCATAACTGCAACAAAACATAACCACATCTATCCAATCTTATTGCTCGTTGCTTTTAAATGCCAAATCTCCATCAGCAATTTTAGAGACAGAGTCTTCAATATTTTTGCTCTCCATGTTTCACCAGCAAATGGACAGAAAATAGGAGGCACACAGGGAAAGAGTAGGTTAAATATCTAAGACAAGCTAAATGAAGTCTTCTGAAAATGACAATGAAACTGAGACAGCAAATTGACTCATGCAGCAAGAGGACAAAGGCAGGTTAATACAAAGAACATAAAAATTAACATCCCATGGTGCCAAACCCATCCTTAAGTGAGAGGGACTTTACTGAGAGGGCTTCTAACCCCCTAAATCTTAGTAAGGATGCTAACCTTCCTAAGTTGGGCCTCGAACCGCAGGTCAGTTCAGCATTCTTGCCTTAAATGAGAGGAATCTTTAACCCTCTCGGTCTTAGGAGAGACTCTAACTCCTCTAACTTGGGTTTCTAACCCAATCTCATCCTTTACCCAGGTACCCTAACCCTTACCCAAACTCAGCAAATCAGTATTGCAGTCTATTTCCTTTGGGTCAGAGGGGTTTCTTTAGTAGTATCCCTTCTATGGTTCACCAAAAAACATTACCAGAAAGGGGTTAGAATCTAGAGTGTGCACCTCCTGTGGGGCTACACTCACTCTGGATTGTTCCAGAAAGGCTGTCTATAGGTGCCTCCATGCTGCATTACTGCAGGGAACACCCCAGCTGTGCCTGCTCTGGAGTGCCAGGGGAAATATGGACCCCCTTTCCAAGGTCCTTCATGATCAGAGATGCTACCTGCTATCTGCTTGTTACGGTATAAGTGTAGACTTTCCCTACTGCACCCAGCACTTCAATTGCCTATGCTGTGAAAAACTACCCAAAATTGGAAAGATCTGAAACTCATGGCCTACTATTTAGATTCTTTTGTCCCATGGGGCAATCCCTTGATGTGGCACTCTCCCCCTTTCCTGGGGATTAAGCTTCCTAAGAGCCAGACTGCAGTGATTGTTATTATTCTTCTGGGTCTAGCCACCCCATGGGGCTACCAGGCTCTCTGGGCTGGGGAAGAAGAGACATCTAAATATTTGAAAAACTATGTTGAGGGAAAAATTGAAGAAAAGTTCCCCTGTTTGCTGGAGATCAAGACATCCAAATCCAAGAAGCTCAAAGAATTCCCTAAAATTAATCGCAAAAAGATTGTCATGAGGTTATCTAAAGTTAAGATGAAGAAAAACATCTTAAAAGCTGTGGTATGAAAACATCAGGTAACCTATAAAAGAAAACTTATGAGATTAACAGCTAATATCTCAACAGAAAACTCTCAAGTCAGAAGGAATGGGGTCCTACCTTTAGCCTCTTGAAACAAAATAATCGTCAGTCAATAATTTTCTATCCAGTGAAACTGACTTTCATAAATGAAGGAGAGATAATATTTTCTCAAACAAATGCTGAGATAATTCATCACTACCACACCAGCACTATAAGAAATAGTAAAAGTTCAAAAATTTGAAAGAAAACCTCAAAATATACCAAAAAAGAATCTTCTTAGGACACAAATCTCAGAAAGCCTATAAAACAATAATACAATAATTTTTTTAAAAAAAGTACTTAGGCAACAGCTAACATGATGAATAGAACAGTACCTCACATCCCAATACTAATGTTGAAAATGAGTCACCTAAATGCTCCACTGAAAAGATACACGTTGGCAGAATGTATAAAAATCCACCAATCAGGTATCTGCTATCTTCAAGAGCCTGACCTAACACATAAGTTTACTTTAAACTTAAAGTAAAAAGTGAAAAAAGATATTCCATGCAAATGAAAGCCAAAAGCAAGCAGGAGAAGCTATTCTTATGTCAGATAAAACACACTTTAAAGCAAAAATAGAAAAAAAAAAAAAACTAGAACAGGACATTATGCAATGATAAAAGGATTCATCCAAAAGGAAAATATCACAATTTAAAATAGGTGCACCTAACATTAGAGCTCCCAAGTTTATGAAACAATTACTAGTAGACCTAAGAAAAGAGGCTGACAACAACACAGTAATAGTGGGGGATTTCAATACTCCACTGGCAGCACTAGATAGGTCATCAAGACAGAAAGTCAACAAAGAAAAAAATGGACATAAACTATATCCTATAAAAAATGAACTTAACAGATATTTACAGAATATTCTACCAACAACTACAAGACATACATTTTTTACTTTTTCTTTCTCTTTTTTTATTATACTTTAAGTTCTGGAATATATGTGCAGAATATGTAGGTTTGTTACATAGGTATACAATAAGTGGAAGTTGAACAATGAGTACACATGGACACAGGAAGGGAAACATTACAAACCGGGGCCTGTCAGGGGTGGGGGCCTAGAGGAGGGATAGTATTAGGAAAAATACCTAATGTAGATACCATGGTGGTTTGCTGACCCATTAACACATCATCTACATTAGGTACTTCTTCTAATGCTGTCCCTCCTCTAGGCCCCCACCCCCGACAGGCCCCAGTTTGTAATGTTCCCCTTCCTGTGTCCATGTGTTATCTTTTTTTTTTTTAATTGATAAAGAAAAAGGGGTTTAATGAACTCACAGTTCCACATGGCTGGGGAGGCCTCACAATCACAGTGGAAGGCAAAAGGCATGTCTTACATGGTGACAGGCAAAGAGAGAATGAGAACCAAGTGAAACAGGTTTCTCCTTATAAAACCATCAGACCTCATGGGACTTACTCACTACCACAAGACAGTATGGGGAAAACTGCCCCCATGATTCAATTATTTCCCACCAGGTCCCTCCCACAACACATGGGAATTGTGAGAGCTACAATTCAAGATGAGATTTGGGTGAGGACACAGCCAGACCATATCAGGCACGTTTAGAAAGGGATACATACATAGGTATGGCCATCTTTGGAAAATACAGTCGTTCATAAGAAGAATTTCCTATGACCGCATGGTCATGTAATAACTCTTTATATGTAAGTAGTAAATTAGATCTTATCAATCCCCCATTAAAGACTCTCTCATGGCTCTGCATCATTTACTTCTAAAATTTCTTGTCTGCAAATCCCTATGAGATTTCGCTTGTCACTCTGAACTTTCCTTCCACTGTTAATGCACCCAACCCCTCTAGCCACACATTTTTGTCACCTTCTATACATACCAGAGCCATTCCCTCTGTCCAGATTATTAATAATATGTGTATTTATATTATATATCATTATACTTACACATATATATGATTGTTGAATGAATGAATGAATGAGCAGCAAAGAAAACTCTTTCTGAAGGCCATTCCCGAGTTGTGCTGAGCAGTTGTGGCAGCCCTGTATTAGATGTGCCTGAAAGGATTAGGAAGGGCAAGACTCCACTGCATGCACACACCCTGACTGCTAAGAGGCATTCATAGTACTGCACATCACAGTGAGACTTGGTGTAATCTTTTCAATCTGGAAAACAAAGTAAGACCAGCCTGGTCAGCATGGTGAAACCCCATCTCTACTAAAAATAAAAATAAAAAAAAATTAGCCAGGTGTGGTGGATCTTGCCTATAGTCCCAGCTACTTGGGGGGCTGAGGCAGGAGAATCACTTAAACCTGGGAGATAGAGGCTGCAGTGAGCCAAGATCACGCTTCTGCACTCCAACCTGGGTAACAGAGCATGACTTCAACCCAAAAAGAACAAGAAAAGCCCATAATGGTCCTTATACTAAACTATGTTCAGGCAAATGATAAGGTCAAGATGTGATGTTTTCATCTGTAGATTCAGAATTTAACCTAGCCATTTGCTTTGGAGTTTGTTGATTATTCATGCCAAACTAAAAAATCTTTAAGCTTGTAAAATAGTGGAGGGCTATCTTAGTGATGATATAATCAAAAGATTGAAACTTCGTGAGCAATATGGCTCTATCATAAATTTTAAAGGTAGGTTTGCCTTTCACAGTACTGGATTCAAAATAAATTGTATTGCTAATGAGATGATAGTTCAGACCTACCTTTTCTGAAAGCCAGCAGAATAAAACTAACCAGAATGCCTATGTTTGCTGTCTTAAGAATGTTAGAGGTGGGCAGTGTGGACCTGTAACTACAGGTTCACCTATAATTCCAACTGCTTGGGAGGCTGAGGTGAGAGGATCACTTGAGGCCAAGAATCTGAGACCAGCCTGGGCAACATAGTGAGACCCTATTTCAAACAAATTGTTTTAAATAGGCATGATGGCACCTGTCTGTACTCCCAGCTACTCAAGAGGCTGAGGTGGGAAGATCCCTTTAGCTCAGGAGTTTGAGGGTATGGTGAGCTATCATCAAATCAGTGCACCCTATCCTGGGCGATAGAGCAAGAACATGTATCTAAAAAATTTTAAAAGTTAGCATTCAAACACCTGGGAGCCATGTCTCCTTATGGCCTTGCTCCAGCTGTGCTGCATGGCTCACAGTGCCCAACAGCCTGGGCCATCTTACACTTCCATGCCTCTGTTTGCTGGATTTCCTCTTCCAGAAATGCTACAACTCTTAGGCTTCCTCTCTCAGGCCTTTCTTAAACCACTTCACCCAATGTTGAACCAGGTGCTTCCTTTCAATGATTACATGGCACCCTAGACACACACCTGTCAAAGTACAGTAACACTTTTACTTGTTTATCTCCCTGTCCCCTCTCCTGGATCTCCAGCTTCTTGAGGGCAGAGTCCAGGGTATATTGGCCTTTATGTCCTTAGTAACTAACCAATGACTTTCACTAGGACACACTCAGGATTTGATGACCGGACAGGCAGACAAACAAATGCATGAACTTTCCTTACTGCTCCATCAAGAAGAAAGCATAAAGCAACACTTACTCCACATCCTGATACCATAATTGCTGACCTCTCCTAGATGATCACAATGAGTGTGACTCCTGTCCACAAGGTCTGTAAGCTGAGAGCTGTCAGGACGGGCCTCAGGAACAGAGCTGCATGGTATCAGCACAGCCTCTAAAGTTTATACAGGCATTCACAAGGCAGAGATTGCCTAGGCAGTGAGTTTTCCCTAAGCTTCTAGGAAACTGTTTAACCCTGAAAACTTCTGCATTTTCAGACAGTGAGGAGATTAACTTGGAGTAGCACTATATTCATTGTTCAAACATTAAGAACAGTCTTGTGTGAGTAAAATTTAAGAAATGGTACCTTGGAGCAAGCTATTCATTAGAGACAAAAACATTACTTTTAGGTACCTAAATAAGGGCATTTACTATGCACTTAACAGATTTGGTAAGGGGATTTTTGTTCAACTCCAACTTATGAGTGAGAAGATGTGGTGTTTGGTTTTCTGTTCTTGTGTTAGTTTGCTAAGAATTATGGTTTCCAACTTCATCCGTGTCCCTGCAAAAACATAAACTCATCCTTTTTTATGGCTGCATGGTATTCCATAATGTATATGTGTCACATTTTCTTTATGCAGTCTATTATTGATAGACATTTGGGCTGGGTCCAAGTCTTTGTGAATAGTGCTACAATAAATATACAGGTGCATGTGATGTGTCTTTATAGTAGAATAATTCATAATCCTTTGGGTATACACTCAGTAATAGGATGGCTTGGTCAAATGGTATTTCTGGTTCTAGATCCTTGAGGATTCACCATACTATCTTCCACAATGGTTGAACTAACTTACACTCCCACCAACAATGCAAAAGCATTCTATTTCATCAGTATGTCTAATTCTGTGAAGTCAGTGGTAGCTTGATGGGGATAGCATTGACTCTGTAAATTACTTGGGCAATGTGGCCATTTTCACAATATTGATTCTTCCTATTCATAAGGATGGAATGTTTCTCCATTTGTTTGAGTCTTCTGAATTTCTTGGTTTGTAGTTATCCTTGAAGAGGTTCTTCACATCCCTTGTAAGTTGTTTTCTTGGATATTTTATTATATTTGTAGCAATTGTGAATGAGAGTTCACTTATGATCACCATTTTAACTGGTTTGAGATAGTATCTCATTGTGGCTTTGATCTGCATTTCTCTAATGACCAGTGATTATGAGCCTTTTCTCATATGTTTGTTGGCCACTTTTGAGAAGTGTCTGTTCAAATCCTTCACATACTTTTTGATGGTTTTTTTTTCTTGTGAATTTAAGTTTTTTGTAGATTCTGGATATTAGTTAGCCCTTTGTCAGATGGATAGATGGCAAAAATGTTCTCCCAGCCTGTAGGTTGCCTATTCACTCTGGTGATAGTTTCTTTTGCTGTGTAGAAGCTCTTTTTTTTTTTTTTTCTTTAGAAGGAAGAGAAGGAAAGAAAGAAAAAAAAAAAGAAAAGGAGAGGAAGAAAGAGGAAGAAAAAGAGGGAGAGAGAACCGGAATGCTGCTTTATTCTAAAAATGGGTATTAAAAACCTCTTTTATGCCAATAATCATGCTTAGTAATGGCCGATCAATAATTCATTTAAACCTATGAGTAGGTGCAATGTGGCACTGACAAGAATGTACACCTTATGTATTTAAAGTTGAGAGCTCTATAAATGTTTATTAAGTTTACTTGTTCCGGATCTGAGTTCAAGTCCTGGACATCCCCATCAATCTTCTGTCTCGTTGATCTATCCAATATTGATGTTGAAGTCTCCCACCATTATTGTGTGGGAGTCTAGGGAGTCTAAGTCTCTTTATAGGTCTTATGTATCTGGGTGTTAGGATTGTTAGCTCTTCTTGTCACATTGATGCTTTTACCACTATATCTTTGTTGCTTTAAAATCTATCTTATCAGAGGCAAGAATTGCAACTCCTGCTTTTTATTTATTTATTTTATTTTTGCTCTCCATTTGGATGGTAAATGTTTCTCCATCCCTTTGTTTTAAGTCTTTGTGTATCCTTGCATGTGAAATGGGTTTGGATGTAGCATACAGTTGGGTTTTGACTGTGTCTTTTGATTGGGGGATTTAGTCAATTTAAATTTAGGATTACTGCCATTTGATGTTAACTGGCTATTTTGTCCATTCATTGATGTAAATTCTTCATTATGTTGATGCTCTTTACTTTTTGGTATATTTTTAGAAAGGTTAATACTGGTTGTTCCTTTCTATGTGTAATGCTTCTTTCAGAAGCTCTTGTAAAGCAGGCCTGGTGGTAATAAAATCTCTGAGTACTTGCTTCTTCATAAAAGATTTTATTTTTCCTTCAGTTGTGAAGTTTAGTTTGGCTGGATATGAAATTCTGGGATGAAAGTTATTTTATTTAAGGATATTGAATATTGGCCCCCACTCTCTTCTGGCTTGTAGGGTTTCTGCTGAGAGATCTGCTGTAAGTCTGATAGGCTTCCCTTTGTAAGTAACCTGACTTTTCTCTCTGGCTGCCCTTAGTATTTTCTCCTTCATTTCAACCCTGGTGAATCTAACGATTATGTGCCTTGGGGTTGCTCTTCTTGAGAAGTATCTTTGTGGTGTTCTCTGTATTACCCGGAGTTGAGTATTGTCCTGCCTTGATAGGTTGGAAAAGTTTTCCCGAATAATATCCTGAAGAGTATTTTCCAACTTGGATTCATTTTCTTTGTCGTATTCAGGTACACCTATCAAACGTAAATTAGGTCTTTTCACATAGTCTCATATTTCTTGGAGACTTTCCTCATTCCTTTTTATCCTTTTTTCTCTATTCTTGTCTTCTCCTTTTATTTCATTAAGTTGAACTTCAACCTCTGATATCCTTTCTTATGCTTGATCAAGTCGGCTATTAAAACTTGTGCATATTTCACAAAGTTCTCGTGTTTTTCAACTCCATTAATTCATTTATATTCCTCTCTATATTGTCTATAATTATTAACATTTTGTCAAACCTTTTTTCAAAGTTCTTACTTTCTTTGCATTGGGTTAGAACAAGTTCTTTTAACTCCCAGAAGTTTCTTATCATCCACCTTCTGAAGCCTACTTCTGTTAATGGCACACAGTCCTTGTCCATCAGGCCTCGTTCCGTTGCTGATGAGGAACTGTAATCCCCTGTAGATGGAAAGGCGTTCTGATTTTGGGTATTCTCAGCCTTTTTAGGCTGGTTTCTTCCCTTTGTTATAAATTTATCCATCTGTCGTCTTTACGATTACTGCCTTTCTAGTTGGGTTTCTGAGTGGATGCCCAGTTTATTGATTCCCAGTGCTGGAATCCGAGCAACCCACTGCACCGGCCAAAACAGCGGTGTTAAGACTGATGGTGTTCTTCTGCCCAGGAATCCTCAGTATAGCTTCCTTCTTGAATCCGTAATAGGTGACTCTGCCTTCCTGGAGCTCCAAATGTCAGTCAGAAGGGGATCCAGTCCCGCTTACTCTGCACCAAGAGCCGCCGTGCCGAGGCACCTGCAAAACTGCTGTGCCAGCCATAAGAGTCATGCTGGCAACCCGTGGGGCTCCTCCGCTGGGAATCTTCTGGTCCATGAGCAACAAAATTCATCTGAAAGTGTGGTGTCCTCTCATTTTCTGCTCACAATCCCAAGCTGTTAGCAACCAGCCATCTTGGCTCTCTCCCCAAGAGAGCAGAAGCTCTTTAGATTAACTAGATCCCATTTCTTAATTTTGGCTTTTGTTGCCCTTGCTTTTGATATTTTAATCAAGAAGTTTTTGCCCATGCCTATGTCCTAAATGGTTTCTTCTAGGGTTTTCATGGTTTTAGATCTTATGTTTAAATCTTTAGTCCATCTGAGTTAATTTTTGTATTAAGGCATAAGGAAGGGGTCCAGTTTCTCTTTTCTGTATATGGCTAGCCAGTTTCCCCAACACCATTTATTAAACACGGAATTCTTTCCCCATTGCTTGTTTTTGTTAGGTTTGTCAAAGATCAGGTGGTTGTAGATGTTTGGCCTTATTTCTGAGGCCTCTGTTCTGTTCCATTGGTCTATATATCTGTTTTGTTACCAGTACCATGTTCTTTTTGTTACTGTAGCCTTCTAGTATAGTTTAAAGTTAGGTAGTGTGATATCTCCAGTTTTCTTCTTTTTGCTTAGGATTGTCTTGGCTATACAGGCTCTTTTTTGGTTCCATATAAAATTTAAAGTAGTTTTTCTAATTCTGTGTTGTCAATGGTAGCTTGATGGGGAGAGCATTTAATCTGTAAATTACTTGGGCAGTGTGGCCATTTTCACAATACTGATTCTTCCTATTCATGAGGATAGAATGTTTTTCCATTTGTTTGTGTCCTTTCTTAATTTCTTGAGCAGTGGTTTGTAGTTATCCTTGAAGAGGTTTTTCACATCCCTTATAAGTTGTATTTCTGGGTATTTCTAGCAACAGTGAAAGAGAGTTCACTTATGATTTGGCTCTATGTTTGTCAATTATTGGTGTATAGAAATGCTTGTGATTTTTTGCACATTGATTTTGTATCCTGAGAAATTGCTGAAGTTGTTTATCAGCTTAAGGAGATTCTGGGCTGAGATGATGGGGTTTTCCAAATATAGAATACAATTCTGTCATTTGCAAACAAGAGACAATTTGATGTTCTCTCTTCCTATTTGAATACCATTTATTTCTTTCTCTTGCCTGATTGCCCTGGCCAGGACTTCCAATACTGTTAACTAGGAGTGGTGAGAGAGGGCATCCTTGCCTTGTGCCAGTTTTCAAAGGGAATACTTCCAACCTTTGCTTATTCAGTATGATATTGACTATGGGTTTGTCATAAATAGCTCTTACTATTTTGAGATATGTTTCCTCAATATCTAGTTTATTGAGTGTGTTTAGCATAAAGGGATGTCGAACTTTATTGAAGGGCTTTTCTGCATCTGTTGAGATAATCATGTGGTTTTTGTTATTGTTTCTGTTTATGTGATGAATTACATGTATTGATTTACTATATTGAACTAGCATCGCATCTCAGGGATGAAGGCAACTTGATCATGGTGGATACACTTTCTGATGTGCTGCTGGATTCTGTTTGCCAGTATTTTATTGAGGACTTTCACATCAACAGTCATCAGAGTTATTGGCCTGAAATTTTGTGTGTGTGTCTCTGACACGTTTTGTTATCAGGATGCTGGCCTCATAAAATGAGTAAGGGAGGTCTCTTTTCTTTTCTATTGTTTGGAATAGTTTCAGAAGGAATGGTACCAGCTTCTCTTTATATCTCTGGTAGAATTCAGTTGTTTGGCTGTGAATTCATCTGGTCCTGGGCTTTTTATTTTGGTCATTAGGCTAGTTATTACTGCTTCAATTTAAGAACTTGTTACAGGTCTATTCTGGAATTCAGCTTCTTCCTGACTTAGCATGAGGGTGTATGTGTCCAGGAGTTTATCCACTTCTTTTAGATTTTTTCGTTTATTGGCATATAGTATACTCTGATAGTAGTTGTATTTCTATGAAATCAGTGGTGATATCCCCTTTATTATTTTTTATTGTGTCTATTTAATTCCTCTCTCTTTTCTTCTTTATTAGTTTGGCTAGTGGTCTACCTATTTTGTTAATCTTAAAAAAAAAAACTAGCTCCTGGATTTATTGATTTTTTGAAGGTTTTTGTGTGTGTGTGTGTCTCTACCTCATTCAGTTCTGCTCTGATCTTGGTTATTTCTTGTCTTCTGCTAGCTTTTGGATTTGTTTTCTCTTGCTTCTCTAGTTCTTTTAATTTTGATGTTAGGGTGTCGATTTTAGATCTTTCCTGCTTTCTCCTGTGGGCTATAAATTTCCATCTAAATACTGCCTTATCTGTCCCACAGATTCTGGTATGCTGCATCTTGATTCTCATTGGTTTCAAATAATTTATTTATTTCTGCCTTAATTTTGTTATTTACCCATAAGTCATTCAGGAGCAGGTGGCTCAGTTTCCATGTAGTTGTGTGATTTTAAGTGAGTTTCTTAATCCTGCATTCTAATTTGTTTGCCCTGTGTTCTGGGAAACAGTTTGTTATAATTTCTGTTTTATGCATTTGCTGAGAAGTATTTTACTTCCAATTATGTTATTAATTTTAGAATAAGAGTGATGTGGTACTGAGAAGAATGTATATTCTGTTTATTTGGGGTTAGGAGTTCTGTAGTTGTCTATTAGGTCTGCTTGGTCCAGATCCTAGTTCATGTCTTGGATATCACTGTTAATTTTCTGTCTTGTTCTTCTGTCTAATATTGACAGTGGGGTGTTAAAGTCTCCCACTATTATTGTGTTGGAGTCTATGTCTCTTTGCAGGTCTCTAAGAACTTTCTTTATGTATCTAGGTGCTTGTGTATTGGGTGAATATACATTTAGGATGATTAGCTCTTCTTATTGCATTGATCCCTTTACCAATATGTAAGGCCCTTCTTTGTCTCTTTTGATCTTTGTTGGTTTAAAGTCTGTTTTATCAGAGACTGGGATTTCAACTCCTGATTTTTTTTTTCATTTGCTTGGTAAATATTTCTCTATCCTTTTATTTTGAACCTATATGTGACTTTGCATGTGAGATCGGTCTCCTGAATACGGCATACCAATGGGTCTTGACTATCTAATTTGCCAGTCTGTGTCTTTTAATTGGGGCACTTATCCCCATTACATTTAAGGTCAATATTGTTATGTGTGAATTTGATCCTGTCATTACAATGCTAGCTAGTTATTTAGCTTATTAGTTGTTGTAGTTTATTTATAGTGGCAATGGTCTTTACAATTTGGTATGCTTTTGCAGTGGCTGGTACCAGTTTTTCCAACCCATATTTAGTGCTTCCTTTAGGAACTCTCATAAAGCAGGCCTGGTGGTGATCAAAATCTCTCAGCATTTGCTTGTGTGTACAGGATTTTATTTCTCCTTCTCTTATGAAGTTTAGTTTGGCAGGATATGAAATTCTGACTTGAAAATGCTTTTCCTTAAGATTGTGGAATATTGGCTCCCACTCTCTTCTGACTTGTAGGGTTTCTGCAGAGAGATCTGCTGTTAGTATGATGAGCTTCCCTTTGTGGGTAACCTGATATTTCTTTCTGACTGCGCTTAACATTTTTTATTTCATTTCAATCTTGGCGAATCTGGCACTTATGTGTCTTGGGGTTGCTCTTCTCAAAAAGTGTTTTTGTGGTGTTCTCTGTATTTCCTGTATTTGAATATTGTTCTGTCTTGCTAGGTTGGGGAAGTTCTCCTGGATAATATTCTGAAGATCATTTTTCAACTTAGTTCCATTCTTCCCATCACTTTCTGGTACACCAAACAGAGGTTTGGTCTTTTAACATAGTTTCATATTTCTTGAAGGCTTTGTTCATTCCTTTCATTCTTTTTTTCTCTAATATTGTCTTCACACTTTTTTTCATTAAATTGATCTTCAATCTCCTATATCCTTTCTTCCAGTTGATCAATTTGGCTATTGATACTTGCATATGCTTCATAAAGTTCTTGTGCTGTGTTTTCAGCTCCATCCGGTCATTTATGTTCTTCTCTAAACTTATTATTCTAGTTAGCAATTTCTCTAACCTTTTTTTCAATGTTCTTAGGTTTCTTGCATTGGGTTAAAAATGCTCCTTTAGCTCAAAGGAGTTTGTTATTACCACCCTCTGAAGCCTACCTCTGTCAATTTTTCAAACTCATTCTCCATCCAGTTTTGCTCTTTTGCTGGTGAGGAGTTGTGATCTTTTAGAGGAGAAGAGGCAATTTGGTTTTTGGAATTTTCAGCCTTTTTGCCTTTGTTTTTCCTCATGTTTGTAGATTTTATCTACCCTTTTCTTTGATGTTGGCAACCTTTCAATGGGTTTTCTGTGTTGATGTCCTTTTTTTTTTTTTTTTTTTTTTTTTTTTATGTTGATGTTGTTCCTTTCTGTTTGTTAAGGCCCCTCTGCTGCAGGTCTGCTGGAATTTGTTGGAGGTTCACTCTAGACCCTGTTTGCCTGGGAATTACCAGCAGAGGCTGCAGAAATAAAGATTGCTGCCTGTTCCTTCCTCTGGAAGCATTGTCCCAGAGGGGCACTCACCAGATGCCAGCTGGAATTCTCCTGTATGAGGTGTTTGTCAACCCCTGCTGGCAGATTTCTCCCTGTAAGGTGGCACAGAGGTCAGGGACCCACACTTGAGGAAACAGTCTGTTTCTTATCAGAGCTTGAGTGCTGTTCTGGGAGATCTGCTGCTTTCTTCAAAACTGGCAGGTAGAAATATTTACGTCTGTTGAAGCTGTGTTTACAGCTGCCCCCTCCCCCAGGTGCTCTTACCCAGGAAGATGGTAGTTTTATCTATAAGCCCCTGATGGGGCCTGCTACCTTTCTTTCAAAGATGTCCTGCTCAGACAGGGGAAATCTAGGGATGTGGTCTGGCTACAGGGGCTTTGCCAAGCGACTGTGGCCTCTGCCCAGTTCAAACTTCCCACTGGTTTTCTTTACACTTTGAGGGGAAAAGCACCTACCCAGGGCTTGGTAATGGCAGATGCCCCTCCCCTCACCAAGCTCAACTGTCCCAGGTTGACTTCAGACTACTGTGTTGGCAGTAAGAATTTCATACTAGTGGATCTTAGATTGCTGCGGTCTATGAAGGTGGAAACTGCTGAGCTAGACCACTTGGCTGCCTGGCTTCAATTCAAGATAATATTTGGGTAGGGACATAGCCAAACCATATCATCCCATTCCCAACCTCTCCCAAATCTCATGTCCTCACATTTCAAAACCAATCATGCCTTCCCAACAGTCCCCCAAAGTCTTAACTGTTTTCAGCATGAACCCTAAAGTCCATAGTCCAAAGTCTCATCTAGGACAAGGCAAGTCTTTTTCACCTATGAACCTGAAAAATCAAAGGCAAGCTAGTTATTTCCTAGATACAATATGGGTATAGGTATTGGGTAAATACAGTGGTCCCAAAGGGGAAAAATTGGCCAAAACAAAGGGGTTACAGGGCCCATGCATGTTCAAAATCCAGTGGAGCAGTCAAATTTTAAAGCTCCAAAATAATCTCCTTTGATTCAAGGTCTCACATCCAGGTCACACTGATACAAGAGTTGGATTCCCATGGTCTTGGGCGACTCTGGCCCTGTGGCTTTGCAGGATATAGTCACCTGCCTTGCTGCATTCATGGGCTGGCATTGATGTTTGTGGATTTTCAAGAAACACTGTGCAAGCTGTCAGTGGATCTACGATTCTGGGATCTTGAGGACAGTGGCCCTCTTCTCACAGCTTCACTAGGTGGTACCCCAGTAGGAACTCTGTGTGGGGGCTCTGACTCCATATTTCCCTTCCACACTGCCCAAGCAGAGGTTTTCCATGAGGGCCCACCCCTGCCAAAATTTTGCTTTGGCATCCAGGCATTTCCACACATCTTCTGAAATCTAGGCAGAGTTTCCCAAACCCGAGTCCTTGACTTCTGTGCACTCACAGGCTCAATGCCATGTGGAAGCTACCAAGGCATGGAGCTTCTAGCCTCAGAAGCAGTAGCCCAACCTGTACCTTGGACCTTTTAGTCATGGCTGGAGTGTCTGGGACACAAGGCACCAATTTGCTAGACTGCAAAAGCACAGGGACTCTGGGCCAGGCCTGTGAAACCATTTTCTCCTAGGCTCCAGGCCTGTGATGAGAGTGTTTTCTGTGAATATCTCTGACATACCCTGGAGACATTTTCCTAATTGTCTTGGGGATTAGTATTCAGCTCCTTATCATTTATGCAAATTTTTGCAGCTGGCTTGAATATCTTCTCAGAAAATGAGTTTTTATTTTCTGTCATATTGTAAGGCTGGAAATTTTTTGAACTTTTGTTTTATGCTTGCCTTATGAAAGTAAATGCCTTTAACAGCACCCAAGTCACCTCTTGAATGCTTTGCTGCTTAGACATTTCTTCCACCAGATACCCTATATCATGTCTCTCAAGTTCAAAGTTCCAAAAAATCAACCTTTAGGGTAGGGGAAAAATGCCACAAGTCTCTTTGCTAAAACATAGCAAGAGTCACCATGCTCCAGGTCCTAAAAAGTTCCTCACCTCAGCCTGGATGTTATTCTCTATATCACTATCAGCATTTTGGGCAAAACCATTCAACAAGTTTCTAGGAAGTTCCAAACTTTTCCACATTTTCCTGTCTTCTTCTGAGCCCCCCAAACTGTTCCAACCTGTACCTGTTACCCAAAGTCCCTTCCACATTTTGGGGTATCTTTTCAACACCACCCCATTCCTGGTACTAATTTACTGTCTTAGTCTGTTTTCACACTGCTGATAAAGACTTATCTGAGACTGGGGAGAAAAAGAGGTTTAATTAGACTTACAGTACAAAATTTCACACCATTCTAATTAGAGAAATGCAAATCAAAACTACAATGAGATACCACCTTACACCAGTCAGAATAGCTATTATAAAAAGGCCAAAAATAATAGATGCCAACAAGTTTGTGAACAAATGTGAATGCTTATACACTGCTGATAGGAATGTAAATTAGTTCTGCCACTGTCAAAAGCAATGTGGCAATTTCCCAAAGAACTTCAAACAGAATTGCCATTTGCCCCAGTGATGCCCTTTGGGTATATACCCAAAAGAATAAAATTCATCCTGCCATAACAACACATGGACAGAGATGTGCATTGCAGCCCTATTCACAATAACAAAGCTCTAAAATCAACCTAAATGCCCATCAACAGTAAACTGGATGAAGAAAATTATATATGTATATAAATATATGCATATAATCAATAGGGAAGAACTACAATTAATATTTATAGCTAGTGGAAACCTCCTATGTCAAGAGTAAACAATAGATTAATAAATTCATCACTAGCACTTTTAATACCAGATATTTAGACCCTCAGAAAGTAGTTTCACATTAAAGTTTGAAAACCCAATATTGTGCTATAATAATACTCATTAAAATATTATATTAGACAATGTTAAAGATAAAAGGAGTGCCATTAAAAATATTAAATTGAACACATCTTTACTTCTCTGCATCTAACAGACTGAAATAACAAAATAAAAAATGGGAGTAAACTCTTTATAGTGCTGAAAACTGAGAAGTATGCCATTAATAATTCCCAAATTGACACTTTCCTTGGTACATATTGCATTTCTAGACAACATTTAGCATTAGACTGCTAGATGTGATAAGCAGTAAAATTTCAATCTGATGTTAAAAAAAAAAGAATCCAGTAAAGAAAAAGACTAAGAAACTCAGATTTTCATAGCAATCATTTCAAGACTTCAGAACAAGTGCAACTTGAAGAGCACATGTAAATTATTATCTATTTTAAAATATGATCATTTTCACTCTAATATTTTGTAGACATTCCTTTACAGTGTCCCTTTAGGCAAAATTAAGCATCAGGACTAAGCAGGCTTATGGAGAAAATATTGTAGAGGTAAACCACTCAAAAATATTCAACTTTGTAACCAGAGCTCTAACAAAAACAATCAGAATCTTAACACATCTTAGCAGTTAAACTTCCACTAGCATTTTTTTTACCCACCACTATACTCAGTCCTTTGTAGGATTAAATGCTGGGGCTCGCCATCTTCCTTTAAAATGTAGGTCCTTGAAGATACAAACTCCAAAAGAGATCAGCTTCATCAAAGTTAAAATCCCAATATTTAGAAGTATCTTTGCACCTTCTTTACCTGCACATGTAGTATCCTCAGGTATATTAAAATTCTCAAAAGTATAGTGATTCTTGGTGGCATTAAATTATTCAAAACTGACTCCAAAGAAAGGCACTTCTGTGGGATTTTTAGCAGTTTTTAAGATTTTATTTATTGCTAAGTTCTTCTCTGTAAAAGTGAAAAACTTCCCCTGATTATTTAAAGAGATATTAAATTGGAATTAACCAATAGAACTTCTGAATTATATTTACGTTATTTCCCTTTTTGTCAATCCTCGATGAATTAGTTTGTGATACAGCAACACATATTCTTTTATAGCAAAAATCTATATTTAAAGTCTTAACAGTACTTCCCAATATTTAATTTTTTTATTTAATTTTTATTATACCTTCACTGATTTATTTTCTGAAAAAAAGAAAGCAAGAGTAACATAAACAGGTAATAATATATCTATTCAACCCCACACACACACACCACAAACACACCTTAGAAGCATGTTCAAAGTGGCTCTGAATGTTATTATTTTACTTTATTTTTTAGTTCTATCATTTTTAAGATAATATTCTACAGCAGAATATTAAGAAGATATGTAAATAATCTAAAATTATTAAAATTTAATTCTCCCAGTAAATTCTAAAAAATCTACATACATTAAAAACATTATCAGAAATGTTTCACAACGGGGCACTTTATTATGTAAATATAGACCATTATAAATATATTTAAGCTACTTATGTAAAGATCATGTGTGATTTTCCTCTTCTGAAAGTTGGGCACAGCAACAAATCTTACAGAATCTTTAAAAGAGAAACTCATTTTCACATTCTGATCCTCAAATGATTTGCAATCCTGCTGGTTCAAACAGAGAAGAGTCAAGCAATCAAGTAGATTTTTACATGAAGACGAGTTCATAGATTTTTGAAATGCATGCTGAAATAAAATGTGTAGCAGGAAATAAAAATGTATAGCAAGATATGAATATTGCCTGCTTCACATTTCCTTCTGCTAGCCATGACCATGAATAAGACAATGTCCACACAGTCGCTTAAGGTCATTGACTACTGTTAATAACAACAGAGAAATTATGTCAGCTATCACTTCTTCCAAGAAAACAAAGAAACATTGTAGAGAACTTTGTTTCACAACAATCTAATTTTTATACAATATTTGGAAAATATAATTTGGACTGATGTACAATAATGTATAAAAAATTATAACAAAATATCTATACAAGTGCATTTTAGCTTAAAAAAATCTATAGTTGACCCATTTTATACATTTAAATATTTCTTCACATTAAATAATTATGACTAATCATAAAATGAAGTATAAAAGCACAAAAGTAGATTTCAACTCAGATTATCAGTCATTATCAATAAAATTCAAGTGAAGGTAAAAAATGTAAAAAGATAAAAAAAGATAGGTAGCAGTATGTGATTATATTGAATTTTATGTTTACTAAGATTAAAAAAAATGAAAATATTTATTGTAAACTGGTCAATTAACCAAAGAAATTTTCTGAGGTTACCTCTACATGTCAAATTGCAGATAAATAAAATATTAACTTAAAAAGGTTTAAGATTTTTTTTAGAAAATATATATAACTTTAATTACATAAACTTGATTGACAATTATGCTTTTTTTTTTTTTTTTTTTTTGAGATGGAGTTTCGCTCTTGTTACCCAGGCTGGAGTGCAATGGCGCGATCTCGGCTCACCGCAACCTCTGCCCTCCAGGTTCAGGCAATTCTCCTGCCTCAGCCTCCCCAGTAGCTTAGACTACAGGCACACGCCACCATGCCCAGCTAATTTGACAATTATGCTTTTATTTAGAAAAGAAAATAAACATCTACAACCCATATCAAAAGTACTAAGAACAAACTAAAAAGGGAACCTAATTAATTCTACATAGCAAAGGTCAACAATTAATGGGATAGCACTTCAGTCAAAATTAACCTAGGTGTATTTTCCTATTTTCATTCCATCTTTTTCAAAGTATTGTCTTTTATTGAAAGTATTATGTGTGTATTGTATATTTTAAAAAATTTTAAACATAAAGACTGTATTATTATATTTGCAATCAAAATATAATAAAATATGTAAAATTATATGAAGTACATCTACTTGTCAAACATGTAATTATATTATTGTTATTTTAAATTTTGTTAATATTAATATAATATTTCATTGGTAGATTGACAATATGCAATTCTTACAAAATGATGATCCAGTTACAAGTCAGTTTTTCTTTTCTCAGCTTTTGGATTCTTCACAGTTATATCTGGGATGTCAGTGCTGTCCTTTTCAGGATGTTTGTATATGAAAAATGCAATAGTAGTGAAGATGAGAGTGCATAGTTTGCAAAGAAAACCTAAATTTAAAAAAAACGCAATGATCAGATATGTCCATTTATTTAGAACAAAAATATAGGGGAAAATGCTATTTACCAAGAAAGATAAATATATTTCACCTATAAAGATATAAATTGCCCAACTGTAGAATGTAATTAATGCCTTAAAATTATATTAAGTTACTTAAAAAAAGGTTTTTAAACGTTTATGTTTTAGATTTCTTTGGTATATTATGCCCCTTCCAAATGCAAGGTGTGTTATTGCCTCATAGAATGTGTTAATTCTGAAGAATAAAATATAAATTCTGACTTTCAAAACTTAACTATCAATAGGAACTAGAGCTAAGTCATTTCATGCAGCTTTAGTCTTTTTGAAATATTCATCAATTTTCAAATACAGTAAATATTACGGAAAATTAAATAATGTAGGGTTTTTTCATTTTCATGTATCAAGTTGCAGTAAGTTAACACAACATTCATTACAAGCTTTACATAAAAATACTTGAATATTTGATGCAAATGAATCTGTTGATTCTTTTTTTTTTCTTTTGAGACAGGGTATCACTCTGTCACCCAGGCTGGAGTGCAATGGCATGCTCTCAGCTTACTGAAGCCTTGACCTTCCTGACTCAAGTGATCCTCCCACTTTAGCCTCCTGAGTAGCTGGGACTACAGCTAATTTTTGTAGTTTTTGTAGAGATGTGGTTTTGCCATGTTGTCTAGGCTGCTCTCTTGAACTCCTGGCCACAAGCAATTTGCCTGCTTTCATGTCCCAAAGGGCTGGGATTACAGACATAAGCCACTACTATGCCTGGCCTTTTTTTTTTTTTTTTTCAATCCTGAAACAGAGCCACCCTCTATTTCTGAGGCAGAGGTGCCACTAGCATAGCTCACTACAAATGAACTGCTGGGCTCAGGTGATTCTCTGGCCTCAGCCTCCTGAATAGCTGGGATTACAGGTGGTGACACCACACCTGACTAATCTTTTCTTAATGTTGGGAATTGTGCTAGAAACTTTTTTCTTTTTTAAAATTATTATTATAATACTTTAAGTTCTGGGGCACATGTGCAGAATGTTCAGGATTGCTACACAGGCCATGGTGGTTTGCTGCATCCATCCCCCATCATATACACTAGGTATTTCTCCTAATGCTATCTTTCTCCCAGCCTCCCACCCCTGATAGGCCCTGGTGTGTGATGTTTCCCTCCCTGTGTCCATGTGCTCTCATTGTTCAACATCCACTTATGTGTGAGAATATGCGGTATTTGGTTTTCTGTTCTTGTGTAAATTTGCTGAGAATGACGGTTTCTAGATTTATCCATGTCCCTGAAAAGGACATGAACTCATTCTTTTTTTTTAATGATTGCATAGTATTCCAAGTGTATATGTGCCACGTTTTCTTTACCCAGTCTATCATTCATGGGCATTTGGGTCGCTTCCAGGTCTTTGCAATCATGAACAGTGCTGCAATAAACATATGTGTGCATGTGTCTTTATAACAGAATGATTTGTAATCCTTTGGGTATATATCCAGTAGTGGGATTGCTGGGCCAAATGGTATTTCTAGTCCTAGATCCTTGAGAAATCACCACATGGTCTTCCACAAGAGTTGAACTAATTTACACTTCCACCAACAGTGTAAAAGTATCCCTATTTCTCTACATCCTTTCCAGCATCTGTTGTCTCCTGATTTTTTTTTAATGATCACTGTTCTAACTGGCCTGAGATGGTATCTAAATGTAGTTTTGCTTTACATTTATCTAATGACCAGTGGTGATGAGCATTTTTTCATGTTTGTTGGCTGCATAAATGTCTTCTTTTGAGAAGCGTCTGTTCATATCTTTCACCCACTCTCTGATGGGGCTGTTTCTTTCTTTAAATTTGTTTAAGTTCTTTGTAGATTCTGGATATCAGCCCTTTGTCAGATGGGTAGATTGCAAAAATTTTTTCTGTCGATTGCTGGTTCACTCTAATTAGTTTCTTTTACTGTGCAGAAGCTCTTTAATTAGATCTCATTTGTCTATTTTGGCTTTTATTACCATTGCTTTTGGTGTTTTAGACATGAAGCTCTTGCCCAGGCCTATGTCCTGAATGGTATTGCCTAGGTTTTCTTCTAGAGTTTTTATGGTGTTAGGTCTTGTTTTAAAATCTTTAATCCATCTGGAGTTCATTTTTGTATAAAGTGTAAGGAAGGGATCCAGTTTTAGCTTTCAGCATATGGCTAGCTAGGTTTCCCAACACCATTTATTAAATAGGGAATCCTTTCCCCTTTGCTTGTTTTTGTCAGGTTTGTCAAAGATCAGATGGTTGTAAATGTGTGACATGATTTTTGAGGCCTCTGTCCTGTTCCACTGGTCTATCTCTCTGTTTTGGTACCAGTACCATGCTGTTATTGTTATTGTAGCCTTGTAGTACACCTTGAAGTCAGGTAGCATGATGACTCCAGCTTTTTTTCTTTTTTTTTTTTTTTTTTGGCTTAGGATTTTCTTGGCTATACAGGTTCTTTCTTGGTTTCATATGAAATTTAAGGTGGTTTTTTCTGGTTCTGTGAAGTCAATGGTAGCTTGATGGGGATAGCATTGAATCTATAGATTACTTTGGGCAGTATGGCCATTTTCAGGATATTGATTCTTCCTAACCATGAGCATGGAATGTTTTTCCATCTGTTTGTATCCTCTCTTATTTCCTTGAGCAGTGGTTTATAGTTCTCCTTGAAGAGGCTCTTTACATCTCTGTTAGTTGTATTCCTGGGTATCGTATTCTCTTTGTAGCAATTGTGAATGGGAATTCACTCATGATTTGGCTCTCTGTAGAATTGGGGTCTTGCTAGGTTGTTAGGGCTGGTCTTGAACTCCTGGCCTCAAATGATCACCTTGCCTTGGCCTCCCAAAGTGTAAAATCTTTTACAGCCAAATATCAATTATCTGACATAATGGTTTCAAGATGAAAAGGAAGCATTAATGATTCTATGCCATTTATAATGATACAATAAAGTTTCAAACATTTTAAGGGAAAGAATACTATTTTTAATGATGATTGTGTCTGAGATATTTGTGACATTATACAATTGTAATATATAAGTAACACAGTAAATAATGATAGCATAGCATTCTTTTGAGAGTACAGCTTGCAAAGAAAAATTGAGCAATTTTGATAAACAAGCCAGTAATTCTTCCAAGAAAAAGGGAATTGGGGAATTGTTGCAGTAGGCAAATAATCTGAAAATGATAGGAAAAGGTAGATTAAAATCTTCTGTTTAAAGGCATGATGAGCAGACAAAGAAATGAGAAATAGATAGATTAATATATAAGGCAGGGCAGAACTTAAGTGGAGGTGATCCAAATCCTGCAACGGCTTTTTCTTTGTGGTTATTTTGTATATTGGATGGGGGCAAGAGGGTAAGATAAAAACCTTTACTTTGGCAAAAGATGCTGCTGAAGAACAAAGTTTTATTTGGCCTAACTGGGCTGAAGTGACAAAGTTGAAGATAGCAAAGGTTTCAAACAAATGGCAAGACATATGTTGGATATTAAAGCCAGCAGAGTCAGAACACTCAAAGATATGTAACCTCCTTGTGAAGCACAGGCAGGTCTACAAATGTTGTCATTGTCCACATCTAAAGTGCTACTGAAGACAAAGTTCTAATCATTTACCCTTTGAAATTTTCAAAGTCAGACTAAAGCTGCAAACTAGCCAAAAACCAGTTGAGCCAGAAATTTAATTAACTTACTGTCCACTTAGGTAGACTAACAGAAGGAAAATGTCCCTTTCTGAAGGTAAATGTTTATTACTCTATTACACAAAAGGCCTGAAATGCAATCAAATGTTGCAAGACGTATGAAAAAGCGAAGAAATACTATTTCCCATTAAAAGTGGAAGCAGTCAAAAAAAGCATACTCAGAGAAGCTCTAGCAGTTGGAATTAACAGAAAGGAACTTTAAAATAATTATGGTGAAACATAAATGTATCTACTGGAAAAGGCAGACAGTGTGCATGAAGAAATGAGAAATTTTCACTATAGAAACTGAAACTACAAAAATGAACCTTTTAAAATAACTAGAAAAAAAAAGAAAGAGAACAGAGCATCCAAGATACATGAAATAATATTAGTGGTTGCACATATATTTAAATAGAGCCCCAGAAGGAGAGGGTAGGAAAAAATGAGAAGATCAATGTTTTGAATGTGATGCCCAAATACTTTCCAAAAATGTAGAAGACATAAACTCATGGATCCGAGAAGCTCATCATACACAAAATAGTGAGAAAAAAAAAACAATGATACATAGAAAACCGTAGTTAGGCACATTGTAGTCAATTTAACAAAAGCCAAACAAAATCAAAGAGAAAATCTTGAAAAAGAATCCAAATGAAAAAGACATTACATGTTGGAAAGCAACATTACAAATGCCAGCTGACTTCTCACCAGAAACAATGTAGACCAGAACATATGTAATGTGTTTAAAGTTTTCAGTTACAGGATTCTATATTAAGCAAAAATATTGTTCAAAAAATAAACACAGACAAAATGCAGTCTCAATAAACAAAAATGTAAAATAATTCATCTCCTGCATAAAAGAAATGCTAAAAAATATGTTTTCAGGTGCCTATATTAGATAGAATATTGAAGATCTGCAGAAAGGGCCCACGTATAGATGAACCTAAAAGAATATATGTACACATACACCATAAACTTTATGAAAAAGAGCACTAATGGAGGGGGCAAAATGGGCATTAAGTAATAATAAAAATAACAATTCATCAAAAAGGCATAAAAATCCTATGCGCATGTGCCAAACAATAGGGCTTCAAAATATCTAAAGAACAAAATGGAAAAATTAAAAATAGAAATGGATTACTAGCCTAGTTGCAAATTTTAGCATTCCTCAAGTCACTACTAGAACACAAATACAAAACATGTTAGTAAAGATATAATCTGAACATGATCTGAATAATAAAAAGTGAGCTAACTGATATTATCAAAAGATAATACCAAAACTACAAAATATGCATTTCTAGGTGTACATTAATAATTCATGAGATAGAGCATCTGATAGGTCATAATAGAGGTTTCAATGAATTTCAACTTCTGTGACCCACCCAATTCCACTTTTGAGGATTTTTCCAAGAAAAACAAAATGTATGACTATGAAAACATTTGTATAAAAATGTGAGCTGGGCACCGTGGCTAGCACCTATAATTCCAAAACATTGGGAGGCAGGAGGATCACTTGAGGCGAGAAGTTCAAGATGAGCCTGGGCAACACAGTGGGACTTCCTGTTTTAAAAGTAAACAAACTAACTGGGCATGGTGGCATGGGCCTGTAATTCTAGCTGTTCAGGAGGTTGACGTGGGAGGATTCCTTGAGCACATGAGTTTGAGGTTACAATGAGCCATGATCTCCCACTCCAGCCTGGGTGACAGAGCAAGACATTGTCTTAAAAAAATATATGCATAGAAGCATCATTTATACTAACCAAACACTGTAAACAATTCAAGTGTTGTTAATTTATAAGAGAACAAATAAACTGTAGCATATTTATAAAATGAAAATCATACTCAGTAATTTCTATACAGCACATATGTCTACTGTAGAAAGAATATTCATGAATTTTCCTTGCATAAAATTAAGCAAGATAGACATGAAAAAGAGTACAGTCTTCTATTTATGTAAATTTCTATACCCAATATAACAAATATTTTTTAAAAGTCCATGCCAGGCACAGTGGCTCCTTCCTGTAATCCCAGCACTTTGGGAGTCCAAGATGGGTGGATAGCCTGAGCTCAGGAGCTCGAAATCAGCCTGGGCAACACGGTGAAACCCTGTCTCTACTAAAATACAAAAAATAGCTGGACATAATGGTGTGTGCCTGTAGTCCCAGCTAGTCAGGAGGCAGAGGCAGGAGAATTGCTTGAACCCGGGAGGTGGAGGTTGCAGTTAGCCCAGATTGTTGCCACTGCACTCCAGCCTTGGCAACAGAGTGAGACACCAAAAAAAAAAAAAAAAAATCTGAAAGGACTCCATCTGAAGAGGAGGGAAAATGACTGAAAAGTGGTCATGGGAGAAATTTCCATATTTTGTTTTGGGTGTTGTTTCCACAAGGGTACTTGATTATCAAAACCCATCAAAGCGAACTTCTAAAATCTATGTTATTTGTACTAATTACACCTCAGGTTTTTTTTTAATAAAAGAGTATTGTTTAATATATATATATATATTTGTTTAAACAGTCACACTCTGTCATCCAGGCTGGAGTGCAGGGTCTCAATCTCAGCTCACTGAAACCTCTACCTCCCAGGATCAAGTGACTCTCCTACCTCAGCTTCTTAAGTAGCTGGGAATATAGTCATCAGCCACCACACCCGGTTAATTTTTTAATACATTTTGTACGGACAGGATTTGCTCATGTTGCTCAGGCTGATCTTAAACTCTTAAGCTCAAGCTATTCACCTGCCTCAGGGCTTTCAAAGTGCTGGGATTACAGGCATGAGCCACTACATCTGGCTAATTTTTCATAATTTATATACAGACATGGTTTTGCCATACTGCCCAGACTGATCTTAAACTCTTGAGCTCAAACCGTCTGCTCACATCGGCCCTCCTCAAGTGCTGGAATTACAGGCCTGAGCCACCATACCTGACTGTTTGATATATTTTTTACAAACCAAACACAGTGTGACCATCACTTGAATCATAAATGAAATATGGTTAGCACCCTAGCAACCCTACTCATGATTCCTCAAGGTCACTAACTGATAAAAGTTAGTTTTGTTTGCTCTTGAATATATTCATATAGCAAGCCAAAATTAAGTAACTGAATACTCATTTGTGTCTGTTTTTTTCAGGTCAACATAACGTTTGTGTGATTCATCTATATTTTACGTAGTTGCGTTCTTTTTTTTTGAGATGGAGTTTCACTCTTGTATCCAGACTGGAGTGCAATGGCGCGATCTCTGCTCACTGCAACCTCCACCTCCTGGGTTCAGGCAATTCTCCTGCCTCAGCCTCCTGAGTAGCTAGGATTACAGGCATGCATCACCATGCCCAGCTAATTTTTTTGTATTTTTAGTAGAGATGGGGTCTCACCATGTTGACCAAGATGGTCTCGAGCTCTTGACCCCATGATCCACCTGCCTCGGCCTTCCAAAGTGCTTGGATTACAGTCTTGAGCCATCGCGCCCGGCCCTTAATTGTGTTCTTTACATTTTCATTGTTGTATAGAATTCCATTTTGTTCAATTTACCACAATTTATTATCCATTCAATAGCTGGTTTTTTGTTTGTTTGTTTGTGATTTTTTGAAATGGAGTTTCCCTGTTACCCAGGCTGGAGTGCAGTGGCGTGACCTTGGCTCACTGCAACCTCGGGCTCCTGGGTTCAAGCAATTCTCCTGCCTGAGCCTCTGGAGTAGCTGGGATTACAGATTATCAAACACAGATAATTTTTGTATTTTTGGTAGAGACGGGGTTTCACCATCTCTACATTTTCAAGAGGAAATCCCCCAGCCTCGACCTACCAAAGTGCTAGGATTACAGGTATGAGGCACCATCCTGGCGCATTCTATTGTTTATTGGGTACTTGATATCTACTTTTTTTTTTTTTTGCATTTTAGGTTTTGGGGTACATGTGCAGAACATGCAAGATAGTTGCATAGGTACACACATGGCAGTGTGTTTTGCTTAGAATTGACTTGGCTATGCAGGCTCTCTTTTGGTTCCATATGAAGTTCATGGTGGTTTTTTCCAGTTCTGTGAAGAAAGTCAATGGTAGCTTGATGAGGATAGCATTGATTGTGTAAATTACTTAGGGCAGTATAACCATTTTCACGATATTGATTCTTCCTAACCATGAACGTGGAATGTTTCTTTATCTGTTTGTGTTCTCTCTTATTTCGGTGAGCAGTGGTTTGTAGTTTTCCTTGAAGAGGTCCCTTACGTTCCTTGTGAGTTGTATTCCTAGGTATTTTATTCTTTTTGTAGCAATTGTGAATGGCAGTTCATTCTTGATTTGGCTCTCTTTAATCTGTTATTGGTGTATAGGAATGCTTGTGATTTTTGCACATTGATTTTATATCCTGAGACTTTGCTGAAGTTGCTTATCAGTTTCAGGAGTTTTTGGGCTGAGACGATGGGGTCTTCTAGGTATACTATCATGTCGTCTGCAAATAGAGACAATTTGGCTTCCACCTTTCCTATTTGAATACCCTTTATTTCTTTTTCTTGCCTGATTACTCTGACTAGAACTTCAAGTACTAAATTGAATAGAAGTGGTGAAAGAGGGCATCCTTGTCTAGTGCCAGATTTCAAAGGAAATGCTTCCAGTTTTTGCCCATTCCATGTGATATTGGCTGTTGGTTTGTCATAAATAGCTTTTATTACTTTGAGAAATGTTCCATCAATACCGAGTTTATTGAAGGTTTTTACCATAATGGGCTGTTGAATTTTGTCAAAGGCCTTCTCTGCATCAATTGAGATAATCATGTGGTTTTTGTTTTTGGTTCGGTTTATGTGGTGAATTATGTTTATAGACTTGCGTATGTTGAACCAGCCTTGCATCCCTGGGATGAGTCCTACTTGATTATGATGGATAAGCTTTTTGATGTGCTCTTGCAATAGGCTGGCCAGTATTTTATTGAAGATTTTTGCATCTTTGTTCATCATGGATATTGGCCTGAAGTTTTCTTTTCTTGTTGGGTCTCTGCCGGGTTTTGGTGTCAGGATGATGTTGGTCTCATAAAATGATTTGGGAAGGATTCCCTCTTTTTGAATTATTTGGAATAGTTTCAGAAGGAATGGTACCAGCTCCTCTTTGTGTGTCTGGTAGAATTCGGCTGTGAACCCATCTGGACCTCGGCTTTTTTTGTGTGGTAGGCTCTTAATTGCTGGCTCGACTTCAGACCTTGTTATTAGTCTATTCATAGTTTCAGCTTCCTCCTGATTTAGGCTTGGGAGGGCACAGGTGTCCAGGAATTTATCCATTTCTTCCAGGTTTACTAGTTTACGTGCATAGAGTTGTGTGTAATATTTTCTGATGATGGCTTGAATTTCTGTGGAATCTGTGGTGACTTCCCCTTTATCATTTTTTATTGCATCTATTTGGTTGTTCTCTCTTTTCTTTTTAATCAATCTGGCTAGTGGTCTATTTTGTTGATCTTTTCAAAAAACTAGCTCTTGGATTTATTGATTTTTTGAAGGGTTTTTCGTGTCTCTATCTCCTTCCGTTCTGCTCTGATCTTAGTTATTTCTTGTCTTCTGCTGAGTTTTGAGTTTTTTTGATCTTGCTCCTCTAGCTCTTTCAATTTTTATGATAGGGTGTCAATTTTGGATCTCTTCATTCTCCTCATATGGGCACTTATTGCTATATATTTTCCTCTAGAGACTGCTTTAAATGTGTCCCAGAGAATCTGGCATGTTGTGTCTTCGTTCTCATTGGTTTCGAAGAACTTCTTTATTTCTGCCTTTGTTTCATTGTTTATCCAGTCAACATTCAAGAGCCAGTTGTTCAGTTTCCATGAAGCTGTGGGGTTCTGGGTTGGTTTCTGAATTCTGAGTTCTAACTTGATTGCACAGTCTGAGAGACTGTTTGTTATGATTTCAGTTGTTTTGCATTTGCTGAGGAGTGCTTTACTTCCAATTATGTGGTCAATTTTAGAGTAGGTGTGATGTGGTGCTGAGAAGAATGTATATTCTGTGGTTTTGGGGTGGAGAGTTCTGTAAATGTCTATCAGATTTGCTTGTTCCAGGTCTGAGTTCAAGCCCTGGATATCCTTGTTGATTTTCTGTCTGGTTGATCTGTCTAATATTGACAGTGGAGTGTTAAAGTCTCCCACTAATATTGTGTGTGAGTCTAAGTCTTTTTGTAAGTCATTTATGTATCTGGGTGCTCCTGTATTGGGTCCATATATGTTTAGGATCATTAGCTCTTTTTGTTGTATCAATCCTTTTACCATTATGTAATGGCCTTCTTTGTCTCTTTTGATCTTTGTTGCTTTAAAGTCTATTTATCAGAGATGAGAATTGCAACTCCTGCTTTTTTTTTTTTTGCTCTTTATTTGCTTCGTAAATCTTCCTCCATCCTTTTATTTTGAGACTTTGTGTATCCTTGCATGTGAGATGGGCTTCCTGGATACAGCACACTGGTGGGTTTTGGATTTTTATCCAATTTGCCAGTCTGTGTCTTTTGATTGGTGCATTTAGTCCATTTATGTTTAAGGTTAATATTGTTATGTGTGAATTTGATACTGCCATATTGATGCTATCTGGCTGTTTTGCCCATTAGTTGTTGTAGATTCTTCATTATGTTGATGCTCTTTAGCATTTAGTGTGATTTTGGAATGGCTGGTACTGGTTGTTCCTCTCTATGTGTAGTGCCTCTTTCAGAAGCTCTTGTAAAGCAGGCCTGGTGGTGACAAAATCTGAGTACTTGCTTGTTTGCAAAGGATTTTATTTTTCCTTCACTTACGAAGCTCAGTTTGGCAGGATATGAAATTCTGAGTTGAAAGTTGTTTTCTTTAAGAATGTTGAATATTGGCCCCCACTCTCTTCTGGCTTGTAGTGTTTCTGCCGAGAGATGTGCTGTGAGTCTGATGGGCTTCCCTTTGTGGGTGACCCGACTTTTCTCTCTGGCTGCCCTTAGTATTTTCTCTTTTATTTCAACCTTGTTGAATCTGACGATTATGTGCCTTGGGGTTGCTCTTCTTGCAGAATATCTTTGTGGTGTTCTGTGTATTTCCTGTAATTGAATGTTGGCCTCTCTTGCTATGTGGGGGAAATTTTCCTTGATAATGTCCTGAAGAGTATTTTCCAGCTTGGATTCATTCTCTTCGTCACATTTTGGTACACCTATCAAACGTAGGTTAGGTCTCTTCACATAATCCCACATTTCTTGGAGACTTTGTTCATTCCTTTTTGCGCTTTCGTCTCTGATTTTGGTTTCTCAATTTATTTCATTGAGTTGATCTTCGACTTCTGATATTTTTTCTTCTGCTTGGTCAATTTGGCTATTGAAACTTGTGCATGCTTCGCGAAGTTCTCGTATTGTGTTTTTCAGCTCCTTCAATTCATTCATATTCCTTTCTAAGGTATCCGTTCTTGTTATCGTTTCCTCGAATCTTTTTTCAAATCTTTTTTCAAGGTTCTTAGTTTCTTTGCATTGATTTAAAACATGTTCTTTTAGCTCACAGAAGTTTCTCATTATCCACCTTCTGAAGTCTAATTTCGTCATTTCATCACAGTCATTCTCCGTCCAGGTTTGTTCCCTTGCTGGTGAGGACTTTTGGTCCTTTCTAGGAGGCGAGGTGTTCTGATTTCGGGTTCTTTCCTTTTTTTTTGCGCTGGTTTCTTCCTATTTTTGTGGATTTATCCACCTGTCATCTGTGTAGTTGCTGACTTTTTGATTGGGTCTCTGAGTGGACTCCCAGATTGTTGATGATGAAGTATTTCTGTTACTTGGTTTTCTTTCTACCAGTCTAGCCCCTCCACTGTATGACTGCTGAGGTTCACTCCAGGCCCTGCTTGTCTGGGGTGCACCTATAGCAGCTGCAGAACAGTGAAGGATGCTACCAGTTTCTTTTTCTGCTATCTTTGTCCCAGAATGATGCCTGCCAAATGTCAGTCTTCTGGATATAGAGGGGTCAGGGAGCTGCTTGAGGAGACAGTCTGTACTTTATAGGAGCTCAAGTGCTGAGCTGTGAGCTCTGTTGTTCATTCAGGGCTGTTAGGCTGCCACATTTAATTCTGCTGCAACAGAACTCATTAAAAAACCCTTTTTTTCTCAGATGCTCTGTCTCAGGGGGGTTCAGGCTTTCTTTGTGAGTGTCTGTTGTGCTGTCCTGCCCAGCTAGGAGGCAGACTAGTCACTATGTGCCTGCCGAGGCTCCGCCCTGCCGGTGTGAGGTTCACCCTGTTGCTGCAGGTTCTGCCCTTCTGTTGCGGTCTCTGCCCTGCTGCCACAAGCCACACCCTGTGGCGGAGTCTCTCTGTTGTAGTGGGTTGCCTCGGCAACAACAGGCTACGTCAGCAATGGGCGTGTACCTCAGTAGGGGCAGATTTCCTTGGTAATGGTGGACGCCCCTCCCCCACGGAGCTGCACCGTACTGAGTTCAGCTGTGCCCTAAGGGAACCTCTCTACTGGGAGCGTTTGGAATCTCCATTTTGTTTATCCCACTGCGCTAACCCAAACGCTGTTTTCCTGGAATCTCCTGGGCTGGCTCACTTTCCAAGTCCCATTCAGTCTCAAGTTCAGCCCTCTCAAGTCTCAGATTGCCAGTTCAACAAGGCACCCGGGCCAGAGCGCTTTGTGCAGAGCGCTGTGTAACGCCACTGCTGGCCACATCGGCTGCTGGCTGCACCAGCCAAAACCTCTGCCTGCTGTCCCGCATCTCTTTTATACCTTGGAATTTCCCCATTCTGTGGGCAACAAAGGTCCGTGTGGAAATGTGGCCCTGACCCACCCTCTCCGTGCATTCACCGAGAGCTTCAATCCTGGGTTGTTCTCACTGCGGCATCTTGAGTCCTCCCTCATCTCTATATGTATTTTTAAGGATTTTTTAAAATCACAAAATGATGTTACATTTTGTCAAATATTTTTTCTTCACCTATTGAAATTATTATATTATTTTTATCCTTTATTTTTTTAATATGGCATATCACATTAACTGATTTGTACATATTAAGCCGTCATTGCACCTCAGGAATAAATCCCTCTCAATCATAATATATGATCCTTTTAAATGTATTGTTGAATTCAATTTGTTAGTATTTTCTTGAGGATTTTGGCATCTGTGTTCATCAGGAATATTGGCCCATAATTTTATTTTCTCTGAGTGTTTTCATCTAACTTTGATATCAGGGTAATTCTGGTCTCATGAAATGAATTTAGAAGTGTTTCTTCCTCTTCTATTTTTTTTTTTTAATTTTGAGAAAGGTTAGTATTTTTTTTCTTTAAATATTTCGCAGAATTAACCAGTGAAGTCATCAGCTCCTGGGCTTTTCTTTGTTGGGATATTTTTGATTGCTGATTCAACTCCTAACTCATTATTGGTCTAAGCAGATTTTCTACTTATTCATGATTATGTCTTTGTGAAGTTTTATGTTCATAGGAATTTGTTCATATTATCTAGCTCATCCAATATGATGTCCAAGTTTTTATAATAGTCCAATGATCCTTTTTATTTATGTTGCATAAGTTGCAATTTGTTGCCTTTTATTTATAATTTTATTTATTTGAGTTTTCTGTCTGTTTTTCTTAGTCTAGCTAATGGTTTGTCAGTTTCCTTTATTTAGCCACAATCCAATGCCTAATTTTGTTGGTTTTTTTCTATTGTTTTTCTAATCTCTATTTCATTGACATTTGCTCTGATTTTTATTTCTTTTTTCTGCTGACTTTGGGCATAGCTTGTCCTTTTTTGACCCTTGTTCCTTGAGGTGTAACATTAGATTCAGCCCGTCTGTAATATTTGATTAGAGATTGTAACCTATTTACATTTAAAGTAATTATTGAGAGTTAAGGACTCACAAGTGCCATTTTTTAATTGCTTTCTGTTTTCTGACTCTTGTTTTCCTATGCTCCATTCTTTTTTCCTTGCAGTCTTCCTTTGTGAAGACTTTTTTTGCAGTGGTATGCTTCTTTTTAAAATCTTTTTAACTTTTTTATATTTTAAGCATTTACACCTTATTTTTCACAATGTCTACTTACCATAGGTCTTAAATAAAGTATTTTAGAGGTATAACTGTTTTATGCTGATAACCACTTAACTTCCATTGCATATGAAAACCTACTTCTTGGGCTGGGCACGGTGGCTCAAGCCTGTAATCCCAGCACTTTGGGAGGCTGAGGCGGGTGGATCACAAGGTCAAGAGATCAAGACCATCCTGGTCAACATGGTGAACCCCATCTCTACTAAAATACAAAAAATTAGCTGGGCATGGTGGTGCATGCCTGTAATCCCAGCTACTCAGGAGGCTGAGGCAGAAGAATTGCCTGAACCAGGAGGCGGAGGTGGCGGTGAGCCAAGATCGCGCCATTGCACTCCAGCCTGGGTAACAAGGGCGAAACTCCATCTCAAAAAACAAAAAAACCTACTTCTTTTCATCCCACAGTTACGTAACATATTACTGTAGCTGTAGATATTTTTAATATTTTTGTTAAGTTTCATAGTACAGTTAAAATGATTTAATCACCATCATTCTAGTATTAGAGTATTCTAAATTTGACTATATATTTGACCATGTATTTATATTTACTACTGAGTTTTATACTTTTACATGTTTTCATTTGGTTAGTTAGCAAGATTTCAATTCAACCTTAAGAACTCCATTTAGCATTTCTTCCTCTTTTTTATTAAACAGACAAAAAAAACTAGATACACTCCACAGGGGTGAGCAGGCCTGAGCATCAGGGCTTAAGATCCTCTCTAGCATTTCTTGCAAGTCAGATCTAGTGATGATGAAATCCCTCAGTTTTTATTTTTCTGGGTCATCCTTCACCTTTATTTCTGATGGATGGACTTCTCAGGTGTAATATTCCTATCTGGCAGTTTCTTTCTTTCAGCACATTAAATATATTATTCTACTGTCTTTTGGCCTGCAAAATTTCTGCTTATAATCTTATAGAGTTTCCCTTATGTGTGATGAATTACTATTTTCTTATTGCTTTCAAAATTATCTTCTTGTCTTTGACTTTCAAGAATTTGATTATAATGTCTCATTGAAGAGTTCCTTACATCTTATCTATTTGGTGGTCCTAGCACTCCATGGATCTGGATATTCATTTCTCTCTCCAGATTTGGGAAGTTTTCTGTCATTATTTCTTTAAATAGACTTTCCACTGCTTTCTTTGTTCCTTCTGGGACTCTCACAATGCATAGATTGGTTTGCTTCATGGTGTTTCATAATTCCAATAGGCTTTCCTTCATATTTACATCATTTACTCCTCTGACTGGGTAATTTTGAATGCCCTGCCTTCAAACTCCTTGATTCTTTCTTCTGCTTGATCTACATTGCTGTTGAAGTTCTCTATGAAATTTTTCAGTTCAATTATTGTGTTATTTAGCTCTAGAATTAATTTTGTTTTATGGCTTGTATCTATTGTATTTCTCATCTTGTTTGTGTATTATTTTTCTGATTTTGTATACTTGTCTGTGTACTTTTGTAGCTTACTAAACTTCAAGATAACTGATTTGAATTATGTGTCAGGCAGTTCATAAGCCTCCATTTCTCTCCTGCTTTTTGTTTCTTTTTTTTTGAATGGCATCTGACTGTGTTGTCTAGGCTGATCTTGAATTCCTAGGCTCAAGTGATCCTCCTGCCTCAGCCTTTTGCCAAGCCTCTCAAGTAACTGGAATTACAGATACACAACACCACACCTGGTGAGTCTCCATTCTTTAGAGTCAGTTACTCGTGTTTTGTTTTGTTCCTTTGGTGGTGTCATGTTTTCCTGATTATTTTTAATCCTGTGCCCATGCATTGGAGTCTGTACTTTTGAAGAAGTAGGCAATTATTCCAGTCTTTACATACTTGACTGACCCAGTGCCTGGGTCAGCAGATGGGCTGGTTTGATACATGGGTCTATGGGAGCTGACCTAAAGCCTAGATCCATTGAGATGGGCCTAGATCCTGTGTTCACCTTGGCTAGCCTGGTGCCAAGGTCCACTGAGATGAACATTTGACTGAGCCCATGAGGGCAGTCCCAGATCCTGAGTTTGTGGGGGCCAACCTCAAGCCTTAGTTCATGGGGATTGAGATGGTGCTGGGGCAAGTCTTGAGTATCATTGGGGTGGGCCTTGTTTCTGCATCTGCAGAGGTGTTTCTAAAGCCTGGGTCTCCAGGGGACAGGACAGCATCAAAGTCTACTGGAGTGAGCCTGGACCCTATATCCATTGGAACCTAGGGCTAGGGGGATCACTCTGGATCCTGGAAACACAGGGGACAGGCCTGAAACCTGTATCTGCTAGGGCTGGTCTGGAAGTTGGGTCTGTGAGTATCAGCCTGGTGCCTCAAGCTGCAAGTACCCAGCCCAGTGCCTAGGGCTGCAGATACTGGTCTGAAGCTAAGGTTCTTGTGAGCCAGGCTTATGCAACACAGACTGGGGGAATAGTCTGTGGGTGCCAGCCTGAAGTGCAGGGCTATGGGAGTCAGCCTGTAGTTGAGGCAGGCCTGGAGACTCCTCCACAGGTCTCTGACTAGAGCCTGGTTGTAAGGGGATCAGCCTAGAGCTGTATTTTACTGAGGCAGACTTGGTTTCTAGTCAATGGCAAAGTCAGATTCTTGCTTAAAGTTCATTCCTTCACATGGAGGGTATCACTCTGCACTATTCTGCCAGACTTGGGGGAAGGGTGATGCGGGTCATGCATAACTATACCTCCTATCCTCCTCAATGTGTCTTTTCTTATTTCTCTGCTACATCCAGGTGCTGTATTCTCTCAATGTAATTTCTGTAGCTCTTCCGAAGGTATGTTCACATATGGATGGTAAAATAAATGTTTCTGTGAAGAAATAAGTGCTGAAAATTCCTATTCCTCAGTCTTGCTAATGTCTTCCAATCCCTGGAATTCTAATTCAGGGCCTCAGAATGTATATTTTTAATAAGAACACCAAGCGATTCTGAGTCATATAACAAATTAAATATGTTTAAAAATATACTGGCTTACACTAAATTCCCACACATGCATAGTATTGCAGTTTTCTATCTTTGCATAGATTTTCCATCTGACCATTTTATAATTATTTATGTTCTTTATTACTCACATCTCCTTTCAATAGCACTTTACTGGAATTTCTTCTAAGTTCACCAACTTTGTCAAATACCTACTGTGAAACAGGTAACCAGGTGACAATTATATCTAAAATAAAAATTTAAAGTCTCTGCAAAGTTTTAAGACTTCCTTAGAAACAATTCCTATTTTTGTTGAATTACCTCCAACAAGTTAATTTTGACTTCTCAAATGTCATGTTACTCTTTGATTTTTTAAATTTTTACTCAGTTTTCATTGTAGGTGAAGCTTGCTGAATAAATGACTTCAGAATTGGAAGGCATTGCTCTATACTTTTATGAAATAAATATTTGTTACTCTTAAATATTAGAGACTATCATTATGTTTTTTTTGAATTATTGAATCTACTCAGTGAAACCACAATACATGTAAACACTTTAAAGTATTTATAACACAAAGCGTATTTATACAATACAATCATTTAATGTTCACTCTGATTAAGACTGCAGAAATTATGCAGTACAATATCCTCACATAACAGATGAATAAATTGTGATTCAGGAAGATTTGATAAGTTTTCTTAAGTAATAAAAACATGTCTAGACTTTCCCAACACTTTGACCACATCTCATACCACCATGGCATCTTGATTCCCTATACCTTTTATGTATTCAGCAAATACTGAATGACTACTGTGTTCTAGGCATTGCTATATCATTGAACAAAAAAGAAAATACAAAGTGTGGATTTAACTGAAATAAGAGTAGCATGATGTTCTCCAATGATGCAAAAATTTTGTTCAAACTTATCCAACCTTTTACTGTGGAGGTAGAAAGGGTTACAATGTCAAGAGATTTGTTTGTACATGGGCAAAATTATTTCCTAAAACTAAAATTCTGCTTATTATCATTCCTTATTTGGAAAAGATTATGTATTTAATGCACTGACTCAAACACCTAAATTCTATGGCACTTAGTTTCTAAAATATTTACTATATAACTAGATAATCCTCCTTTTTTAATTTTTTGTTTTTGAGAGAGTCTCACTCTGTCATTCAGGCTGGCACAATAATGACTCACTGTAGCCTCGACCTTGCAAGCTCAAGAGAGCCTCTCACCTCTGAATAGCATGTGACAATATGCTTATATATTTTTTAATTTTTTAAAAGTTTATTTGTAGAGATGCGGTCTCACTCTGTTGTGCAGGCTAAGCCTCCTTTACTCATCAAAGTACTTACTTCATTCACAGTTTATTATAATTCTACCTTACTATAAACAACCATAAGTCTTAAAAATAATTTTATTTCTCTGCATTTCCTTAATATGTATCACTTACATATTCCTACCAGTAGGTAAGCCATTTTTGTCGGGTTATATATCCAACATTGCCCTGTGCGTCCACATTTATTAGTGTCTCGAAAAATACAAGAACTTTCTCTTGATGTTTTAAAGAGTAATGGTCCAGGAATAGTCGCTATGAGAAATGCAATGATTAAAATTCTTTATGAAAACACTGTAGGTCAGGATTAAAATTATTTTCTCTTAAACATGTAATGCACACATACATAATATATATGAATGATGAATCATCATTCAAAACATATCACTTAAATTACGTAAAATTTATTTGTAGATAGAATTGTTAATCATTGGAAACAATGTGAGTATTCAGAAAAAATCCATATCCCTATAGGTATGAAACAATTGGTAGTTTTGCATCTGTTTAGAATGTTGTACATTTCATTATTTAGATGACATTTCAATTTTTTTTTACTTTTGTGTGAAAAACTTAGGAGAAAGTACTTAAAACAGAGTTACCAAATACTGATTTTGTGAAGTTAGCATGTAATCAAAGATCTCTAACTGTGACATTTTCAACTACTGAAAAAATGAGTTTGCAAATATATATCTGTTTTTATCAGGACATTGAGAAAAATAACTGAAAATGCAAATACACTGGTGTGTTTATAGTAGCCCCAGATTCAGATGACCTCAAATCCAGAGGACCAGCTGTGCTGCCTGAGGGAAACCTCTACATAGTCTCAGACAAAATCTCCACAGCAACAATGTTACTTTCAGCCAAAAGTAAGTGAAAAGTCACACACACAGACACACACAGTTGCCCCAAACACACCAGATTCAAATTCTCAGAACTAAAATCTCTGATGATTGATCATCTTTCTTAAGCAAGTATCAGAACCTTCTTGCCTAAACAACTCTTGATTCTTGCCAATCCGCATTATCTAGATTCACTCCTTTTGGTGAGTGATAGCACTCTTTTTTATAATTGCTCAAGGTTAAAAAAAATAGACAACTATTCATTTTTTCTATTTTTTACCATCTTTTCCCAATCCATCATACATCTTTGTAACACTAATTCCAAAGATATTTTGGATATACTGTTTTTACTCTATCTCTACTACAAACCCTAAATCCACTTTAATTCTTTTTTTTTTTTTTCTTTTGAGACAAAGTCTTGCTCTGTCATTCAGGCTGGAGTGTAGTGGTATGATCTCCGCTCACTGCAACCTGTCTACCAGGTTCAAGATATTCTCATGCCTCAGCCTCCCAAGTGGCCAGGATTACAGATGCCTGCCTCCATGCCCAGCTAATTTTTCTATTTTAGTAGAGATGGGGTTTTACCATGTTGGCCAGGCTGGTCTCAAACTCCTGACCTCAGGTGATCCACCAGCCTCAGCCTCCCAAAGTGCTGGGGTTACAAGAGTGAGCCACCACACCCAGCCTAATGTAATTTTTAGACTTCAGCAAAAGCCTTCCTTTTCTTTTCCTCCACATTTATTTTCTGTATCTTTTCCTCTATCAGCAGAGTTACCTTTAACTTTTTTATTTTTAAAATTATTATTATCATTATTAGAGAGAGTCTTATTTTATTGCCAAAGCTGGTCTCCAACTTCTGGCCTCAAGGAATCCTCCCTCCTCAGCATCCCAAAGTGCTGGGATCACAAATGTAAGCACTGTGCCTAGCCAGTGTTATCTTTTAAATGTAAATCAAATAATATCTATCATCTGCTTAAAATTATCTGGTAGAAAAACCCTGAACTATCTATAGACCGTTTATGTCTACAATATTTAATATCATCTTAATTTACTCTCTTCCATTCAAAAATACATCAGCCTCACTGGCTCCCCTTCTGATGCAAGAAACTTCCTATGTGCTGACTATTTCCTATGCTACCTCTTCCATTACAAATATCTGATCTAGTGAATCATTGTCCAAAACAAAAATATTCTCTAATTTTTCCCAGTTAAAAAAGCTAATTTTAAACATGTAGATCTAGCTATAAAATGATGTCTCTGATCCCTATCAGAGCCACACTTAGATTTTTCTACATTTTTTTATTATATGTCTTTCAGTCTTCAATCCATGAACTTAGTCAATCAGAGGTTCTAAAATGGTCATAATGGGCATTTGAAATCTAGTTTTTGCTATTTAAGGAAGTCAAAGAAAATAGCACATTACCCCCCAACATTTATTTGTTCTCAGAAACAAATAAGAACAAACATTTATTTGTTCTTAGAAACAAGTAAGAACAAACATATTCTTAGAAACAAATAAGAAACATTTATTTGTTCTTAGAAACAAATGTTTTCTTTGAAAACATTAGATTTAGTGTCGTTGGTGATGAAAATTTTTTAAATCCCTAGTCTAGGTTAGTGACTTCCGAAACATGCAAACAACGTAAAGTATTACAAGAGTTTTCTATGAGCTTACCAAACCACACATCTGAGATGATTAATATATTTCAAATTAAATTTGTTGTCTCTTCTGATCAAATATAATATGCATATTTTATTTGATAATTTGAGAACTAGGATGTTTTGCATTAGGTATTTCCTCTTTACATTGTCACCTAATTCTGCAAAGCAGTCCACCCTTTCACTTGCTTTGTGTCATTTACCATTATTTACTTGTAATACTAAATATACATGTAGACACATATACAAATAAAAAAAAACCGATCTGATGTAATAAAAGTTGGCCAAAAATACATACCAAATATTCTGAAAATCACATAGCTTACACCCAAGGCCAGAGAACGCAGTGTTTCAGGTACAACCCTAAAATTAAATAGTAATAATATAGTCAGTACATCACTTTTATTAGCAAAGAATTTATGCTGTATATTTTTTTCTGGTGCATCAATTGTACTAAGAATCTTGAGCCAGTTGACGGAGTTTAAGCTGGCCTGTTAAAGGACTGCAACTCCCCCTTTCTCCATATCCTGCCCCTTGCCATCCAATTCCAAAGGTCCTTGATCTTCCAAAAGAGGGAGGTTTTTATGGCCCAAACCCTCTGCCCCTGCTCCCTTTCCTTTGCTGGAAAGAGTACTAGATTTTATACTTATCGTTTTTCATTCTGTCATGTACACCTATTATTTTAGAATTTTTTTTTTCACCTGTGAGATTCATCCTCCACATTTTTCTACCTTTCTACCCTGGGAGGCTGAGGTAAATGGACTATATCAATGGGCTCTCCTGTATTCTGGCTACTGATTGGGACACTTCTAAGTGAGAGGAAAGTGAGGTCGAGATCTGTATTCCAAGGCTCTCTCCCGGCAGTTACCCAGGCTGATTGTGTCCGATGGGCGAAAGAGTCCTCCCTACAGAACCCCTTTTTCCTTTCCAGCCTTTGTTTCCCTTCGGGCCTGGAGTGGAAGGATACCAGAGATAAAGCACTATTTTTTGGAATTCCTTACCTCTTACCTATATTTTAAATAGTCACTTTATTCAACCTTACTAAAATTGTTCTAATTTGAAGGTGCTACCTCTTTCATGTTTGACCTGTGACTACTACACTCACTATTTAAAAGCTAAAATAAATGAAAAATAGCTTTTCCAAATACAAAGAATGAAGATTGAAGTATTTCCTACTGATCAAACCAAATATTTATTTACAAAAGAAAAAAATGTACAACAGTACATATTAGGAGTTGGAAAATAAAAATACAGTTAAAAATAATTCTTAAACATTTTAGGAAGTTAAATAATAAGTACTATATTATGAGTGGGCATTTAAAATAAACTCAGTGCTTACTCTTTGTTTCTTTGCCTTTAAACTTGGAGAATAAACTGTATTATGACCAATATTTCATCCAAATAATCCATTTATAAAAATATAGCATATACACAGTATTTTTTAATATTTTGCAAAAAGTGAGAATTCTACCCATATCAACCTAGTAAAAATATATTCCTTCCCCATATATTTACTATTAGAAAAATAAAAACAAATTAACCAATTCTCAAATAACTAAATTTTTAAATAAAAAATAATTTATACTTTTATTATGAGCAGATTCGCTATGAGAGTTAAAAAAGTGTCATGTTTTCTAATCACACTTTAGTATAGTTTTTGATATAAAGTGGAAATGCTGCCTAACTATAATACAGTGTTCTCCTTTATTTGGCATAAGTAGTTTTTATATGTCATATGATATTGGAACTATCTGAAGCACATATATATCTGACCATTATTCATAAGGAAGCAGTATTTATGTATCTTCAATTTGACTGCAACCCTCTTTCTAACTAATATAGAAAACAAGATGAAAGATTAATAATTTCCAGGTTTTTCCAAAATCAGTTAAGTGAATAGCACAAAAATAACTAAGAGATATGTATGCAAAATTAAGATTTTAATGAAAAACTATAGTGCTTTAACAATAAAAACTAGCATTTAAAAATTAAAATTTAATTTATAAAAGAATCATTTAAGAATTTCGTGAAATAAACAAAAAATATTGTCAATACTCTCCCAAAATGTAAAAGGAAGTTTTCATCGTCTTTTGTATGGCCTCTAAATTTATATTTTTAGTCCATATTTTTCTTATGAACATGGATTCTAAATGTAAGTTGCTGTCTTGCACAAAATCTGTTCTTCTCTTAGAACTGCGTTAAAAAAAAATAATAAAAATAAAATGGAATCTTCATTTAGGCACTTCTCAAGCCCAAATGTTGTAAAAAGGCATTTTTGAAAAGATCTTTTTTTTCTCATATACCACAGCTAATCAGTAGATCCGATACTGCCATTAAATTCTTTTTCATGTCTCCCTTTTGATTTTCATTATCTCTAATACCACTGCCGAATTTCAAGCCTATAGCTTCATGAAATAAATGAAACAATTTATCTTTTGACAACCATCCTTATCCCTTCCGTACATTCTTCACCTAAGAACTAAAGTGATTTTTTAAGATGACATTCTGATTATTCTACTGCTTCACACTAGGATCCTTCAATGTCTTCCCATTGTTCTTAGAATTTAATCTAGCATTGCAAAGAAAATTTGAAATGGTCAGCCTGATCTAATCAGTGTTATTTCCTGCCACCTCCAAACTTTTGCCCCATCACCCTCCTTGCTTACCGCATTCTATAATAGAACACTCTTATAAAGCTACTTCTCCCACCAGGCATTTTGCATCTGTTGTTCCCACTGCGTGAAGTACTTATCTCTCATATTTCAGGGTTTGGTTCAAATGTAATTTCTTCAGGAATACCCTCCCTGAATCCCCAGAATAAGTTAGACTATCATGTAATTTTCTCATTGTGTTTTTCTACATTTTGTTCAGGGTATATTTTAATATTACAATTAAATATTTATTAGTGAAACTACATTTTTTTTTCTTCTGTCTACCTTGTTACATCTAACATTCATCAGAGGAGCAGAGATCTGGTCGTTTGTGTTCCTCTTTTATTCCACATTTTTCCTTAAAGTGTTCACCCCCTCTTTTGTTTGAATCCACAGTGATTACCACAATTAAGGGACATAAATATGTTAAAATTATTAGGACAAAGGGAAAATGTTAAAAAACTAGTTTTTTTAATGAGCTTCTCAATGGAAAGATACAGATAAATCATGATTCTTTTCTGTTTATACTGAAGCCCTTCACTGCTTCAGATTTTAGAAAACTTCTTAAGAGGAAAAATTATTTTGTCATTCTTAGCCCCATGTGATCGCTGTAAACTCTGCCTGTTTGCCTGTCTTCTGGTTGTGACCCCAGCATGGGCCTAGTCCAGATTGTCAGCATCTAACCTGCATCAAGAATTTGGCAAGTACCTGACAGGAAGCTTTAGATGCCCAGTTCACCTCTGAAAGCTTCTGCTCTCTCTGGAATTTTGATCCCTTTAGTCCTTGGCTTCTTTTTGACCTTAAATATATGACTTTTATCATTTAAACCAGACTTTCCAGTGTCCTCTATAAGAGCATTAACCTGTTGCAAATCACTGAAAGCTATCCCATATCCGTGGCTTTAATGATCACTTATTTGACAATAATTTCATATTTAACATCTTTAGCTTTGACTTTTATTGAACTTTTAAAAATTGAACTTTGTTGAATTTGTGGAATACTGTTACATGCTTTGGAAAGCAAAACAATGTAAAGAAGGCACACTGGAGAAATTCACTCGCTTACATTCCCATCCTCTGTTTATCTGCAAATAGGTAAAGTTCTTTCTGTAAGGTTATCTATATCATATCACACATAATATTATATGTAGTATAATATCATACAGATAATGTAATATAGATAATAAAAATCTGAGAAAAAGTTAAGTGCAAAGGAACAGGCTGGTTGAAAAAATGATTGCAATTCTGAGCAATGCAATATTATGCAATCATAAAAAATAAATAGAGAGGGTCTCTATGTTTATATAAAGAGAGATATTAAGAATATATTGTTACATTAAAAATCAAAATAGAGCATGGTGAATACAGTATGCTACCTCCTGTGTTGAAAGGACAAATATTGAGATGTATATTTATAGTTACTTGTATATGTATAAAGAAACACTGAAAGTATAAAAGAAAGTAATTTAAATTGTAATTTTTAGGAGATGGGTAGCAATGGAAATAATTTTGGGAAAAAACATATATCATGCCACACCAGAGCCATTTTTCAACAGTCCATCTTTGTTGTACTTATTTAAGATTAAAATTCCCATATGAGTTGGGGTTTCTTTCTTTCTTTTTTTTTTTAATTATACTTTAAGTTCTGGGGTACATGTGCAGAACATGCAGGTTCGTTACCTAAGTATACACGTGCCATGGTAGTTGGCTGCCTCCTTCATCCTGTCATCTACCTTGGGTATTTCTCCTGATACTATCCCTCCTCTAGCCTCCCACACCCTGCTATCCCTTCCCTGGCTCCCACCCTCACCCCCCAACAGGCCCTGGTGTGTGATGTTCTTCTGTTCCTGTGTCCATGTGTTCTCATTGTGTGAGAACATGTGGTTTTGATTTTCTGTTCTTCTTCAGTTTGGTAAGGATAATGGTCTCCAGTTTCATCTATATCCCTGCAAATGATGTGAACTCATCCTTTTTTACAGCTACTTAGTATTCCATGGTGTATATGTGCCACATTTTCTTTATCCAGTATATCATTTATGGGCATTCGTGTTGGTTCCAAGTCTTTGCTATTGTAAACAGTGCCACAATAAACATGTGTCTTTATAATAGGACAATATATAATCCTTTGGATATATACCCAGTAATGGGATTGCTGGGTCAAATGGTATTTCTATTTCTAGATCCTTGTGGAATCACCACACTGTCTTCCACAATGGTTGAACTAATTTACACTTCCACCAGCAGTGTAAAGGTATTCCTATTTCTCCACATCCACTTCATCATCTGTTGTCTCCTGATTTTTAATGAGAGTCATTCTAACTGGAGTGAGATGATATCTGAATGTGGTTTTAATTTGCATTTCTGTAATGACCAGTGATGATGAGCTTTTTTTCATGTCTGTTGGCTGCATAAATGTTTTCTTTCAAAAGTGTCTGTTCATATCCTTTGCCCACTTGTTGATGTAGTTTTGTTTTGTTTTGTTTTGTTTGTTTGTTTTTAAAGTTGTTTAAGTTCTCTGTAGATTCTGGATAATAGTGTTTTGTCAGATGGGTAGATTGCAAAAAATTTTTTCCCATTCTGTGGGTTGCTGGTTCACCCTAATGATAGTTTCTTTTGCTGTGTAGAAGCTCTTTAGTTTAATTAGATCCTATGTATCTATTTTAGCTTTTGTTGCCATTGCTTTTGGTGTTTTAGTCATGAAGTTCTTGTCTATGCCTATGTCCTGAATGGTATTGCCTAGGTTTTCTTCTAGAGTTTTAATGATGTTAGGTCTTCTATTTAAATAGTTAATCCATCTTATTGAACATCCTTAAAGAAAAGAATTTTCAACCCAGAATTTTATATCCAGCAAACTAAAGCTTCATAAGTGAGGGAGAAATAAAATCTTTTATGGACAAGCAAATGCTGAGAGATTTTGTCACCACCAGGCCTGCCTTACAAGAGCTCCCAAAGGAAGCACTAAATATGGAAAGGAGCAATCATTACCAACCACTGCAAAAACATACCAAATTGTAAAGACCATCGACACTATGAAGAAACTGCAACAAAAAATGGGCAAACTACCAGCTAGCATCAAAATGGCAGGATCAAATTCACACATAACAATATTAATCTTAAATGTAAATGGGCTAAATTACCCAATCAAAAGCCACAGACTGGCAAACTGAATAGAGTCAAGACCCATCAGTGTGCTATATTCAGGAGACCTATCTCACATGAAAAAGACACACATCGGCTCAAAATAAAGGTATGGAGGGAGACTTACCAAGCAAATGAAGAGCCAAAAAAAAGGACAGGTTTCAATCCTAGTCTTCAATAAAACAGACTTTAAGCCAACAACGATCAAAAAAGACAAGGGCATTACATAATGGTAAAGGGATCAATGCAACAAGAAGAGTTAACTATATTAAATATATATGCACCCAATACAGGAAGACCCATATTCATAAAGTAAGTTATCTATTACCTACAAAGAGACTTTGACTCCCATGCAATAATAGTGGGAGACTTTAACACTCCACTGTCAATATTAGGCAGATCAACGAGACAGAAAATTAACAATGATATCCAGGACTTCAACTCAGATCTGGACCAAGCAGACCTAATAAACATCTACGGAACCCTTCACCCCAAATCCACAGAATATACATTCTTCTGAGCACTACATCACACTTATTTCAAAATTGAGCACATAATTGGAAGTAAAACACTCCTCAGCAAATGCAAAACAATGAAAATCATAGTGGTCTCTCAGACCACAGTGCAATCAAATTAGAACTCAGGATTAAGAAACTCACTCAAAACTGCACAACTACATGGAAACTGAACAACCTGCTCCTGAGTGACTACTAGATAAACAATGAAATGAAGGCAAAAAGAAAGATGTTCTTTGATACCAATGAGAAAAAAGATACGGTGTACCAGAAACGCTCAGACGCATTTAAAGCAGTGTCTAGAGGAAAATTTATAGCACTAAATCCCCACAAGAAAAACAAGACAAGATCTAAAATTGACACCCTAACATCACAATTAAAATAACTAGAAGAGTAAGATCAAACAAATTCAAAAGCTAGTAGAAGACAAGAAATAACTAAGATTAGGGTGGAACTGAAGGAAATAGAGACACAGACACACAAAACTCCTTCAAAAAAATCAATGAATCTAGGAGCTTATTTTTTGAAAAGATCAATAAAATAGATAGACTGCTAGCCAGACTAATGAAGAGTTGAGGTTTCTTTCTACACTCTCTGTTTGTTTGTAAGTCACTACGATTTTTTTTAATTATTGAGATTTTTATGGTGCCTTTTAGCTTATGATGGTAGGCATCAACTATTGTGCTTCTCTGTTTTAGATTCCCAAGCTACTCTTGCTTGTTATTTTTCCATAAGAACTTTAGAATCAGGTTATATAGTTCAACAATTCTACTGGTATTTTAATTATGTTAAAATTATAAATTAATTTAAGGAGACTTGATATACTTGTGGTGTTGGCTTTCCTATTCAATAACACAAGACACATCTTTTCTGTTTGTTCAAGTCAGACTACTTTTGTGTGATATTTGAGTGTGCGTATATACATATATGTGTGTGAGTTTTTGTTCACTTTTTTTAAAGTATTATCTCCACACAGGAAACTGTAAAAATAGTACAAAGCATGCTGTTTATCTTCTCCCAACTTCTCCCAATAGTGATATCTTGTATACATGTAACACAATACACATCTTCTGGCTGGTAGGGACTCTGCAGGGTCCTGAGGCAGTACTGGGTAACACATGTTCAGGGGGCTGGGTATACTAGCTCAGGTCTCTCCTTTTCCTCTTACAGAGCCATGAATGCTTCAGTCTCATGACCTTATCTCATCCTAATTACCTCCCAAAGTTCCACCTCTCAAATACAGTAGTCAGATTGCCCATTCTCTTAATACTATTACAATGGGGATTTAGTTTTAACGTGAGTTTCAGAGAGAATAAACACTTAGGCCATACTAATCATTTAAGATAACATTTCTTGAATTCTTTCATATCAAAACTCTTTATACTAGTAGGGCATTTTGTTGATGTTGAAATAATTTGCTTAAATTTTATTTCCTTGAAAATTGTTTCTCCAGTCTTCTAATGATGAATACTGCAATTCCAAAATCTGACTCCAAACTTTTTTGCTTTCCCTATTCTTAGATGACAAGAAGTTTACTTTTTTTTTTACATTTAAATTAACTAATTTTTCTTTGACATATCACAGTATTGATTGTTCTGGATCAATTACCCTAGACACTTAGTGTGCTATTTTAATATGGACATTCAAATCTTATCTTATTTTAGTATTTATTCATTATTTTTATTATTTCAGTATTTGTTTATATATATCATTATTTCAGTAAAGTTTAAATAAATTCAAGATTTAAATATAATTGTTTGATTGTTTAGGTGTTCTTTTTTAGGAATTCCAATTATATGTATCCTCAATCTTTTTTTTCCCCTATTGTTTATATTTGTCATTTTAATATTTTATTTTTTTTAGAAAGAAATAAAGAAAAAGTGAGAGAAAGAAAAAAGAATAAAAGAGAGAAAGAAAGAGGAAGAGAAAGAGGGAGAGAGAAGGGGAATCTTGGTCTGTTGCCCAGGATAGAATGCAGTCTACAAATGGGTATTAAAAACCTCTTTTATGCCAATAAATGTGCTTAACAATGGAGACAGGAAGGAAAAAGGAAGAAAAATAACAAACAAGCAGCCAATCAATATTTCATTTAAACCCGTGAAATACTATGCAATTGCTGAGGAGTGATTTACTTCCAATTTTGTGATCACTATTAGAACAGGTGTGATGTGATACTGAGAAAAATGTATGTTTTGTGGATTTGGAGTGGAGAGTTCTGTAAATGTTTATTAAGTTTACTTATTTCAGGTCTGATTTCAAGTTCTGGATATCCTTGTTAATTTTCTGTCTCGTTGATCTGTCTAATATTGACAATGTAATGTTAAAATCTCACACTATTATTATGTGGGAGTCTAAGTCTCTTTGTAAGTCATTAAGAACTTGCCTTGTGTATCTGGGTGCTCCTGTATTGGGTACATATATATGTATGATCATTACCTCTTCTTGTTTCATTGATCCTTTTACCATTATGTCATGTCTTTCTTTGTCTCTTTTGATCTTTGTTGCTTTAAAGTCTATTTTATCAGAGATGAAAACTGCAACTCCTGCTTTTTTTTCTCTCCATTTTGTTGGTAAATCTTCCTCCATCCCTTTGTTTTGAGTGTTTGTGTATCCTTGCATGTGAGATGGGTCTGGATGCAGCATACTGATGGGTTTTGGCTTTTTATCCAATTTGCCTGTCTGTGTCTTTTGATTGGGGCATTTAGTCCATTTAAATTTGGGATTGATATTTATATATATGAGTTTAATACTGCCATTTAATGCTGGCTGACTGTTTTGCCCATTAGTTGATGTAAATTCTTCATTATGGTGAGGCTCTTTACCTTTTGGTATGTTTTTGGAATGGCTGATACTAGTTGTTCTTTTCTGTGTGTAATGCTTCTTTCAGAAGCTCTTGTAAAGCAGGCCTGGTGGTGATAAAATCTCTGAGTACTTGCTTGTTGCCAAAAAAATTTTATTTTCCTTTCACTTACGAAGCTTAGTTTGGCTGGGTAAGAAATTCTGGGTTGAAAGTTCTTTTCTTTAAAGATGTTGAATATTGGCCCCCAGTCTCTTCTGGCTTGTAGGATTTCTGCTGAGAGATCTGCTGTAAGTCTGATAGGCTCCCCTTTGTGGGTAACCTGACCTTTTTCTCTGGCTGCCCTTAGTATTTTCTCCTTCATTTCAACCCTGGTGAATCTAATGATTACATGCCTTGGGGTTGCTCTTCTTGAGGAATATCTTTGTGGTGTTCTCTGTATTACCTGGAGTTGAGTATTGCCCTGCCTTGCTAGGTTGGGAAAGTTTTCCTGGATAATTTCCTGAAGAATATTTATTCCTGTTTAGCCTTTTTTCTCTAACCTTGTCTTCTGATTTTATTTCATTAAGTTGGTCTTCGACTTCTGATAACCTTTCTTCTGCTTGATCAATTCGACTGTTAAAACTTGTGCATACTTCACGAAGTTCTCGTATTGTGTTTTTCAGCTCTATTAATTCACTTATATTCCTCTCTAAATTATCTATTCTCATTAGCATTTCATCGAACCTTTTTTCAATGTTCTTAGTTTCTTTGCATTGAGTTAGAACATGTTCTTTTAGCTAACAGAAGTTTCTTATTATCCACCTTCTGAAGCCTGATTCTGTCACTTCATCACACTCATTCTCCATCAGACCTTGTTCTGTTGCTGATGAGGAGCTGCGATCCCCTGTAGGAGGAGAGTCACTCTGATTTTGGGTATTTTCAGCCTTTTTGTGCTGGTTTCTTCCCATCTTTGTGGATTTACCCACCTGTCATCTTTGTAATTGCTGACTTTCAGACTGGGTCTCTGAGTGGACATCCAGCTTGTTGGTGATAAAGTTTTTTCTGTTTCTTAGTTGTCCTTCAGCAGATGCCCCTCCCCTACAGTGCTGGACCTTCCCAGGTTCAGCTGTGCTCGCTGTGAAACTCTCAATTTTCAGCGCCTCCAATTGCTGTTTTCTTGTGGGGGCACTGCACAGCTGAAACAGCGGCATTGAGGTTCATGGCGCTTTTCTTCCCAAAAATCTCCTGGTGTGGCTCCCTGCTTCAGTCCCCCCTTTAATGAGCTGAATGTGTGACTGCCTTCCCAGAGCTGCAAATGCCAACTAAAAGCGCACCCAATCCCATATACTCCATACTGAGAACCGCCACACCACGGCACCGGCAAAACAGCCACGGTGTTCAAAAGAGTTCCACTGGTGACTCATGGGGCTCCTCTGCTGGGAATCTCCTAATCTGTGGGCCACAAAAATTCATCTGGAAGTGTGGGGTCCACTCACTCTCTGCGCTTTCACTCAGAGCTACAATTCTGAGCTGCCGCTAATTAGCCATCTTGGATCTCTCGCCTTTTTTTTTTTTAGAGAGTTTCACTTCTTGTTACCCAGGCTGGAGTGCAATGGCACAATCTCTACTCACTGCTACCTCTGTCTCCTGGATTCAGGCAATTCTCCTGCCTCAGCTTCCTGAGTAGCTGGGATTACAGGCACATGCCACCATGACCAGCTAATTTTTGTATTTTTAGTAGAGACAAAGTTTCACCATGTTGACCAGGATGGTCTCGATCTCTTGACCTCATGATCCACCCGCCTTGGCCTCCCAAAAGTGCTGGGATTACAGGCATGAGCCACTGTGCCTGGCCATACTTTGTTTCTTTATTTTTATTTTATATTCTCAATATTTTTTCTCTCTCTTTTTTTGATGACCCTTACTTGATTTCTAGGTTGTCTTTTCTTCATTTTGTGATTTATAATCTAGGTTTTATTTCTGAAACTTTTTCTCTTATATTTAGTTTCTGAGTTCTGTTCATTCTTATTTCAAGCCTCCTCCATCTAGTTCTTTTCTTCTGTTCTGTGGCCATGATTGTTTCATTTTTAAATTTTAAACTCACATGTACTTACGTTTATATTTTTATCTGATTCATGGTAAATTTTTTTGGTGAGTTTTGTCTATAGTAAAGTAGTATTTGATCATTTTTATTTGATTCATAACAGTTATTTGTAATTTTGTACATAGGTAGAATCTTTTCCTTTTCTACTTACTCAGATTTGAATGAGATATATTTTCTTAAGCTAAAGAAAGTTTCCAGGGGTGGAGCATAGGCCAAGCTTTAAACCTCCAGGTTATCTCTTCTATTGATATAGTAGAGTTAAATAAGACTCCCATGTGTAGTAACACTTTCTCTGCCTCTCCAAATTTGTCCTAGTTCAGAGTTTTACTGATAGCCCAGGGTTTCTAAAATCTCTTCACATTTCTTACTTTCAAAGGTTGTATGCATTTCTTTGCAGAAAGTGTATTTCCTGGCTGTTTTGAGGTGTGCCATGTCTGGATCTCCTGGGAAATTTTCAAGCCTTTTTCTCATTCTTTCCTGAGAGATTCTTCCTTGACTTATCTACCTAAGTCTTACTTCCAGAAGATCCATATCAAGACCAAACACTCTCCTTCAGAAATACATGTTGGAGATATCTGTGATCTGTCAGTCCTGGGGTCCTGTCTATATTTTCTGTTCCTCATAATATTTTGCTGAATCTATAATATGGTTTCCAGTCCTGCTTAAATTTTGGCAACACTTATATGCAATTTCAACTTTGTCATTTTTTTGCTCTATGTCATAATTGTACTAAAACTATAATGTCTCTGTGTGTGTGTTTTATTCTCTTTGCCTAGGTATCAAGAGAAGTGACATTCAGAACTTAAACTTTTAAAATATTACTTTTATCTCTCTCATCTCACTGCTGGAAACATTGTTTGGATATTTCACATGAACATTAACTAATAAATGTTCAATATTTTATTGATCATCTTCAGTCTGAGCTTTCTCTTTTTGTATTTCCTATGTCAGTTAATGGACTTATCATTCATTCAGTTCCAAACTGCAAGTCTAAATATAATCCTAGATTTCTCCATATTTTACACCAAGTATATCAAATTAATAAGCTTTTCCCTCTTATTTATTTATTTATTGGAGTCTCACTGTATCACCCAGGCTGGAGTGCAATGGCATGATATTGGCTCATTGCAGCCTCTGCCCCAGGTTCAAGTGATTCTCCTGCCTCAGCCTTCTGAGTAGCTGTGATTACAGGCCCTCACCACCATACCTGGATAATTTTTGTATTTTTAGTAGAGACAGGGTATCACATGTTGGCCAGGCTGGTCTTGGAACTCCTGACATCAAATGATCCATCCACAACTGCCTTCCAATGTGCTGGAATTACAGGCATGTGCCACTGTGTCTGGCCACCACAACTAAATTCTAAAAGTGCCTTCCTTTTTCTCCAGGGTTTCCCCTCAGCTCCGTCTTTCATAATATTTTCAAAACATTCTATCTAAAATGCCATCTGATCACTTTTGCTCCTAAAGTTTGGTGTTTTCAGTGGTTCCCAGGTGTGTACACAGAATAACATTCACATTAACATGGCAAAAAAGGTCATGTTAATGTGAATTAAGTCCTTACCTAGCTCAAATCTCTTGGTCTTATTCATCATCATGCTATTCCTATCCTAGAAAACTTTTGCCTGGGATATTTCAAACATTTTTTGGCCTCACTTTCACTTCTCACTTTCCCTGCTAAGGCTTTGCCCTGAGCCTGCCTGCATTATGAGAAATCATTTATCTTCACAACTCATTTCATGGACTAGAATCTATAGCACTTCCAAATCAACTCAGATATTAATTATCATTTTTCTCACTTTGGTTACTAGTCAGCCTATGCAGGTTTTTTATGTCTTAAAGTGTTTTGTTAGTGTCTTAAAAACAAAATTAAAAATAACAAAAAATTTTTCTGTGCTATGATACAAATTAATATTAAATTGATTTCATATATTTAGGAAGAACACATGAATAATAAATGTTGGTTTTCTTTAGACTAACAATAAAAATTATGTACTGAAATTCTAAAAGTTATTACACTCCTTTGTTGGTGACACTCATGTTTTCTCACAGTCAAATTAACCAAAAGTGATGTAGTTAATAAATTCCTATAATCAATTATAATGAGTCAACATTATAATCAAATCTGTGTTAATATTAATAATTTTTCCCACATTTATGATGTTTCTATGTGTATTAATTAGGTAAACACATTGTTTTAAGTTAAAGTTAAACAATGTGATTTTTACACACTTTATGCAAATAAATTAGCTAAAAGAGAAATAATTATATACATGAATTGTGATAATTTAACAACTTTCCTTCTGCATTTGCTACCATGAAACACAAACAAATTATTTGTTACACATTCTAAAATCTTTCTAAAATTACTTTTCTTATATATTAAATAAAAATTAATAATGACTGATACATACATACCTCATGATGGCCAAGGTAATTGGTATACTACAAAAAGAAGAATATACAAGTGTAGAGAAAATAAAAGCAATGAACAAAGATACTTTGTAGCACTTTGCATCACATTTCCCAGGCCTGGCATCAATGAAATCCCCTTCACCATCTTCAGTTGTTAACCCCTCTTTAATGCAAGAACAATTGTAGTAAGTCTGTGAGTAGTGAAAACAGGAAGCAATTTTTCAGAAAAATAGTCATAAACAAAAGCTATTATAATAAAATAAAAATTAAATCAATAATTTCAGGGAGACTATCTAGTTTTATTTCAAAATGTCTTTATATTAAGCCTGCTATGTATTTTTTAGAAATGAAACATTAATGATTTCCCAAGATATTTTACATGGCAGAGAATCTCTGTGTGTGTGTGTGTGTGTGTGTGTGTGTGTGCATGTGTGTGTGTGTGTGATTACAATTACTTAAAGTTCTGTTAATTTAAGAAATTTTCTTCAAAATATTTATATTCAAATTCACAACTAATTATTAGATCTATAAATAAAGGGAAATTAAAAACCATATGATAAAAGATGAAAATGAAATTTTAGCTAAGATTTAAAATAAAGACAGTTATCCAATTGTGAAAGACTTTGAAATCATACTAAAACGATTTTATTTTGTATATAATAATGACAGGGCTGCCACATCCATTTGGGACAACAAACGCAATGCCTAGGATCTCTAACACATTCAGGGATACATAAAATATTTTAATTTTAAAACACTTTAAAATCAAAGAAAAATGAGTATAATACAAAATATATAAAATGTATATATAATGGTTATTCCAGCTTGGATTATATTTTTTCACACCAATGCATTTTAGATAAAATAATTTATCATTATTAATTTTTTAGTGAAGAAAGGGGAGCACAAAGGCAAAATGATCTAGAGGCAATGAAATTCATACTGTACTCTGAATGAAAAAACAATGAGAATTTGGAGTTGTAGTTGTAGGGCAGATAATTTGAAGAAGATAAATTGGTGACATTTTTGAAGGAGAACTAAACAGGGTAGAACATGCAGAGACCAACTCGCAATTTATTAATTTATTGAAAATATCTAAACTATAAAATAATAATAAGAAAAAAGAACAATTTAGCAGAAATATTAAATTAGATTTTACTAGTGGAAAAATAAGAAATTAAACATGACTTGAATATGAGTGATGTAGAAAATTACAATTCAAACAAATTTGTGAGTTTGGTGGGTGAAGTTGCTGAGAGGTTAATAAATATGTTAAATAATATAAATATCTAAATATCAGTTCCTTCATTTCACCAAATTTTTTTTGAGAACCTATATGCCCAACATCATTCTAGGTTTTGAGATAAAATGGTAAACAATACAATAGAAATCACTGTTCCATGTAGAAAACTTTCTATTTGGGGAGATGGGACATTTTTTAATAAAAGGAACCTGAGTATTTAATGACAAGTGCTATGGAGAAAATAAAACAAGAAAAAGTACAGGGTATATTAGGGGACTATAATAGAATACTTAGCATGATAAGAGAATGTCTCAATGATGAAGCGATATTTGAGCTGAGATCTGATTAGAAGGTACATGAGTGGGCCACGTGGTTGTCTAAAAGAAATATGTTTCAGGTAGAAAAAAAGAACAGTAATTGAAAAGCCTTGTGCTAGAGCTTGCTTGAAAAGTTGAAAGGAAAGCAAGAACAGAAGGAAACTATGAGAAAATAAAATCAGGGTAGTAGGAAAAGGGAGGATTATACAGATATTGGATGGCAATTACAAGAGCAATGTAAAGAACTTTGGTTTTTATTTTAGTAATATGAAGTAATTGGATGGATATATAAATGACATTTTAAAAGATCATTGTGACTGCTATACTGAGACTCTTGAAATATGTAGGCATGGGTTAAAGCAGATGAAACAGTTAAAAGCCTATTAAATAAAGTACAAGACAATAGTGCTTGAGAGACTAGGGTGGTAATCAGAGAATATGAAAACGGCCAAATCCAAATTTACTCTGAAAGATTCAAAAGGATTTGCTGAAGGTTTCTAGAGTAAAAATGGTCACCAGAAACAAAAGGTCAAGTGAAGAAGGACTCCCTAAGAGAAACTATGACTTTTTTTTATTGCATTTCAGGTTTTGGGGTACACGTGAAGAATATGCAAGAGAGTTGCACAGGTACACATGTGGCAGTATGAGTTGCTGCCTTCTTCCCCTTCACTTATATCTGGCATTTCTCCTCTTGCTATCTCTCCCCAACTACCCCCCACCATGCTTTCCCTCCCCTATTCCCCCCAATAGACCCCAGTGTGTAGTGCTTTCCTCCCTGTGTCAATGTGTTCTCATTGTTCATCACCCTCCTATGAGTGAGAACATGCGTATTTCATTTTCTGTTCTTGTGTCAGTTTGCTGAGAATGATGGTCTCCAGGTTCATCCATGTCCCTCCAAAGGACACCAACTCATCGTTGTTGATTGCTGCATAATATTCCATGGTGTATATGTGCCACATTTTCCCAGTCTAGTCTATCATTGATGGGCATTTGGGTTGGTTCCAGGTCTTTGCTATTGTAAACAGTGCTGCAATGAACATTCTTGTGCATGTGTTCTTATAGTAGGACGATTTATAGTCCTTTGGATATATACCCAGTAATGGGATTGCTGGGTCACCACATTGTCTTCCACAATGGTTGAACTAATTTACACTCCCACCAGTGGTGTAAAAGTGTTCCTATTTCTCCACATCCTCTCCAGCATCTGCTGGCTCCAGATTTTTTAATGATTGCCATTCTGACTGGCATGAGATGGTATCTCAATGTAGTTTTGATTTGCATCTCTCTAATGGCCAGTGATGATGAGCATTTTTTCATATGTTTGTTGGCCTCATGTATGTCTTTTTTGTAAAGTGTCTGTTCATATCCTTTTCCCATTTTTGAATGGACTTGTTTGTTTTTTTCTTGTAAATCTGAGTTCTTTGTAAATTCTTGATATCAGCCCTTTGTCAGATGGGTAAACTGAAACATTTTTTTCCCATTCTGTTGGTTGCTGATTCACTCTAGTGACTGTTTCTTTTGCCATGCAGAAACTGTGGAGTTTGATTTGGTCTAATTTGTCTATTTTGGCTTTTGTTGCCAATGCTTTCAGTGTTTTCGTCATGAATTCCTTGCCTACTCCTATGTCCTGAATGGTTTTGCCTAGATTTTCTTCTAGGGTTTTTATGGCGTTGGGTCTTATGTTTAAGTCTTTAATCCATATGGAGTTAATTTTAGTGTAAGGTGTCAGGAAGGCGTCCAGTTTCTGCTTTCTGCACATGGCTAGCCAGTTTTTCCAACACCATTTATTAAACAGGGAATCCTTTCCCCATTGCTTGTTTCTGTCAGGTTTATGAAAGATTGTATGGTTGTAAATATGTTGTGTTGCCTCCAATGCCTCTGTTCTGCTCCATTGGTCTATATCTCTGTTTTGGTACCAGTACCATGCTGTTTTGATTACTGTAGCCTTGTAATATAGTTTGAAATCTGGTAGTGTGATGCCTCCCACTGTGTTCTTTTTACTTAAAATTGACTTGGCTATGTGGGCTCTCTTTGGGTTCCATATGAAGTTTAAGGTGGTTTTTTCCAGTTCTGTAAAGAAGGTCATTGGTAGCTTGATGGGGATGGCGTTGAATCTGTAAATTACTTTGGGCAGTATGGCCATTTTCATGATATTGATTTCTCCTAACCATGAACATGGAATGTTTCTTCATCTATTTGTGTCCTCTCTTGTTTTGTTGAGCAGTGGTTTGTAGTTCTCCTTGAAAAGGTACTTTACATTCCTTGTTAGTTGTATTCCAAGGTATTTTATTCTCTTTGTAGCAATTGTGAATGGCAGTTCGTTCTTGATTTGGCTCTTTTTACGTCTGTTATTGGTGGATAGGAATGCTTGTGATTTTTGCACATTGATTTTGTATCTTGAGACTTTGCTGAAGTTGCTTTTCAGTTTCAGGAGTTTTTGGGCTGAAACGATGGGGTCTTCTAAATATACTATCATGTCGTCTGCAAATTGAGACAATTTGACTTTCTCCTTTCCTATCTGAAAACCCTTTATTTCTCTTTCTTGCCTTATTGCTCTGGCTAGAACTTCCAGTACTATATTGAATAGGAGAGGTGAGAGAGGGCATTTTTGTCCAGGGCCAGATTTCAAAAGGAATGCTTCCAGTTTTTGCCCATTCAGTATGATATTGGCTGTTGGTTGGTCAGAAATAGCGTTTATTATTTTGAGAAATGTTCCATCAATACCGAGTTTACTGAGGGTTTTTAGCATAAAGGGCCGTTGAATTTTGTCAAAGGCCTTCTCTGCGTCAATTGAGATAATCACGTGGTTTCTGTTTTTGTTTCTGTGTATGTGGTGAATTACATTTATAGACTTGCATATGTTGAAGCAGCCCTGCAGCCCTGGGATGAATTGTACTTGATTATGGTGGATAAGCTTTTTTATGTGCTGTTGCAATTGGCTTGCTAGTATTTTATTGAAGATTTTTGCATCTATGTTCATCATGGATATAGTCCTGAAGTTTTCTTTTCTTGTCGACTCTCTGCCAGGTTTTGGTATCAGGATGATGTTGGACTCATAAAATGATTTGGGAAGGATCCTCTCTTTTTGGATTATTTGGAATAGTTTCAGAAGGAATGGTAACAGTTCCTCTTTGTGTGTCTGGTAGAATTCGGCTGTAAACCCATCTGGACCTGGGCTTTTTGTGTGTGTGGTAGGCTCTTAATTGCTGCCTCAACTTCAGATATTGTTATTGGTCTATTCATGGTTTCAACTTCTTCCTGGATTAGGCTTTGGAGGACACAAGTGTCCAGGAATTTATCCATTTCTTCCAGGTTTACTAGTTTATGTGCATAGGGTTGTTTGTAATATTCTCTGATGATGGTTTCAATTTCTGTGGAATCTGTAGTGATTACCCCTTTATCATTTTTTATTGCATCTATTTGGTTATTCTCTTTTTTATTTTAATTAATCTGGCTAGTGGTCTGTCTATTTTGTTAATCTTTTTGAAAAACCAGCTCCTGGATTTCTTTATTTTTTGAAGGGTTTTTCATGTCTCTATCTTCTTCAGTTCTTCTCTGATCTTAGTTATTTCTTGACTTCTGCTAGATTTTGAGTTTTTTTGATCTTGCTTCTCTAGCTCTTTCAATTTTGATGATAGGGTGTCAGTTTTGGATCTTTCCACTCTTCTCATATGGGCACTTATTGCTATATATTTTCCTCTAGAGACTGCTTTACCTGTGTCCCAGAGATTCTGGTATATTGTGTCTTCATTTTCGTTGGTTTCAAAGAACTTCTTTATTTCTGCCTTCATTTCATTGTTTATCCAGTCAACATTCAAGAGCCAGTTGTTCAGTTTCCATGAAGTTGTGCAGTTCTGAGTTAATTTCTGAATTCTGAGTTCTAACTTGATTGCACTGTGGTCAGAGAGACTATTTGTTATGATTTCAGTTGTTTTGCATTTGCTGAGGAGTGATTTACTTCCAATTATGTGGTCAATTTTAGAGTAGGTGTGATGTGGTGCTGAGGAGAATGTATATTCTGTGGATTTGGGGTGGAGAGTTCTGTAAATGTCTATCAAGTTTGCTTGTTCCAGGTCTGATTTCAGGACCTGGATATCCTTGTTAATTTTCTGTCTTGTTGATCTGTCTAATATTGTCAGTTGAGTGTTAAAGTCTCCCACTATTATTGTGTGGGAGTTTAAGTCTCTTTGTAAGTCATTAAGATCTTGCCTTACATATCTGGGTGCTCCTGTATTGCATCCATATATATTTAGGATCATTAGCTCTTCTTGTTGTATCGATCCTTTTACCATTATGTAATGGCCTTTTTGTCTCTTTTGATCTTTGTTGCTTTACAGTCTATTTTATCAGAGACAAGAATTGCAACTCCTGCTTTTTTTTGCTCTCCATTTGCTTGGTAAATCTTCCTCCATCACTTTATTTTGAGCCTTTGTGTATCCGTGCATGTGAGATGGGTTTCCTAGATACAGCACACTGATGGGTTTTGGCTTTTTATCTAATTTGGCAGTCTGTGTCTTTTGATTGTTGCATTTAGTCCATTTACATTTAGGGTTAATATTGTTATGTGTGAATTTGATACTGCCATTTTGATGCTAGCTGGCTGTTTTGCCCATTAGTTGATGCAGATTCTTCATTTTGTTGATGCTCTTTAGCATTTGGTATGTTTTTGGAATGGGTGGTACTGGTTGTTCCTTTCTATGTGTAGTGCCTCTTTCAGGAGCTCTTGTAAAGCAGGCCTGGTGATGACAAAATCTCTGAGTACTTGCTTGTTGGCAAAGAATTTTATTATTCCTTCACTTATGAAGCTCAGTTTGGCTGGATATGAAATTCTGGGTGGAAAGTTCTTTTCTTTAAGAATGTTGAATATTGGCCCCCACTCTCTTCTGGCTTGTAGAGTTTCTGCCGAGAGATCTGCTGTGAGTCTGATGGGCTTCCCTTTGTAGGTAACCTGACTTTTCTCTCTGGCTACCCTTAGCATTTTCTCCTTCATTTCAACCCTGGTGAATCTGGCGATTATGTACCTTGGGGTTGCTCTTCTTGAGGAATATATTTGTTGTGTTTTCTGTATTTCCTGGACTTGAATATTGGCCTGCCTTGCTAGGTTTAGGGAGAAACTATGACTTTTAGTCAAGGGATGCAGTCAGTCATCCATGGCTCAGGAAAAGAACCAATAAAATAAACACCATGATTTCACTTGTGTTCCTGATTTCCTATTAGTACTCCTTATCATCTTAATCCAGTCCAAAGCCAAAGGGCAAAGAAGCTCTCATCCTATAATTCAATCTCCTGAGAGATTGAGGAGGGCAGAGAAAGGTCAAAAATGGATCTGGAGAACAGACAAGAGATATCTAGCACAACAAATAATTGTAGGTTATAGAATCTAAGCTGGCTAAAAGGAGAAATAAAAAATATAAATAAGGGATCATAAACAGATTACAGAATCAAAAGATATTGGGCTCTAAAAGGGTTGAAGAAATAAGGAATCCATGTACTAGAGAAAGTGAGTTGAAAAAAAAATTGTAGTTCAATAGTAGAATTGAAATTGAAATTATGAAAGGAGTAAAGTTATTAAAATGAAAAGGCCTAGGGTGTGACCATGGAAGGATATTGCATGAGGTAGGCTGCAAACAAGATTACCAGGAAAGAATATGTCAAGGAATTGTAGGCGTAGAGTATTAGAAACCACCTCAAGAGGAATTTCAAGGTTACTAAGTGTTGTGTTAGAAAGCATGCCAGTAAACCAGGGCCTAAAATCCTCATGGAATGGGAGAAAGAATTCTTGAATCTGAAAATGATTGTAACAAAAATGGTAGTAGAAGTAAGGTCTGCTCGAGTAAGTTTCAATAATGCAGAATTGTGAAAAAGTAAAGAGAAAATAGTCTAAAAGTACTAATGAGTGTCTTAGCTCATTTTTCCTTGCTATAACAGAATATCACACATTGGGTAATTTATTTCTCATAATTTTAAAGGCTAGTAAATCTGATATGAAGGTGGTAGCATATAGTGAGGGCCTTTGTGCTGCATCATTTCATGGCAGAGGCAAAAGGACAAGAAAACAAGAGATGGCCAAACTGTTTTTGTAGCAACCCACAATCACAATAACAAACACACTCCTGCAATAACGACATTAATCCCATGGCCTAATCACCTCTTAATGACCCCACCTGTTAATAGCATCACAATGACAATTACATTTCAAAGATTCTTTTCTCTTTGAAATTTGAAGACCATGATAGAATTTATAAAATATCAACTTTTGCAAATAGCTTGCAAGCTGTTAATTACTATATCATGTTAGTTTCTAAGTTACTAATATAGGCCCACAGTCCTCTACACACAATTTTCAAGTCCAGAGAACTTTGAAAACCAAATGGTTTTCTTTGTAGCTTATTTGATGAAAAAATGTGACCTAGAATGTAAAGGTATTTAATGTTTTTATTTCTCTTTCTAAATGAGGATATCATAAGTGTTGGTATAGAAATATTAATATTTAATTACAGTGGCTGCTCTGCTGAGTGTGGAATATAATATAAAATGATTAGGTACTATATTTCTTTTTTAAATCCAACAATTGAGATATTTGAATGCAGGAATTTTAGATAAAGGCTTGTGAGCCTTTAAAATGAGTATTTTTTGTACCCAAATGTACTCTCAGATGAGAGGACATGATTCATCTCCACACAGTTACGAGAGCGGAGTAATGATAATAAAAATACAGTACTAACTTAAACTTTACTTTTTATTATAAAAATAATTCATGATCACTGGAAACATTTTTAAGATATAGAAAATTGAAAAAAGTTAAAATAGTCAAGTCCTCAAAGATGGGTATTGTTTTAAAGTACATTTTTCATTTTCTAAGATATCATGTTAAATAAAAGAACAAAGCACATAAAAATATATGTAACATGTTCTCATTTGTATGCAAAGGCTCTGTAAGCTTTAACATGTATATTTCTATAATGGTGAATAAAAAGAGAATGTAAAATTTGTTGCCTCTGAATATGAGCATAAGGTATCAATAGCCTGTGATAGAAAGAGGACATATTTAACAGTGCAGCTTAAAGTATTTGAATTATTTACCATGAACAACTACTACTTCATCAAAAACTGGCATAAATTTTTAAAGTAACATTTTAATGATTATTCATTTGACAAATATTTATTAAGCATCTGCAAAGTAACAGGCAGTAATCTAGATACTATAAGTAACAGTGAACCAAAGATACAAATTCCCTAAGAAGTACAGCATATAATCAAGTTTTTTAACTGAATTTTATATTATATGTATACATTTTTTTTCTTATTTTTCTACTTATTTTTTTTCTAATTTTTTTCTACTTATTTTTCTTCTTATTTTGGGACTAGTCACTCTGAAATTGTCATATTATTCTTTCAATAACATCACCATCTACATAAACTCATTTCTATAACATAACTTGGCAATTGGCCAGGCGTGGTGGCTCAAGCCTGTAATTCCAGCACTTTGGCAGGCCAAGATGGGTGGATCATGAGGTCAAGAGATCAAGACCACCCTGGTCAACATGGTGAAACCCCGTCTCTACTAAAAATACAAAAAATTAGCTGGGCATGGTGGCACATGCCTGTAATCCCAGCTACTCGGGAGGCTGAGGCAGGAGAATTGCCTGAACCCAGAAGGCAGAGGTTGCGGTGAGCCAAGATGGCGCCATTGCACTCCAGCCTGGGTAACAAGAGTGAAATTCTGTCTCAAAACAAAACAAAACAAAACAAAACTTGGCAATTTATTTCCTTCTGATTTTATAAATATTACTTAGATGTACAATACCTCTTTTATTTTCTTAGAATTGAGACTTACTATTAAAAATACTGCATCTAAGAGCATCAGCATTTTAAAGATTGTTTGATATATATTTCTAAATTGCTTAAGAATATATTTTAAAAGTTTGTAACACCAGATATATATAAGATTACATGTTGATTTGAACTATCAACATTTTTTAATTTGTCAAATTTAAAAGGAGACTATCTCAATTGTTTTTATTTATGTTTTAATTTTTGAGTTAAATATTATTTTCATAAACTTGCTATTACTATAATGAATTTATGTACACAATGTTAGTATAAAATGTTAGATTAACACAGGCATAAAAAAATCTAACTTTTGTGGGAGAACACTAGAGAATGTAAACTTGTGTTCTATCACCTGTAGAGTAAAGAGGCAACTACTCAACTGGCATTGCGGAAATTAAAACAGAGAGCAAGGCTGAAAAGAAAGAAGCTCTACATTTGATGAAACAATAAAACAGCCACAATCTTAATTCAAAACATAGAGGATAAAAGTAGTGCTTAAATGTGGTAAAATTTATTCCAAACCAAAGATACGAAAAGAAAATACACATACTTCCTTAGCCTGGACGTATCTCAAAGAATTTTCTAATATGGGAACATGAATTTAAAAGCCACAATATTTATTTTATCATTATTTTTTATACAATTTTACAGCATTTAAAATAATTAGTGAGAGTCCCTTTTCTGGCATGATTTAAATCCTCTATGTCTCATCCTTCCAACTGATTACAAATAAAAACTCTGTTTAAAATATGCAAAAAGTAACTACCTGTAAAAGTTCTAAATAAAGGAAAAGCAGCTGAATTGTGAAGGGGAAGAGAAAGATATCAGGGCAGAAAAAGGCATTTAAATTACAATTACTGAAAACTCCCCAAATTTGGTAAAAATATAACTTTATGGATTCAAGAAATTCAGGGAATTCATTGAGGATAATTCAGTGAATTCTTTAAGAATAAACTCAAAGAAAACCAAACCATCACACTAATGAAAAGCAAAATTAAAAAAAAGAAATATTAAAAATAGCTAAATAAAATAATACTCATTATATACAAGTAAATCAATTTTGAATCACCACAGACATGTCCTTAAAAAGCATAGATGCCAGAAAAAAGAGAAGCATCGTATTTACAGTTTTGAAAGAAAATAATGAAAACCCAGAATTCAATGTCTAATGGAAATGTTCTTTAGGAATGAAGGCAAGACAAAGGTATTTTAAATTGAAAGAATACTAAGAGAATGTCACCAGCTGACTTCCTTTACAAGATATGCCAAAATAATTTCTTTAATCTTAAGGTAAATGATAATGCTGAGGGAAGCTCAGATTCTCATGAATGATGAATATTAAATGTCTGGGAAAATATAAGACTATTTTATTTTCATATGGTATTTTAAGTACATGATTTTTTTGAGCAAATCATAATATTATCTATCACAAATTTGATTATATGTGTAGCTATAAAACATGTTACAACTCCAACATAAATGTTACTGGGGAGAAGTAAAGATAGATATATGGTGAGTTTTATATATATATGGTGAGTTTTATACATATATGGTGAGTTTTATATTATAGTATGTTCTATAATATTAATTCTAAATAGACTCTGAAATGTTATATAATCTAAGAGCAATTCAATTAAAAACCAAAGAGATAAACCAAAGTTTCAAGGTATACTAAAATGAAATAGTAAAGTATATTCAATTCCAATAATAAAATGGGCTAGTAGATCTGAACTCAGCTGTATTAATAATTAAAATAATTTTAATAATTTTGAAACTCCAATTAAAAAACAGAATTGGAGAAAAGGTATATCCATGCTTACTCTATGCTGGCTACAGGAGACAGTCTAAACATAAAGACATAGATAGGTGGAAAATGAAAGGATAGAAAGAAAATACACCATAAAAATAGCAAAATAGAGCTATGATAATTATTTCATATCATGTAAAATAAACTTCAAGACAAAGAATATTATCAGAGATGGAAAGGGACATTTTAGAAAGATAAATAATTCATAAAAAAGATGTGACAATTATTAATGTGTAGACATAGAGCCTACACATTAATAAATATACAATGCAAAAATAAAAAGAGAAATACAATTATATAATTTTATTAGATCCTGCTCATACATAATGTACAGAATTTAATAGAATATTATAAGCCATACAAAGTAACAAGAAAAGTTGGCTTAAAATTAAGAGAAAGTAAAAAATATAATTACATTCATCAATGAACTAGATAGCAGAGTTAATAGTAAGAACGTTAGAAGGTTAAAATGGTTATGATTGATATGTTCCAGAAAGTACAGGAAACAAATGAATAATATAGATTAAATTATGTAGAATTTCACCAGAGATTTGGATTCTAAAAAAAAAAAACCATTAATACTAGAACAAAAAAATACAAGTGAAATTAGAACCTTGGAAAATGGGTTTAACAGCAGAGCAGACACTGCAGAATAGAGGCTTAGTAACTGGAAGACAGATGAACAGAAAATATCTATACTTAAATAAGCAGATTAAAGAAGACGGAAAAATAGCAAAAGATTACGGAACGGAAGTAGAAATTACTATTGTAGTCTGGGTTAAGCAGAATTCCAAAATAGCACCCAAGATTCTCTCCCTCTATTGTGTGTATCCTGCATAATCCCCAGGACTATAAGTTGATAATGAAGTAAAAGGCAAGATTTGACTCTGTAAGTGGGGGCTCAAACATTGGATCAAATTGAGGACTAGTTAAAACAGGGACAAAGTGAAGCAGCTTTCCATAAGACATGCCCACTGGTGTGCCATGTCAGTTTACCATTGCCATGGCAACAATAGAAGTTACCACACCTTTCCATGGCAATGACCTAACAATCCAGAAGTTACTTCTCTTTTTTCTCTCTGTCCCTTAATTTGCATGTAATTAAACTAAATATAAATATGCCCACAGAACGGCCTCTGAGCTATTATTATGGGCACACTGCCTATCGGGTAGCCCTGCTGCACAAGGAGGAGTACCTCTCTGCTGCTACTGTATAACAGTGCTTCAACAAAAGTTGTTTAATACCGCCCTTGAATAATGCCCTTGAAATCTTTCCTGGAAAGGCCAAGAACCTTCCCAAGCTAAGCCCCAGTTTTGGAGCTCATCTGCCTGCATCAATAGGTTTCACTCACTTATAATCTATGGCATAAGTGACTTTAAGAAAGACTATCTTGGATAAACTTCACCTAATTAGGTGAGCCTTAAAACATACTGAGATCCTCTTGAAATCAGAGGTACAAAATATGCAACAGAAGGGAGATTCTCTGTTGCTAACATTGAAGATGAAGGGAGTCATATGTAAAAGAATGTGGGTAGCCTGTGAAAGCTAATACTGGCCTCCAACAGAGAGCTAGAAAAAATGTTAGGGCCTTGTGTTTTATAACCCAAAGGAACCAAATTTGGTCAATAAACTGAACAAACCTAGAAGGGAACACTTTCCCAGCCCTTCCAGAAAGGAGCACAATTCAGCCATCATCCTGATTTCAGCCTGTGAGACTTGGAGCAGAGGACCCAGACATGCATAGCATGTCTGGATTGCTGACCTTAGAACTGAGAGCTAATAAATGAGTCTTATTTAAAACTAATAAAATTGTTGTAAAATAATCCTCCCTTATTCATGGAAAATGCATTCCAAGATCCCTGAATGCCTGAAAGCATGAATAGAACTGAATCCTATATCTACTGCTTTTTCCTATACATACATACCTAAATAAATTTTAATGCATAAATTAGTCACAGTAAGAGATTAACAATAACTATTAATAGAATAGAACAGTTATAGCAATACTGTAATGAGTCATGTGAAGATTCTCTCTCCTTTTCTCTTTCTGTCTCTCTGTGTCTCCCAAAATACCTTAATATTTTCAGACCACAGTTAATTGCAGGTCACTTAAATTATGGATGCAGGGGCTACTGTAATTTATTATGTAGTGAGTATAAACTAACAGACAGTTCCCAAAAATACTGGAAAGAGAGAGAGAGAGGTTAATAGCTAAACATTTTTCAACTGATAGACATGAATCTACAGACTCAAGATACACTGTGAAACCCAAGCAAAATAAACACAGTAAAAGCCCCATCTATGCACATCAAAGTAAAATTGCTGATAACCAAAAACAAAGAGAAAATCCTAAAGCATCCAGAAGCAAAATGGAACATATGTTATCCTTTAAATGCTGGTGGTGGGGGGTATGAGGAGTGGGGGGAACACTGCCAATCTACAATTCCATACCCCATGAAAATAGTTTTCAAAATGAAGGTGAAATAAGATTTTTCAGGCAGAAAGAAAATAATTCCATATGAAAGAATAAAAATGTATGGAAAAGTGTAAATATAAGTCAATATTGACTGTACAACAGCTACATTATAACATATGTCATTTAAAACATACAAAAATACATATTAAAAATAACACAAAGATAGGTCAGTAAATAAAATTAAAATTTTCCAAAGGTATTTAAACTGAACAAGAACCTGAAGCCTTGTTTCTTGTAATCTTTAATCCTGTGGATGTGATTTACTTTCCTCTTCAGAGATAAATAGAATGAAGCTCCTGTTGAACCTCCGGAAGAATGCTCTACATTGTTATTTTATGATGAAAACTATATCAGATGCTGAAAGGAGTCAGTCTTGAGGAGGTAAGGAAAAAAAGCCCAAGATTTGTTTAATACCTATATAAGAAAATTTGAAGATCTTTGGAAGCATGGATAAGAAGAATACATGTGGGTTTCAATGAGGCAAACTTGCCCAGAAATATTATCAATATCAATAGCAGATATCTATTTTCAGTTTCAGTAGAGCTGTGCTTTTCTAGAAAAAACCTAAAAATCTTCAGAGGTATAGCATTTCCTACTACTCCTCTTGCAAACTTTTAGATAAGTTTCATTGAAGAGCATTTAATTCTAACTTATGTTGGCCCTTATCATATTTTGAATAGGAACATTTAATTAAAATTATTTCATACTTGACATATTTTCATTTAGGAAATATTTTTCAAAGGGGATTACATTAACACCATGTAGGTACTTGATCATTTTTTGTATAGTGTTTATATTATTTTAATTTTTATTTTGTTAAGAATATTTTTATTGGTATCATTCTTCTCCCATTTGAATATGATGCTTATTCTTTTCACTAATTGGTTCCATCCATATCAAATTTTACTAATATCTTCTACTTCATAAGTTTTCCATCAAAGTCATTTTTTCTATCAAGGCTAATTATCCTATTGGGGAATTTCTGACATATCTATTTTATTCTTCTTTCAGTTTTCATTCAGTATCAAATGTTACCACACAGTTTGAGTGATTACTTTGTGGATTATTTTTATCATGGTTATTCCTCATGAATTAATTATTCCTTAGAGAATATAAAAAGCTATAAAGAGTTTCATGAAACAAAGAGTCTCTAAAAGAGATTCCCCAGAAAAAAAGGAAGCAGGGGTTGGAGCTATATCCTGAATGGTCTGTTTAGCTCTTGAATGTTCCATGGAATGAAAACATCAAGGTCAAACTGTTCTACTGTATACTGTGATGATATAGTGAGCATTTACAAATAACTTACTTATAGCAAAATAAAATGAAGGAGAGGAAGTGGTGTTATAGGACTTTGAGGTGTCACTTGCAGGCCAGAAATCTCTGTGGCTGGTGGCCCCATTGCCCAAGTTCTCATCCTGTGTCCAGGAAGAATGAGGTAGGCAGACAAGTAGAAGGTTAATGAGAAGAGGAGAATCTTAATTGAGTGTTACAACAGCTCAGAGGAGAACTGCAGTGGGTACCTCCTCTGTGTAGGCAGGTCATCCTGTCCAATGTTCAGCTCTCAGCAGAGAGGAAACCATGGAGAGGGTAGCTCCTCTCTGTAACTGGTCATCCCCATGTTTGCAGCTTTAAACAGAGATAGTAGCTTCTCTCTGTAGCTAGCTATCCTTCATTGCTCTATCCTTTGCCTTGTTCTGGCTGAGCCTGGGGATTTTACGGACCTCAGTGGGGGAGACAGTCCATGCCGATTTGTCCATGATTGGCCATGGGAGGGCCAAAAAAGGCACCACAAGTCCCCACTCTGATCCAAGAGACCAGGCCCCCCAGCCTTCAGACCGTCTCTGGCCAGAAAGAGGATCCTTACCAGGGACCCACCCCTTTCTTCCTAGGATCCTGTCTGCCTGATGCCACTGGCCATGGCCCCAGGCTGCTCACATGAAGGGGCATCTGCAGGCCAGTACCCAGCCACACTCAGCTCCCACTCAGATTCCCCTCCCATGCTCCTTAGTGCCCACAGTCCAGAGGGGGGTAAGTCGGCAGGAAGGTGGCATGTCAGCACTGCCCTGAATGTGTGCACACCCAGCCAGACTTTAATAGCATCTGGGCTGGGACCTGCTCAGAGAACAGAACAGACACTGGTAGTGGGGAGAGGACAAGCAATGGGAGCAGGCACCTCAAAGCCTGTAAGGGTAACAGGGTCCTTTCCAGGCCCCCCAAGAATGCAGAGATGCCTGGGTGTGCAGCTCCAGCTTGGGTGGCTGCAACTGCCATGGGGAGTGGGACTCCTGCTTGCTCCATGGAGTGGGAGGCCCTGATCCACAGCCACAACTTGGGCAGTTGCAGCACTGCCCAGGAGGGTGATGCTCCTGCCTACTCTTGGCCTCCAGGAGCACAGGGGTGCCTGGGTTGCAACCACAGCTTGGGTAGCCGCATTTGTACCTGGGAGCTTCTGCCCTGCCAACTTGGAAGGAGCCAGGTTTCCACTCGTCCCCAGCTTCCACCAGCTCTGTGGAGCACAGCACCCTGCTACACCTCATCACAGCCTGGAGCAGGAGCCAGGTCCTCCCTGGACCTGTGCCGAGCAGGGAAGGGGCAACATTGCCATGAGCTCTCCCTGTGGGCCTGGTGCTCGAGGGTAGTCCTGATCTCCTTTTCCCAGGGGCAACCCAGCCCAGCCTCATCACAGCAGCCCCCAGGAGGGCAGGCTGTTGGGGGTTCACGGGTGGTGAAAGGCTCTTCACCTCCTCCCCATGCCTTCCCTGCAGAGTTCAGTATGACGTCAGTGGCTGCACCAGAGGGCCCACTGCTGCCATCAGTAGGTAGTAGTGTAAATAAAGCAAGCTATTCTATAAATTAATAAATTGCTGAAGATGGATAATTGGTGTATGGGAGTTCATATTTTTCTATTACATTTAAAACTTTCTGCTGTAACATATTTGAAAGATTTTAAACATAATTTTTAACATATACATTTAAGAGCAAAGATTTTTAAAGGGTATAAACCTTCTTATGTTAATGTTCAATAAAAATCTGAGTATATGTTATTAAATTTTAGGCCAGTGAAAACATTACTATGAGGAACTAAATTGAAGTTGGTCAGGCATGCTAATTTCTTGAGATAAAATTATCTGTGTATAACAGGGAAAATGTTGTTGTACAGGTATATAACAAAAAAAAAACTTTATTACCTATTGAGGGAGGTAGCATAATGCCTATAAATTAGGAATTCTACCTCTTTGTTGCTTTCTCCCATTCATAAAGACTAGCCAGAGCAAGGAAAGAGACACAGAATTTTCAAAGCCTGGATCCATACTTCTATGCTATTTAAAAACTGAAAGTTGGAGTACAAAGTCCATCCTTTAGTTAAAAGCTTATTTATGCAACTTGTGATATTAAAAAATTAACCTAAACAAGTGGCAGAGTGATTAACTGCTCTTTATAACAGAAGAAAATGTGTTAGCAGGGTGGCAGAAAGCCAAGCAAAATAAGGGATTCTGATGGTAGTTGCCCCACAGATGAGCACATAGGAGAATTTTAAAATAACCTAAATTTACATAAATGCCAAAGGACAAACAGAAATAACACATATTCAAGTCATGCATGTTATTGCCCAATAAAACTCTAACTCTCACTTTCCTGGATTTACTAATAGAAGCATAAAAGGTAAGGTGACTTCTGATAAACCATAAAGGGACTATAAGGACAAATTTTCACATCTAAGTGAACGTGGAGCAGAAAGAGAGAAATGGTAAAAAAGCAGAGAGTAAACACTTTGAATTCCTGAGTATTAGGAAAAACTGAGTGAAAGGTGACCATCAGAATACTATTTGTCAATCTCTAGGAGTGAAAAAGATTGTGGCTCAAGGTTTCAGGGGATTGGGTGCTGCTATTAAGTAGCATAGAACTAAGACAAACTGCATAGGTGAAGACAAAAGGTTCTTTCAGGCTGTTTCTTTCAACTTTGCTATGGCAAGAGGTAGATAAGAGTTCTCCATTGCTTTAAATATATAATATAATATACATATAGAGAGATATATTATATATTAGAGAGAGAGAGACTTTGTTTTGTTTGTTTTTATGAGACGGGTTCTTACTCTATCACCCAGGTTGGAGTGCAGTGACACAATCATGGCTCGCTGCAGCCTTGACCTCCCAGGCTCAGGCAATTTTCCCACCTCAACCTCCCAAGTACCTGAGACTACAGGCAATTACAACCATGCCCAGCTAATTTTTGTATTTTTTGTAGAGACAGGGTTTTGCCATGTTGCTCAGGCTGGTGTTGAATTCCTGGGCTCAAGTGATCCACTCTCCTAGGCCACCCAAAGTGTTGGGATTATAGGCATGAGCCAGTGTACCTGGCCCCATAGATGTGTTTTTGAGGACTAAGCTCCGATTATTTTTATATCGCTCAAATTCCTATCTAAGGAGTCTGGGGAGTCATGCCCTTCAAATCATAAGTTCTCATCTGATGGGTTTTATTTAATCCTATATATTATAACTTACTTTCCAATCTGACTCTGGCATAACATTAAGTGACAAAGAAGAAAATCAAAACATTTTACCTCAAATCATGTTTCTTTGCCATATTTTGAAATGGCCCTGAAAAGTGGTCCTTTGTGGGGGAAAATTTCCATCTGTAAAGAATGTCTATTAACATAGCCAATAAAATCATTATTTCTTTCAGCCTTCCCAAACCTGAGGAGGTTAACTGAGAGTCTAGTGCCTTTTAAAAGGTCTAAATAGGAAACATTCCTCATCTATTATCTCAAAGGGCAGCTACTATGAGACTTCAAAGGAATCTTGGTCTCCACAATCCTTTATCTTGACCTGAACATTTCCTTTCTATTGATCCCAGGCCTTCAGACAAACTCAACAAATTGTCAATCAGAAAATGTTTAAATTTACCTATATAGCCTGGAAGCCCCACTACTACCACTCTATGCTCCACTACCACCGTACCCTCCCCTGCTTCAGATTGTCCTGCCTTTCTAGACCAAACCCATGTACTTCTCAGATGTGACTGACGTCTCATGCCTCCTAAAAATGTAAAAAACCAAGCTGCACCCTAACCACCTTGGGCACACATTCTCAGGACCTCCCAAAGGCTGTGTCACAGGCCATGGTCACTCATATTTGGCTCCGAATATATCTCCTCAAGTATTTTACAGAATTTGACTCTTTTCATTCACATTTTAATGTAGGAATATCTCTTTCACTCCCAGTTTCCATAGGCTCTTTGTATTGTGGCAATATAAAACAAATTTTTGGCCAGGCATGGTGACTCACACCTGTAATCCCAGCAGTTTTGGAGGTGAGGTCGAGGTGGGTATATCACTTGAACTCAGGAGTTCAAGACCAGCTTGGGCAACATGGCAAAACCCATCTCTATGAAAATTAACTAGGTGTGGTGGTGTGTGCCTATAGTCCCAGCTATTCTGGAGGCTGAAGTGGGAGGATGGCTTGAGCTTAAGAGGTGGAGGTTGCAATGAGCTGGGATCTCACCACTGCACTTCAGCCTGGGTGAGAGAGCCAGACCTTGTCTCAAAAATAAACATACACAAAAAATACTGAAATTTTATTTTCTTGTCTTTAACACTCAAAAAGGGAAAATAAGAAAAAATAGGTTTTATAGAGTTGGAAGAAAAATGTGAACAGCTTCTACTAGTTGGACATTTCACTAAAGAGGAAAAAACATTAAAATAATAATTATTATGAAAACATAAATGTGTAAAAAAACAAAATAATTATAAGAAATAATTACCTTTTTTTGGTTTAGTGTTTTAGAATATGTACAGCCTGCAAAGCAGGGGGAAAAATATTCAATATTATCTCTTCCACATATAGAAGAATACACTGAAGATGAGCATCTACATTTTTCATTGCAAGGAGCTGTGAGGTTTCCCAACTGCCCTGTTCTATAAAAACAAGATAGAAAGTAATCATATTACCATTGTTTGATAATTATTGATGTAAATGTCAAGACATCTTGAAATAATTTCTTTTTTTTTAACAGCTTTACTGAGGTCTGATTACAATAAACTGCACGTACTTAGACTAAAATTTGAAAGTTTTTGATATATGTACACACTTGTGAAATTATCACCAAAATCATGCCAACAAACATAATAATCACCTGCAAAAGTTTTCTTGTGTCCCTTTGTAATTTACCCACTCCCCCGATCTATTTTCTGTTACTATTCACTCATTTGAATTTCCAGAACTTTGTGAAATAGAATAGTACAATATGTAAGCTTTCTTTGGCTTGTTTCATGCAGCTGGTCTTTATTTGGTCTTTGGTTACATGCTTCCATGTCTCTTGGGTAAATATTAAGATATAGAATGTTTGCATCATGTGGTAAGTGTTCACTTAACTTTAAAAAACATGTCAGTTTTGCAGAAGTGTTGTAATATTTTACGTTTCCATCAGCAGTATATAAGAGCATCATTTGTTCTCCTCACCAACATTTAGCATGGTCTCTTTTTAAAAAAATGTTAGACATTTTAACATGCGTGTAGTAGTTTCATATTTTTGGTTTTAATATGCATTTTGCTAGTGACAAGTGATGTTGATCATCTTTCCATATATTTGTTTTTAATCTGCATTTTTGTTAAATATCTGTTCAAATCATTTGCCCATTTTTGTTGGATTGCTTATTTTTTAATATTTTGGAAGCAAGTTTTTGTTAGATGTATGGTTTTATGATTTTCCAATATTTTTTCACATTCTATGGCTTGCTTTTTCATATGGTAAACAAGATCTTTCAAACAGTAGATTTTAAATTTTTGACATGGTTCAATTTATCAGTTCATTTCTTTTTGGATTATGTATTTAGTGTTACATCTAAAAGATATTTGTCTCATGCAAGATCAAAAATATTTTCTCATATCTTTGGAGTTTTATATTTTATATGTACATCTATAATCATTTTGAACTAATTATTTTATATGGTATAAGATATGAATTAAATTTCATTCATTTGCATATAGCTATTTAATTATCCAGCATAATTTGTTAAAATTATTGGAACAAGACAAAATCACCCACTTTAAGCAATCCTATTCAAAAGAGTACTGGAAGTTCTAAACAGAGCAACCACGCAAAAGAAAGAAAGAAACAGCTTCCAAATTGTAAAAGAGAAAGTCACACTATCCTGATCATTGATGATACAATCTTAGATATAGAAAAACCTAAATACTGTATTAAAAAATCTCTTAGATTTGATAAATAAATTCAGTAAAGCTTTAATAATTCAAATCATCCCTGATCATTGATGATACAATCTTAGATCTAGAAAAACCTAAGTAATTCATTTAAAAATCTTAGATTTGATAAATAAATCTAATAAATTTTAAATAAGTCCAATTATCCCTGATAATCGATGATAAAATCTTAGATCTAGAAAAAACTAAAGACTCCATCAAAAATCTCTTAGATGTGATCAATAAATCCTGTAAAATTTCTGTGTAGAAAATTAACATACAAAAAATAGTAGCATTTTTATACACCAATAAAAATATAGCCTGGCCAACATGGTGAAACCTCATCTCTACTAAAATAGAAAAGTTAGTTGGGCATGGTGGTACACAGCCATAATCCCAGCAACTAAGAGGTAGAGGTGGAGAACAGCTTGAACCCAGAAGGCAGAAATTGCAGTGAGTCGAGATTGTGCCAAGCACTCCATCCTTGGTGACAAGAGTGAAGTTCTGTCTCAAAAAAAAATTAGTTATATTTTTTGTCTAAAATTACTTCTCCTTCATATCTTGACAGATAATATGGCTTGGTACAAAATTATAGGTGATTTCTTTAGGCCTTTAAAAATATTATTCCACTGTCTTCTTACTTGCATTTGTTTCTTTTTTTTTTAATTTTTTATTGCATTTTAGGTTTTGGGGTACATGTGCAGAACATGCAAGACAGTTGCATAGGTACACACATGGCAGTGTGTTTTGCTTCCTTTCTCCCCTTCACCCACATTTGGCATTTCTCCCCAGGCTATCTCTCCCCAGCTCCCCCTCTCACTGGCCCTCCCTTTCCCCCCAATAGTCCCCAGTGTTTAGTACTCCCCTCCCTGTGTCCATGTGTTCTCATTTTTCATCACCCGCCTATGAGTGAGAATATGTGGTATTTCATTTTCTGTTCTTGTGTCAGTTTGCTGAGAATGATGTTCTCCAGATTCATCGATGTCCCTACAAACGACACAAACTCATCATTTCTGATTGCTGCATAATATTCCATGGTGTATATGTGCCACATTTTCCCAATCCAGTCTATCATCGATGGGCATTTGGGTTGATTCCAGGTCTTTGCTATTGTAAACAGTGCTGCAATGAACATTTGTGTACATGTGTCCTTATAGTAGAACGATTTATATATGCCATTACTCTTATCTCTAGACCTTTATACACATTTTCCTGTCTTTGCTAATTTTAAGATTTTCTTTGTATCACTTATTTTGAACAATTTGATTACAATGTGTTATGGTATAATTTTTTTTATGTTTCTTGTACCAAAGTTTTGCTGAGTTTTTGACATCTGTTTATAGTTGATTTTTACATGAAATATGAAAAAATTTTGTTAATTTTTATTAACTCTATTTTTTGTTTTCTGTTGGATAATTATTGCTGCTAATATGAAGTGCACTTATCAGTTATATTATAACTTTGGATCATATTATCTCACTATAACACAGCATGTTGGCTGGCCAGACTAACCCAGTTAAAGATCAAATTAACCCTTGGCCAGGCCATAGTACTTTAGAAAGGCCCCTGCTCCTAGGTCTTAGCCTTATACAGATGTTGAGAACCAGGATTTACCAGGATTCTTTTACCTAGCATATTCTATATTCTAGCTTCTATATATAGAGTATCACAATATGGCTGGAGTTCTTTCCTGATTTTCATGCAATTTCTGCTTGATTTTAGCCTCCCAGTTTCATAATACAGCAAACTTACTGAGTGAAAATCTGGCAGAGTGTTGCACCATTTGTTTACCTCTCTTTTCCCTCTGATACTATGGTGTTTCTATGTCCTAATTTTTTTCTCTTTAGACTCATATGTCTATTAAAATTCTTGTAATCTTACTAGATACTTTTGCCCAAACTTTTTGCCCAAATTCTCAGCTTCTTGCCAATGTCTAGAATCAGCAAATATCCTCAGGGAAAAGTAGCTGCAAAACGTTGCCCCTCCTCTCCATGGTCTGCCTTTTTCCAGAATTTTGGCCTTTAAATTCCTACTAGCCTAAATAACTCTTTGATTCTTTTAATCAAATCTTTTAAAACAGTATTCAGCTTTGCTAGTCGTTCTCAGTGGGAACATGGGTTTTCCATAAGCTAATCTATTGTTACTGGTAGTAGAAGTCTTATACTGTTATTTTACTTGTTCAGTCCTTTGGTTTTCAATTCCAGTTTTTTCTTTAGTATTTAGTATCAAGCTCTGCCCAGTTCTTTGATTTTGGCATGCTTTAAGGAGATATTACCCATGAATACCTTCAGGTGAACTTTAGTTTCATTCTTTGATGTCTATAAGAGGCAGACAAACCAATTCGGAAACACAGGTAAGACTGGGCTTTGCTCAGACAGCTAGTACTGTCTCCTAGTTGCTATGCACTCAAATATAAAACTTTATTTCTAGGTTCTGACCTCTTCAATGTGCTTTTTATTTATTACTTTATGAATGCATAAACAGTTTTAACAAAATATATTATTATAATATTTGTGCTTTACTAAGAATTTCTAAACTATAGTTTATATTTCTTTTATATGTTCAATAATTCCAATAATAATATGAACATATAAGTGTTACTGGATAGATAATTATTAATTGCCTAAGAAATATGCTGTTAGATTTGATGTAAAAGTCTAATGTACAAGATTACATTTACCCATCATAATCTTCATTGATCCCAGCAAACTGCACTGGATTACAGCGTACAGAAATAATAAACATAAGCAGTATAAGTGATATTGCAGATGTAACAATTATAAATTTCATAAGGGCTTTATAAGACATTTCTAATGTGGAAACAATGACACCTCCCAGAAGATGGCCAAGTGCACCTCCTAGAAGTAAAACAGGTACTAAAAAAAAAAAAAGAGAAAAAGACAATTAAAAATAATCAGCTGATCATACAGATAATATATATATTGATCAAATTCATTTTGCTCTAAAAATATGGCAAACATGTATTTAAACTAAAAGACAGAGAGAAAATGTACAGTTATGCTGAACATCTTAACAAACCTGAACCTTAAAAGAAGCAAAAACCTGTGAGTAGGGCTGAAGCCATAGCTTACTGACTCTAGGGCAGTGATGGTGAAGTTTTGGTTCTTTATAGTAATGACATAAAGGACAAACCAGAAATTTAGTCCATTCAAAATGGAAGATGAGAGCTGTCTTTAACAACTTTCTTGTTTTTATAGCTTATCACAAGAGACATGATTATACTAACAAGAGTTCACAGAGATTCATTAACAAGAACTGAACAAAGCCACCCATTAGTTCTATAAATGGATGTTCAATATTAACAATCTCACAACAAAGTGGGACTCTAGAAGAATCATTTTAAGACATTATTTTCTATTCAAGAATAAGGAATTAGAAACAGGTAAGCAAAAGAAAGAGAGAAAAAGGAGAAGGAGGCATGGAGAAGAATAAATATAGTCAGAAAGCAATCAGATGAGATAGCATGGTGAATTAATAAATTGATGCAATTCCCTCTACTCCAAAGATGTAACAATTGTGGATTTAAATATGAATTTAACAACAAAAACATAGGATAATAACAACAAAAAATCCCATACACTAGATTAAATGTACATAAATGCCTGACAAAGACTTGAAAATCAACAATTTTAGAATGCTTTGAAAGATAAATGACATAAAAAGCTCCAGTCTGCAGCTCCCAGAGCAACCAATGAAGAAGCTAGGTGATTCTGACATTTCCAACTGAAGTGCCCAGTTTTTCTCATTGGGACATTAGATAGTGGGTGTACCCAGTGGAAGGTGAGCAGAAGCAGGGAGGGGTGCTGCCTCACCTGAGAAGCACAAGGGGTGGGGAACTTTCTCCTGTAGCCAAGGGAAGCCATGAGGGAAGATGCTATCCAGCCCAGATACTATGCTTTTCTCATGGTTTTGGCAACCTACAGACCAGGAGATTCACTCAGGTGCCTACACCACCAGGGCACTGGGTTTCAAGCACAAAACTGGGTGGCTATTTGGACAGACACTGAGGTAGCTGCAGTATTTTTTCTGTACCACAGTGGCACCTGGAACTCCAGTGAGACAGAACTGTTGATGAAGCCAGGGAGCCAAGTGGTCTAGCTCAGGGAGTTCCATCCCCATGGAACCCAGCAAGCTGAGATCCACTGGCTTGAAATTCTCTCTGCCAGCACAGCAGTCTGAAGTGACCTAAGACACTCAAGCTTGGAGGGGAAAAAGCACCCACCATTACTGAGGCTTGAGTAGATGGATTTCCTTTTGCAGTGTTAAGAAAGCCATTGGGTAGTTTGAACTGGGTCAAACCCACTGCAAAGCAGCAAAGCCACTGTAATCAGACTGCCTCTCTAGATTCCTCCTCACTGGGCTCATCCCTGAAAGAAAGGCAGCAACTCCAGTCAGGAACTTATAGATAAAACTCCCATTCTCTGAGGCAGAGTACCTGAGGGAAGGGATGGTTGTGGGCACAGCTTCAGCAGACTCAAATGTTCCTGCCTGCCAGCTCTGAAGAGAGCAGTGGATCTCTCAGTACAGTGTTTAAGCTCTGCTAAGGGACAGACTGCCTCCTCAAGTGGGTCCCTGCCTCCAGTGCCTTCTGAGTAGGAGATACATCCTAGCATGGATTGACAGACATACAGGAGAGCTCCAGCTGGCATCTGGTGGGCACCCCTCTGGAACAAATCTTCCAGAAAAGGTGCAGGCAGCAATCTCTGCTGCTCTGCAGCCTCCAGTGGTGATACCCAGGAAAACAGTGTCTGGAGTGAATGGACCTCCAGCAAACTCCAGCAGACCTGCAGCAGAGGGGACTGTTAGAAGGAAAACTAACAAACAGAAAGCAATAATATCAACAACAATAAAAAGGATACCCATGCAAAAACCCCATCAAAAGATCATCAGCATCAGGATCAAAGGTAGATAAATCTGGAAGATGAAGAAAAACCAGTGCAAAAAAGGCTGAAAATTCCAAAAACCACCATGTCTCTTCTTCTTTAAAGAATCTCAACTCCTCACTAGCATGGGAACAAAAATGGACAAAGAATGAGTTTGATGAATTGACAAGTAGGCTTCAAAATGTGGGCAATAACAAACTCCTCCAAGCCAAAGGAGCATGTTCTAACCCAAGGCAAGGAAGCTAAGAACCTTTATCAAAGGTTACAGGAATTGCTAACTAGAATAACCAGTTTAGAAAGAACATAAGTGACCTGATGAAGCTGAAAAACACAGCACAAGAGCTTTGTGAAACATACACAAGTATCAGTAGCTGAATTGATCAAGCATGAGAAAGCATATCAAAGATTGAATGTAGATCAACTTAATGAAATAAAGTGTGAAGACAGGATTAGAATAAGAAGAATGAAAAGGAATGAACAGGGCCTCCAAGGAATACGGGACTGTGTGAAAAAACCAAACCTACAATTGATCGGTGTACCTAAAAGTGATAGGGAGAATGGACCCAAGTTGGAAAACACACTTCAGGATATTATCCAGAAGAACTTCCCCAAACTAGAAAGACAGGTCAACATTCAAATTCAGGAAATACAGAGACCAAATAGATACTCCTCGAGAAGATACATCCCAAGACACATAATCATCAGATTCACCAAGTTGAAAAAAAGGAAAAAATGTTAAGTGCAGCCAGAGAGAAAGGTCAGGTTACTTCCAAAAAGAAGCCCATCATACTAACAGCAGATTGCTCTGCAGAAACCCTATAAGCCAGAAGAGAGTGGGGCCAATATTCAACATTTGTAAAGAAAAGAATTTTTAACCCAGAATTTCATATACAGTCAAACTAAGGTTCATAAGTCAAGCAGTAATAAAATCCTTTACAGATAAGCAAATGCTGAGGGATTTTTATCACCACCAGTCCTTCCTTACAAGAGCTCCTGAAAAAAAGCACTCAATATGAGATGGAAAAACTGGTACCAGACACTGCAAAATTATTAAAATATAAAGACCAACAACACTGAAGAAACTGAATCAACTAATGTGCAAAATAACCAGCTATGATCATGATGACAGGATCAGATTTACACATAACAATATTAACCTTAAATGTAAATGGGCTAAATGCTCCAATTAAAAGACACAGACTGGCAAATTGAATAAAGGGTCAAAACCCATCAGTGTGCTGTATTTAAGAGACCCATCATATGTTGAAAGACAAGTCGGCTCATAATAAAGGGATGGAGGAATATTTACCAAGTAAATAGAAAGAAAAAAATGTTAGGAGTTGTAATCCTAGTGTCTGATAAAACAGACTTTAAACCAACAAAGATCAAAAAAGACAAAGAAGGGCATTATATATTGATATATAGGGATCAATGAAATATGAGCTAACTATCATAAATATATATACACCCAATACAGGAGCACCCAGATTCATAGAGCAAGTTCTTAGAGAACTACAAAGAGACTTAGACTCCCACACAATAATAGTGGGATACTTTAACACCCCACTGTCAATATGAGACACATCAATGAGACAGAAAATTCACAAGGATATTCAGGACTGGAACTCAGCTCCAGATCAAGTCAACCAAATAGTCGTCTACAGAACTCTTCACCTCAAATAAACAGAATATAAATTATTCTCAGCACCACAGAGCACTTATTCTAAAGTTGACCACATAACTGAAAGTAAAACACTCCTCAGCCAAGGCAAAAATTGAAAATCTTAACAAACAGTCTCTCAGATCACAGTACGACCAAAGTAAAACTCAGGATTAAGAAACTCACTCAAAACCACACAAATACTGAATGGAAACTGAATGACCTGCCCCTGAATTACTACTGGGTAAATTTTAAAATTAAGGCAGAAATAAATTCTTTAAAACCAATGAGAATAAAGACACAATGTACCAGAATTTCTGAGACACAGCAAAATCAGTGTTTAGATGGAAATTTGTAGCACTAAATGCCCACAGGAGAAAGTGGGAAAGTTCTAAAATCAACACCCTAAAATCACAATTAAAAGAACTAGAGAAGCAAGAACAAAAAAATTCAAAAGTCAGCAGGAGGCAAGAAATACCTAAGATCAGAGCAGAACTGAAGGAGACAGAGACACAAAAAAACCTTAAAAAAATCAGTGAATCAAGGAGTTGGCTTTTTGAAAAGATTGATCAAATAAAAGATTGACCACTAGCCAGAGTAGTAAAGATGAAAAGAGAGAATTAAATAGACACAATAAAAAGTGATAAAGGAGATTACACCATTGATCCCACAGAAATACAACTACCATCACAGAATACTATAAACATCACTAAACAGATATACTAGAAAATCCAGAAGAAATGAATTAGTCCTGAATACATACACCCTCCCAAGACTAAACCAGGAAGAATTTGAATCCCTGAACAGACCAATAAGAAGTTTTTAAATCGAGGCATTAATTAATAGTCTACCAACCAAAAAAAAGCCCAAGACCAGAAGGATTCACAGCCAAATTCTACCAGGGGTATAAAGAAGAACTAGTACCATTCTTTCTGAAATTATTCCAAATAATAGAAAAAGGGAGACTCCTCCTGAATTCATTTTATGAGGCCTGCGTCATCCTGATGCCAAAACCTGGCAGACACACACACACAAAATTTCAGGCCAATGTTCATAATGACCATTGTGCAAAAATCGTCAACAAAATGCTGGCAAACTGAATCAAGCACCACATTAAAAGCTTATCCACCATAATCAAGTCAGCTTCATCCCTAGGATAAAAGGGGGGTTCAACATATATAAATCAATAAATGTAATCCATCACATAAACAGAACCAAAGACAAAAACCACATAATTATCTCAATAGATGCAGAAAAACTCTTCTATAAAATTTAACAAGCTTCATGCTAAAAAACACTCAATAAACCAGGTATTAATGGAACATATCTCCAAATAATAAGAGCTACTTGTGACAGACCCACAGTCAATATTATAGTGAATTATCAAAAGCTGGAAGCACTCTCTTTGAAAACTGGCACAGGACAAGAATGCCCTCTCTCACCACTCCTATTCAACATGGTATTGGAAGTTCTGGCCGTGGCAATCAAGCAAGAAAAGAAATAAAGTTTATTTAAACAGGAAGAAAGGAAGTCAAATTGTCTCTGTTTGCAGATGACATGATTGTATGCTTAGAAAACCCCATCATCTCAGCCCAAAATCTCCTTAAGCTGATAAGTAACTTCAGCAAAGTCTCAGGATACAAAATTGATGTGCAAAAATCACAAGCATTCCTATAAACCAATAATAGACAGAGAGCCAAATAATGAGTGAATTCCAGTTCATAGTTGCTACAAAGAGAATAAAGTACCTAGGAATACAACTTAAAAGGGATGTGAAGAACCTATTCAAGGAGATATACAAACCACTGTTCAAGGAAATAATAGAAGACACAGACAAATGGAAAAACATTCCATGCTCATGGATAGAAAGAATCAATATGAAAATGGCTATACTTCCCAAAGTAATTTATAGATTCAATGCTACTGCCATCAAGCTACAGTTGGCTTTCTTCACAGAATTGGAAAAAAATTACTTTAAATTTCATTTAAAAGCAGAAAGAACCCATATAGCCAAGACAATCCTAAGCAAAATGAACAAAGCTGGAAGCATGATGCTACTCAGCTATACTACAAGGCTTTAGTAATAAAAATAGCATGGTACTGGTAAAAAAACATATATATAGACCAATGGAACAGAACAGAGGCCTCGAAAATAACACCACACATCTACAACCATCTGATTTTTGATAAACCTGACAAAAACAAGCAATGGGGAAATGATTTCTTATTTAATAAATGGTGCTGGGAAAACTCGCTAGGCATATGCAGAAAACTGAAACTGGACCTCTTCCTGACACCTTATACAAAACTTAACTCATGATGGATTAAAGACTTAAATGTAAAACCTAAAACCTTAAAAACCTTAGAAGAAAATCTAGGCAATATTATTTAGGAGATAGGCATAAGCAAAGACTTCCTGAATAAAACACCAAAAGTAAAGGCAACAAAAGCCAGAACTGACAACTTGAATCTAATTAAACTAAAGAATTTCTGCACAGCAAAGAACTATCATCAGAGTGAACAGGCAACCTAAAGAATGGGAGAAATTTTGCTATCTATCCGTCTGACAAAGTTCTAAGATCCAGAATCCAGTATTTTTGTCATGGCACTTTTTACAATAGCAAAGTCTTGGAAGCAACCCAAATGCCCATCAATTTTCTAAGAAAATTTTGGAAATTTGAACTAAATCAGAAGACGTCAGAATCATGAACAGTAAACTTACAGGCAATGCAATTAAGCAACAAACAATATTTTACCCTAAATTTTCAGACATTGAGGACATTAGGTACCATTGAAGCAAGGGTGAGGTGGAGTTAAAAACAAGAATATTTGATGGTACTATATGTAAAATGTTTGATCCCCAATTTGTATCCCCACTTACATGCCACATAATTGTCCCTCTGCACCTGCATAGAATATCCTAGTTTATTCAGGGTTTAAATGAGACTATAGGCTCCAAGGCCATGAAGATATTTTCCTATGCTTTCATCTAAACTATTCATATTCAATTTCGTCTAAACCATTCCCTATGCTTTCGTCTAAACTATTCATATGCTTTTGTCTAAACTATTCATATTCATGAGCAGAAAACTGCAAACTCTACCCAACTCAGCTAAGAAAATACTGGCTGTCAGGTTTACTACCCAGGCAGAAGATTGTAGGAGTGTTGACTGAGAAAACTCTGCCTCAAGAGAAAATATGCAGAAAATACGGGATGGTGGGGGTTTAACAAATTTATAGCTTTGTTTCTGAAAGATCACACCAAAAAGGGACAAAATTGTTCAAAATTCAACAATGTACAAGACTTCCAGTTAGCTTTAACATAACATTAATGATGTACATAAAAGTACACAAATTATAATTGTACATTGAATTTCCAAAGTAAACACATGTAAAGAAGCACTGCTCAGGTAAAAATTGAACATGACCAGAAACCCAGGGGCTCTTTCATGCACTCAGGATTTCATTTAAAAAGGGATCATAAGATATGTGTGCATTGTCCAAATGATGTTTGGACAATACCCATTTTTTTATATAACAAAACATGCAATTGTGCCTTCTTATTGCTTAAAGTATTCCTATAATATATACACTCCACCTTATTTATTCAGTGTGATGTTCTGAATTGTGCTACTACTATAAAAATCTATGTATATGTCTTTTATAAGCATTTGAATTTCTGTTGAGTATACTCTTAAGAGAAAAATTTATGTTGAGTAGATAGCTAGGAGTGTAATTTCTGGGCAGGGAATATGTATATATTAAGATTTTGTGGTACTGCTCAATAGGTTTACAAAATGGTTAAACTAATTTACACTCTTACCAGCAGTGGATGAAATGCCAATACTCCACATCCAAGCCATCATGTTTCACTCTTTCTCATTTTAGCCATTCTGGGGAATGGGTTGTAGGGCTACACTGTAGCTATAATATGCATTTACCTGAAAACTTATGAAGGTGAGCAAATTTTCATATAAATATTGGCCAATTTATGTCATCTTTGGTAAAGTACCTATTTAAGTCTTTTGTCCATAACAAAATATCTCCCATTTTATTATTGTCAGTGATCTTACATATTCTGGATAAAAATACTTTGCAGAATAATTCTATTAAAAAGATTGTGTTGCTTTCTTTTTCACACTCATGCTGATGCTTGAAGTTCTTAATTTTAATTTAATAGCACTTTTTGTATTTTTTCTTTTTTTTTTTTTTGGCTATGTGATTTGCATCTTGTTTAAGAAAACTTTGTCTTTTCCAAGGCCATGAAGCTATTTTCCTATGTCTCACTCTAAAAGATATAGTGTGTGGTAAGATAGGAGTAAACACTTTTCTTTTTCATGAGGATACCTAATCAATCCAATATCACTGTACTGCTATGTTACTTTTGTCTCAAATCAGATGACTCTGAGTGTGGGACATTCTATTCTGTGCCATTGACCTATTTGTTTATACTTGCACCAATAAAAATGTCTTAATTACCATATCTTAATATATCTTTTTGCAAATTGTGTTTTCCAAAGACAGTTGAGACATTACCTCTTTTCACAGGCATTTGATCTAGGTACTCTTTCTATTGAGTGGTCTATTTCCTTCCCCCTTGAACCATAGTGTCACTTTGGCAGTGAAACTATGTAATAGCTAAGGTCAGGTCATAAAAATTGCACCTACTTTTTCTCTTTTTGGTTACTTAATCTTTAAATCAAGCCACCATGCCATGTTGAATTTTAAGCAGCTATGGAGAGGTCCACATGGAGAGAACTCAGGCCAATAGCCCTGCTTGTCAACCAACATCCAGCATAATTTTCCAGAAACGAGTGTAAGTCAACTTAAAAATAAACCCACCAAAATCTAGTTAAACTTTCCCTGCTTGTGCCACATAAGATGAAAAGAAGCTCGCACTAGTGAACTCTACCAAAATTTAAATTTAAATTAAATAAATGAGATAATTTTTTAAAAACCCTGTTTTAAAGCAATACTTTATAGATGCAGTAACTGGAACAGTCTCGATATCCAGTAGTATAAGCCCTGCAACTTTGGTCTTCTCCAAAATGGAGAACAATCATTTTGGGACTTGAATGTCCATATAAATAGTATCAACCTTTTTTTTTTTTTTTTTTTTTGAAAACTTTTATTTTAGGTTCAGTGGTACATATGCAGGTTTGTGATACAGGTAAACTCGTGTCATGAGGGTTTGTTACACAGATTATCTCATCATCCAGGTAAAAAGCTTAGTACCCAATAGTTATTTTTTCTGATCCTCTCTATCCCACCACCCACCCGCCTTAGGTAGGCTCCAGTGTTTATTGTTCCCCTCTTTGTGTCTATGGGTTCTTATCATTTAGCTCCCATTTATAAGTGAGAACATGTAGTATTTGGTTTTACGTTTCTGCATTCGTTTGCTAAGGAAAATGACCTCCAGTTCCATCTGTGTTCCTGCCAAATACATTAATTCATTTCTTATGGCCACATATTATTTCATGGTGTGTATGTGCCATTTTTAAAAATCTAGTCTACTGTTGAGGGGCATTTGGATTGATTCCACATCTTTGCTATTGTGAATAGTACTGTGATGAACATATACATGCATGTGTCTTTATTACAGAAAAATTTACATTCCTTTGACTGTACATCCAGTAATAGGATAACTGCATCAAATGCTAGTTCTGTCTTTAGCTCTCTGAAGAATCACCACACTGCTTTCCAAAGTGGTTGAACTAATTTACACTCCCACCAAAAGTGTATAAGCATTCCCTTTTCTCTGCAACCTTGTTAGCACTTATTTTTTTGATGTTTTAGTAATAGCCATTCTGAATGCTGTGAGATGGTATCTCACTGTGGTTTTGATTTGCCTTTCCTAATGATCAGTGATACTGAGCTTTTTTCATACTGTTGACCACATGTATGTCTTCTTTTGAGAAGTATCTGTTTATGTACTATGCCCATTTTATTATGGGGCTGGTTTTTTAACTTATTTTTTTCTTGTAAGTTTAAGTTCCTCATAGATGCTGGATTTTAGACCTTTGTCAGATGCTTGCCTTGGAAATATTTCTCCCAGTCTGTAGAATGTCTGGTTTACTCTGTTGATAGTTTCTTTTGCAGTGCAGAAGCTCTTTATTTTAATTAGATCCCATTTGTAAGTTTTTGCTTTTGTTGCAATGGCTTTTGAAGTCTTTGTCCTGAAATCTTTGCCAGTTCCTATGTGCAAAATGACATTGCCTAGGTTTTCTTCTAGGGTTTTTACAGTTTTGGGTTTTACATTTAAGTCTTTAATCCATATCGAGTTGATTTTTGCATATGGTATAAAGAGGGAGTCAAGTTTCAACCTTCTGCATACGGCTTGCCAGTTATACCAGCACCATTTATTAATAGGGAGTCCTTTCCTCATGGCTTGTTTTACTCAGGGTTGTTGAAGATCAGATGGTTGTACGTGTGTGGCCTTATTTCTGGACTCTCCATTCTGTTCCATTGGTCTATGTGTTCATTTTTGTACCAGTATGATGCTGTTTTGGTTACTGTAGCCCTGTTGTATAGTTTGAAGTCTGGTAGTGTGATGTCTCCAGTTTTGTTCTTTTGCTTAGGATTGTCTTGGTTATTTGAGCTCTTTTTTGGATCCATATAAATTTTAAAATAGTTTTATCTAGTTCTGTGAAAAATGGCAGTGGTAGTTTAATAGGAATAGCAATGTATCTGTAAATAATTTGGGTAGTGTGGCCATTTTAATGATATTGATTCTTCCTATTCATAAGCATGGAATGTTTTCCTATTTGTTTGTCATCTCTTATTTCTTTGAGTAGTGTTTTGTAATTCATTGAAGAGATCTGCAACTTCCCTGGTTAGCTGTATTCCTAGGTATTTAACTCTTTTTGTGAAAACTGTGAATAGAATTGCATTTCTAATTTGGCTTTCAGCTGGCTGTTTTTGGCTTATAGAAATATTATTAATCTTTTTATGTTGATTTTGTACCCAGAAACTTTCCTGATGTTGTTTATCAGCTTAAGAAGTTTTTGCGCCAAGACTGTGGGGTTTTCTAGATATAGAATTATGTTGCTTGCAAATAGAGATAATTTGACTTCCTCTCTTCTTATGTGGAGGTGCTTCATTTCTTTATCTTGCCTGATTGTTCTGGCCAAAACTTGTAATACTGTGCTGAATAGGAATGGTAAGAGTGGGCATCCTTGTGCTGGTTTTCAAGAAGAATGCTTCCAGCTTTTCCCTATTCAGTATAATCTGGCTGTGGATTTGTCATAGATGGTTCTTATTATTTTTAGTTCTGTTCTTTCAATATCTACTTTGTTGAGAGTGTTTAACATGAAGGGATGTTGAATTTTATTGAAAGATTTTTCTTCATATATTGAGATGATCATGTGGTTTTTACTTTAGTTCTGTTTATGTGATGAATCATTATTGACTTGTGTTTGTTAAACCAACCTTGGAATACAGGAATAAAGCCCACTTGATCATGGTGGATTAGCTTTTGATGTATTGCTGGATTCATTTGCTAAAGTGTATTGAAGATTTTTGCATATGTGTTCATCAAGGATATTGGCCTGAAGTATTCTTTTTTGTTGAGTCTCTTCCAGGTTTTGGTATCAGAGGATTCTGGTCTCATAGAATGAGAAGGGAGGAGTCTTGCTTCCTCAATTTGTTGGAATTGTTTTAGTAGTAATGGGACCAGCTCTTCTTTGTACATTTGGTAGAATATGACTCTGAATTCATCTGATTCAGGGCTTTTTTTTTTTTTTTTTTTTGTTTCTAGGCTATTTATTGCTGTTTCAGTTCTGGAGCTAATCATTGATCTGTTCAGGAATTTAATTTCTTCCTGGTTCAGTCTTGAGAGGGTTTATGTGTCCAGGAATTTATTCATATATTCTAGATTTTCTAGTTTGTGTTTATAAAGGTGCTCATAATAGTTTCCGATTGTTATTTGTATTTCCGTGGGGTCAGTGGTAATATCATCTTTGTCATTTCTAATTGTGATTATTTGGAGCTTCTCTCTTTTCTACTTTATTAATCTAGGTAACAGTCTATCTTAATTTTTTATTAAAAAAACTATTGGATTCATTGTTCTTTTGAATTTTTTTTGTGTGTCTCCATTTCCTCCAGTTCAGCTCTGATTTTGGTTATTTCTTGTCTTCTAGCTTTAAAATTGGTTTTTTGTTGCTTCTCTAGTTCTTTTTGTTGTAATGTTAGTTTTTAAATTGAGGTCTTTCTAACTTTTTTTATTATTATTATTTCAAGAATTAAGCATTTACATGCTATCATAGGCTTAATCTAAAATCTAATTATTCTCAATCATATCCTCCTACTGCTAGGTCATGTCCAAGTGGAAAAGGGTGAGAAAAGTTCTTTAATGGATATTTGTTGCCATAAAACTATTGCTCAATCAACTCATATTTTCAAACATCTCCTTTGTGACAATCTTGGGAGAGATGTGATGGATATTCCAACATAGACTTATAATGATAGTAAACACTTTTACTAATTACAAAGCATCAGCAGCTGGCATATTTTAACTAATTTAACACACAAAAACATCACTGAGGTAGGTCCTATTATCATTCCCTCTATACAGATGAAGAAACAGTCATTAGATTTTATGTTAATTTGAACGCATAGATTATTACTGTAAGTACAACCCACAACTCTTGGTAAATGTCAAAGTTGGATTGAGAATCAGTTAATGACTAAAGAGACTTGAAAACATAAATCACACAACTGACTGATTAAAATACAAACAAATCAGATAACTGTTAAGTCATGACCTTCGTGCCATATTTGGCCCTCATCATATGTATTTTATGTAGCTCACATTTTGTTGTTGTTGTTGTTTTTCTTCCCTTTTGTTTTGAAAGAAAGAGAGAAAGAAAGGAAAGAAAAGGAATGAAGGAGAGGAAGAAAGAGGAAGAGAAAGAGGGAGAGAGAATGGGAGTGTTACTTTATTGTAAAAATGGATATTGAAAACCTCTTTTATGTCAATAATTGTGCTTAATAATGGCCAACCAATATTTCATGTAAACCTGTGAGTAGTTGTGATGTGGTATTGATAACAGTGTATATTCTGTGTATTTAAAGTGGAAGTTTACTTGTTCCAGATCTGAGTTCAAGTTCTGGATATCCTTATTAATTTTCTGTCTCATTTATCTATCTAATACTGATTTTGAAGTCTCCCACTATTATTGTGTGGGAGTCTAAGTCTCTTTATAGGTCTTATGTATCTGGGTGTTCCTGTATTGGGTGCATATATATTTAGGATCATTAGCTCTTTTTGTTGCATTGATCCTTTTACCATTATATCTTTGTTGCTTTAAAATCTATTTTATCAGAGGAGAGAATTGCAACTCCTGCTTTTTATTTATTTATTTATTTTTGCTCTCCATTTCGTTGGTAAATCTTTCTTCATCCCTTTGTTTTGAGTTTTGGTGTATCCTTGCATGTGAGATGGGTCTGGATGCAGCATACAGATAAGTTTTGGCTGTATCTTTTGATTGGGGGATTTAGTCCATTTAAAGTTAGGGTTACTGCCATTTGATGTTAGCTGGCTGTTTTGCCCATTAGTTGATGTAAATTCTTCATTATGTTGATGCTCTTTACTTTTTGGTATATTTTTGGAAAGGTTAATACTGATTTTCCCTTTCTATGTGTAATGCTTCTTTCAGAAGGTCTTGTATAGCAGGCCTGGTGGTAATGAAATCTCTGAGTACTTGCTTGTTCATAAAAGATTTTATTTTTCCTTCGCTTATGAAGCTTAGTTTGGCTGGATATGAAATTCTGGGTGGAAAGTTTTTTCTTTAAGGATATTGAATATTGGCCCCCACTCTCTTCTGGCTTGTAGGGTTTCTTCTGAGAGATCTGCTGTAAGTCTAATAGGCTTCCCTTTGTGGGTAACCTGACCTTTCTCTCTGGCTGCCCTTGGCATTTTCTCCTTCATTTCAACCCTGGTGAATCTAACGATTATGTGCCTTGGGGTTGCTCTTCTTGAGGAATATCTTTGTGTTGTTCTCTGTATTACCTGGAGTTGAATATTGTCCCACCTTGCTAGGTTGGGAATGCTTTCCTGAATAGTATTCTGAAGGTATTTTCCAGCTTGGATTCATTCTCTTCGTCACATTCAGGTACACCTATCAAATGTAGATTAGGTCTTTTTAGTCCCATATTTCTTGGAGACTTTGCTCATTCCTTTTTATCCTTTTTCTCTATTCTTGTCTTCTCATTTCATTTCATTAAGTTGGTCTTTGACCTCTGATATCCTTTGTTCTGCTTGATCAATTCGGCTGTTAAAACTTGTGCATACTTCACGAAGTTCTTGTGTTGTGTTTTTCAACTTCATTAATTCATTTCTATTCCTCTCTCTATTGCCTATTCTCGGCATTTCATCAAACCTTTTTTCAAAGTTCTTAGTTTCTTTGCACTGGATTAGAACAAGTTCTTTTAACCCCCAGAAGTTTCTTATCATCCACCTTCTGAAGCCTACTTCTGCGAATGGAACAGTCTTTCTCCATCCGGCCTTGTTCTGTTGCTGATGAGAAACTGTAATCCCCTGTAGAGGGAGAGGCATTCTGATTTTGGGTATTCTCAGCCTTTTTAGGCTGGTTTCTTCCCTTCATTATTAATTGATCCATCTGTCATCTTTGTAATTACTGCCTTTCTAATTAGGTTTCTGAGTGGACGTCCAATTTATTGATTTCCAGTGCCAAAATCTGAGAAACCCACTGCGCCAGCTAAAACAGCAGCATTAAGATTGATGGTGCGTTTCTGCCTGGGAATCTCTGGTCTGGCTTCCTCCTTGAGTCCATAGGAGGCAACTCTGCCTTCCCAGAGCTCCAAACATCAGTCAAAAGGGGAACCAGTCCTGTTTATTCTGCACCAAAAACCGCCACACCAAGGTGCCAGCAAAACCTCCCTATCGGCCACAAGAGTCACGCTGGCAACCCATGGGTCTCCTTCACTGGAAATCTCCTGGTCCACGAGCAACAAAAATTCGTCTGAAAGTGTGGCATCCTCTCATTCTCTATGCTTTCACGGGGAGCTACAATCCCGAGCTGTTAGCGATCAGCCATCTTGGATCTCTTCTCAGCTCTTTCTAACTTTTTAAAGTGGGCATGTGGTGTTATACATTTTCCTCTTCATATTGCCTTAGCTATGAAAGTCTGGTGTTTTGCATCTTTGTCCTCATTCTGCCTTAATTTTATTACTTACCCAAAAGTCATTCAGGGATAGGTTGTTAATTTCCACTTAATAGTATGGTTCTGAGCAATTTATTTAGTCTTGATTTCTATTTTTATTATGCTGTGGTCGAAGAGTAATTGGCATGATTTCAGTTCTTTTCAATTTGCTGAAGATTGTTTTATGTATGATTTTGTGGTTGATTTTAGAGTATGTGCCATGTGGAATGAGAAGAACATATATTCTGTTGTTTTTGGTGAAGAGGTCTGTTGATGTCTCTCAGGTCTATTTGGTCCAGTGTTGAGTTCAGGTCCTGAAAATCTTTGTTAATTTTCTGCCTTGATGACCTTTCTAAGACTGTCAGTGAGGTATTGAAGTCTTTCACTATTATTTTATGGGAGTCTAAGGTTCCTTGAAGGTCTTTAAGAATTTGATTTATAAATCTGGTCATTCCAGAGTTGGGTGCATATATATTTAGGATAGTTAGATCTTCTTGTTGTATTGAACCTTTCACTATTATGTAATGCCCTTCTTTGTCTTTTAAAATATTTCTTTATTTAAAGTCTGTTTTGTCTAAAATTAGGATGGCAACACCTTTCCCCCGCCCCGACTTATCATTTGCTAGGTAGATTTTTCTCCACCTCTTATTTTTGAGTCTATTGGTGTCACTGTATATGACACAGATTTCTTGAAGACAGCATATCATTGGGTCTTGCTTCTTTGTTCAGCTTGCCATTCTGTCTTTTTATTGGGACATTTAGCCGATTTACATTCAAGGTTACTATTTATTTATGTGGATTTGATCCTGTCATCATGTTGTTAGCTGTTGATTATGGTGACTTGTTTGTGTAATTGCTTTATAGTGTCAACCGTTTATGTACTTAAGTGCTTTTTTCTAGTGACTAGTAATGGTCTTTCCTTTCCATACTTGGTGCTGCTTTCAGAAGCTTTTGTAAGGCAAGTCTGGTGGTAACAAATTCCCTCAGAATTTGCTTGTTTGAAAATGATTTTATTTTTACTTCACTTATGAAGCTTAGTTTGGCTGGGTATGAATTTCTTTTTGAAATTTATTTTCTTTAAGAATGTTGAATATAGGCCCCAGTCTCTTCTGGCTTATAGAGTTTCTGCTGAGAGATCTGCTCTTTCTGCTAAGATGTCTGGCTTGTAAGGTTTTGGCTGATAGGTCTGTTAATGAGCTTCCCTTTGTAGATGACCTGTCCTTTCTCTCTATCTGCCTTTTACATTGTTTTTTCATTTTCACATTAGAGAATCTGATGATTATATGTCTTAGGGATGATCTTCTTGTGAAGCATTTTGTGGGAGTTCTCTGCATTTTCTGAATTTGAATGGTGGTCTTTCTACATTCGTTGTGCAAGTTCTCAAAGATGATATCCTGAAATACATTTTTTTTCTTTTTTTGAGACAGAGTTTCACTCGTTACCCAGGCTGGAGTGCAATGGTGTGATGTCAGCTCACTGCAACCTCTGCCTCCTGGGTTCAAGCAATTCTCCTGCCTTAGCTTCCCAAGTAGCTGGGACCACAGGCATGTGCCACCATGCCCAGCTATTTTTTGTATTTTTAGTTATAGATGGGGTTTCACCATGTTGACCAGGATGGGCTCAATCTCTAGACCTCGTGATCCACCTGCCTCTGCCTCCCAAATTGCTGGGATTATAGGCATGAGCCACTGCACCCGGCCCTTGAAATACATTTTCTAAGTTGCTTCCATTCTCCCTATCTCTTCAGGGATAATAATGGGTTGTAGATTTGGTCTGTTTACATAAGTGCATATTTTTTATCATTTTGTTTCTTCCCTTTTATTCTTTTCTCTTTCCTGTTTTCTTTCTGTCTTGATTCAGAAAGCCAGTCTTCAAACTCTGAGATTATTTCTTCAAGTTGATCTATTCTGCTGTTACTACTTGTGATTGCATTATTAAATTCTTGCAGTGTATTTTTATCTCTATCAAGTCAGTTACATTCTTTTCTATACTGGCTATTTTGTCTTCCAGCTCCTGTATAATTTTATTGTGATTCTTAGCTTCTTTAGGATGGGTTTCAACATTCTCTTGAATCTTGATTTTTGCTCCTATTAATGTTCTGAATTCGATTTCCATAATTTCAGCCATCTAAGGCTGGTTAAAAACCCTTGCTGGAGAACTAGTGGTGTTGTTTGGAGAAAAGAATACCTTCTGACCTTTTGAGTTGTCAGAATTCTTGTGCTACTTCTTTCTTTTGTGGGCTGATGTTTCTTTAATCTTTGAAGTTCTTTTTTTTTAATCCTGTTTGATGACCTTGAGGGTTTCCTTGTGGTATAAGGTGAGTTCATTCAACTGACTTTGTTTCTGGAAGGTTTTAGAAAGCAAATGCTCAGCTCAGGACTCCTGGACTGTGTGGTCTAACTCCAGGGGACCAATATTGGGCACTGGCTTTGTTCTCTGCCTCCTTAAGGTAAAAACCTACTGTGCTGAAGGGGTCGAGGTGCTCCTAGACTGCTGATTTTGCTGTCACTCCAAAGGATGGTGGCAGCCAAAGCATTTTGTAGGGCAAGGGCAATGGGATCCATCCTGCTTACACATACCAGAAGCAGGCACAGTAACAGCATGGCCAAGTGCATGCTTTGTAGCTGTGACAGGGTGTTAGCAGATGCTGGGGTGCTGGCCTCCATGGGGGAGCTAGTGAGGTTGTTTGAAGAAAATAAGACATTCTGGCTTTTTGAGTTGCCATAGTTCTTGTGTTCTTTGAAGGATACAATATTTAAAATTATCATAGTTGCAGAAGCTTCTCTTTTGGTTAGCATTTGCATCTTTTTGTCTATCCTTTCACTTTCAACCTTTTCATATCCCCATACTTAAGGAGTGCCTCTTATTAGTAACATGTATTGAAAATTTTTTCACAGTTTGACATTCTTTAGACTATTTATATATAACATAACTACTAATATATTTATTGGGTGAAAACTCTCCATGGGTCCCTTGTTTCTGCATATCCTGCAAGCAGAAGCACTGACTCGTCTTTGTTCTCAACTGTCTTTACAAAGATATTTATATAGTGAGTAGCCTTGGGTAATAAGGATAGTAGGCCCACTCAGAGTAGAGGGCAAGTTTGCTTAGAATTTTGGAAAAGAGAGAGAGTGTCCTCTCTAGACACTCTCTTTCAAGTATAATGGCTCTCTCTGGAACCAAAGACAAGCATAATTACTGCCCATTATAAAAGACTTGGGTTTCCTAATCTCAATATTTCTTTCATGTAATACAACTCATTTTGTGTAAAGATGTCACCTGGCCTTCTTTCACATCACCCTGTGGAAACTGGAGCTCAGGAAACCAACAGGAACTCTTGTTACTGCTATTGCTGTGAGTCATAACCTTTATTTCCTCTCTGACCAAGAAGTTTGGTGTCTTCTTCCAGCACACTTGAAACTAAGTTAGATTGACCTGTTAGCTTATAGATAGGATGAAATTCAAACCCACTACACACCTGAGCACTCTTAACAACAAAGATAGAATGCTAACAGAGACATGACTTTCTGTAGCTCCAGGCCGAGGTAGATTTAAAGACAGCTCCGTAGAAAGTGACACAGGTCTTATTAACTCTTCTCTAGGAAAGTTAACTTCCCCGTAAATCTGGCCAACAATCTCAGGACTGCCCCACTGTTAAACTACTACTATTTTTTTTTCTCACTAGACAGAAGATTCTGTCTACTTTCAAGTTACAGATAACAGTTCCAGAAATGTGCTATAAAAATTAGTGTAAAAACAAAACAAAAAAATTTACAGCCCTATGGCCAGAGACCAGTTAAATTATCAAAACCTTAGCTAATTTTCTTGGGACATGATAAAGTGCAATACATAATTTCTTGTTTAAACAAAACAGCCAATAGCTAGGTTGACTGGAGGTTCAGCTCCTCTTGCAGTCTATTATTCCATTTTAGACAATCCAAACTTGGATCCATTTTAAGACAATTAAAGACTTCAGAAATTTTATAGTGTGTCCTGACTGATATAAAGTAGCTTTGCTGTGAACCTCTTAAGAAGATTCTCCTAAGACAAATAAAATTCCTGTGTGAAATCATAGATGTGGCATTGAATAGAATTTGAACTCTCATCATTCCTGAGAAGAATGTGAAGTAAACATTTAGGTTGTACTCTGGACAATTTCAATCCACTTTTGTTGTAGCCTCAATCTCCTGATTCTGTAGCTTCAATTACTAAAGGTATAATTAGTATTTATATTTTATAATTTTATAATATTGTACTATGAATGCTGTCAAACTCCAGAAGTGATAATGGAACACATGAATTGCTACCAAACATGCCTCCCTGTTTCCTCTCATAGGATCTAGAAGAAACAATGTAGAAGCCCAGAAGGAGAAAGCAAAGTCCCAGCTTTGAATATATAAGGTAGCAGGAGTAACAAGAGAGGAGTATTTCTATTTAACACACATTAAGGCCCGTGTAAAATGTTATTGGGTCTGAGCATGGTGGCTCACACCTGTAATCCCAGCACTTTGGGAGGCCAAGTCGGGCAGATCACCTGAGGTCAGGAGTTCAAGACCAGCCTGACCAACATGGAGAAAATGAAATTTGCTGGGTGTTGTGGCACAAAACTGTAATCTCAGCTACTTGGGAGGCTAAGGCAGGAGAATCGCTTGCACCTGAGAGGCAGAGGTTACAGTGAGCTGAGATCATGCCATTGCACTCCAGCCTGGGCAATGAGAGTGAAACTCAGAAAGAAAAAGGAAAGGAAAGGAAAGGAAAGGAAAGGAAAGGAAAGGAAAGGAAAGGAAAGGAAAGGAAAGGAAAGGAAAGGAAAGGAAAAAGGAAAAAAGAAGGGAAGGGGAGGGGAGAGGGGGAGGGGAAAAGGGAGAGAAAAAGGTTATCAGGAGCTGGAGGTTTAAGGTGGATTAATCACTACTGAATTCAAAGTCCTATAACCCTGGCTGTTCCAGACATTGTGATGTAACCAAATCTACTACACAGACTGATTACATTTAATATACTGTACTGGACTTTGCCAAGGCATTATTTTGTATCCCATTGGCACCCAAAAACAAAGACTAATTCTAATTCATGCTAAAAGACTATGAATATATATTTACAATAAGAATACTAGAGTATTCTTTAGATATTCCTTAGGAGTACCTAAACTACTCTGCCATTTGCTACAAGAAGATGCATAAGAATTTAGTGTGATTCCTATTACCTTCTGATGCCTAACTCTTTCACTAATAGATGACATTCAGTTGGCTAGAGGATCTCAAGCCTCAGACTCAATGGCTCTAACTTTAGTATTATCACACCTTCACCAGCAAGGGTAAATAATAAATCCCAACAAAATCCAAAAGACTGCACATCAAGTATCTCGGGATTATATAAACAGATTCACAATGCTCAATTCCTCTGGAAGTCAAGGAAAAACATGTCTCACTTCCTTCCAACCAAAAGGGAGCCTAATGTCACTTTGGAATCTGGGTATCAGAGATGGTAAATGTCTGTCTTAGGCCTTCTACTTGTCTTTCGTATCAGCTAACTTATAGTGAAACCTAAATTAAAGTTGATCAGCAAGCTGTGCAATACCCTCTTCTTTGAGGTTCTAGAAATTTAATGATCCTCTTGAGCTACAAATCTCCATGACTAATAATTTTGTGGACTGGAGCTTCTGGATAAAAGAGATAGGTTCCACTCAGAAATCCCCAATGTTGCATAATACTCATTGACTCCTTAAAGCAACTACTAGCTTACTACTGGCATCTTGTCAAAACGAAAGTCCTAATTTACAGTGAACTTTTGATTTTGTGAACTGATATTCTCACATTGGGATAAACCAAATCAGGCATACAACTATTTAGCAAGCCTTACTTGTCAAATAGAAATGATTTGACACTCAAGAACATAGGGGTGGTCATAAAAGATCATCAAGTGTTTGCATCACCACCAGCAGATCATATAGCTCTTTGAATACAAGAAATTTCTCTAGAATGAAGTTACTCTGGGTTACTCATGGGAGCTTCCTGGCAGGATTAGTGGTGTGCTATTCATACACAGCTTTACTACAGCTATCTTTATGATGAGAGTAATGCAATTACAAAATGTAGTGCAAAATTTGTCCTTGACTTTACTCAAAATAATCAATGACACCACCTCATTCCTGGAAAGCATTCTTGGTCAGCCTCACTCACTGATAAACATAATTACAGATGATAAAATTGCCCAAAATTTCATTCTTACCAAGGTAGAATTTGCAATTTTAAATGTATTTTGTTATGTTTGTATTAATACCTCTGGCTAAGTAGAAAGGTCAGTAGAGAAACTTGAAAAGAAAGCCGCCTGATTTTTTTTAAGATAGACTTTGATGGCTGAAGGATTTGTTCAGTGGGCAAATCCAGGACCTTGAGGGAATGGTTAAAGTAAATACTGCATGTAGCCCTATACTGGTGCTTGGAATCCATTGATAATAACCTTAATTAAATATGATAGGAAACAAATGGAATGGATTTACTCCTCAACTTCTGTTGATTTGATTAATAAGAGTACCCCAAACCTGGTGTGCTAATTTAAAAAATCATCATTATAACCCTTGAAAGCTGATCTGTTTTGGCTTTTTGGACAATTTGCAGTCAGACAAGACTGTCATATATATACTTCATAAAAGGTTTAGGTTTATAGTCAATATTTCTGTACATGTTAATCTTTTGTTTTCTATTTGCCCCACATGTTTTTTGTTTGTTTGTTTGTTTTCTGTCCGTCCTTTTTTTTTTCCTCTCCTTTTTTAAAATTGTACTTTAGGTTCTGGGGTACATGTGCAGATCATGCAGGATTGTTGCATAGGTACACACATGGCAATGTGGTTTGCTGCCTCCATACCCCCATCACCTATATCTGGCATATCTCCCCATGTTATTCCTCCCCAACTTCCCCTTCCCACTCCTGTCCCTCCCTTGGCCTCCCCACAACAGATCCCAGTGTGTGATGCTCACTTCCCTGTGTCCCTGTGTTCTTATTGGTCAGAAACCAACTATGAGTGAGAACACGTGGTGTTTGATTTTCTGTTCTTGTGTCAGTTTGCTAAGAATAATGGTTTCCAGATTCATCCATATCTCTACAAAGGACACAAACTCATCATTTTTTGTGGCTGCATTCCGTGTTGTATATGTGCCACATTTTCCCTGTCCAGTCTATCATTGATGGGCATTTGGATTGGTTCCAGGTCTTTGCTATTGTAAACAGTGCTGCAATGAACATACGTGTGCATTTGTCTTTATAATAGAACTGTTTATAATCCTTTGGTTATATACCCAGTAATGGGATTGCTGGGTCAAATAGAATTTCTATTTCTAGGTCCTTGAGGAATTGCCACACTGTCTTCCACAACGGTTGAACTAGTTTACACTCCCACAACAGTGTAAAAGTGTTCCTATTTCTCCACATCCTCTCCAGCATCTGTTGTATCCAGATTTTTTTAATGATTGCCATTCTAACTGGCATGAGAGGGTATCTCAATGTGGGTCTGATTGCATTTCTCCAATAATCAGTGATAATGAAGATTTTTTTCATGTTCATTGGCCTCATATATGTCTTCTTTTGAAAAGTGTCTGTTTGTATCCTTCCCCCACTTTTGGATTGGTTTGCTTATTTTTTTTTTTCTGGTAAATCTGTTTTAGTTTTTTGTAGATTCTGGCTATTATCCCTTTGTCAGCTGGGTAGATTGCAAAAAATTTTTCCCATTTTTGGGAAAAAGTTGGTTGCCAGTTCACTCTAATGATTGTTTCCTTTGTTGTACAGCTCTGGAGTTTAATAGGTCCCATTTTTTATTTTGGTTTTTGTTGCCAATGCTTTTGGTGTTTTAGTCATGAAGTCCTTGCCTATGCCTATGTTCTGAATGGTTTTGCCTAGGTTTTTTTCTGGAGTTTTTATGGTAAACATGTTTAAACATGGACTTATGTTTAAATTAAGTCTTTAATCCATCTGGGGTTAATTTTATTGTAAGATGCCAGGAAGGGGTGCAGTTTCTGCTTTCTGCACATGGCTAGCCAGTTTTCCCAACACCATTTATTAAACAGGGAATCCTTTCCCTATTGCTTGTTTTTGTCAGGTTTGTCAAAGATCAGATGGTTGTAGATGTGTGACATTGTCTCCAAGGCCTCTGTTCTGTTCCATTAGTCTATATCTCTCTTTTGGTGCCAGCACTGTGCTGTTTTGATTGCTGTAGCCTTGTAATATAGTTTGAAATCAGGTAGTGTGATGCCTCCAGTTTTGTTCTTTTTGCTCAGGATTGTCTTGGCTATGTGGGTTCTCTTTTGGTTCCATATGAAGCTTAAGGTGGTTTTTTTCTAGTTCTATGAAGAAGGTCATTGCTAGCTTGATGCAGATAGCATTGAATCTATAAATTACTTTGTGCAGTATGGCCATTTTCATGATATTGATTCTTCCTAACCATGAGCATGAAATGTTTCTCCATCTGTTTGTGTTCTCCCTTATTTCCTTGAGCAGTGGTTTGTAGTTCTCCTTGAAAAGTTTCCTTACATCCTTTGTTAGTTGTATTCCTAGGTATTTTATTCTCTTTGTAGCAATTGAGTGGGAGTTCGCTCATGATTTGACTCTCTTTAAGTCTGTTATTGGTGTATAGAAATGCTTGTAATTTTTGCACATTGATTTTGTATCCTGAGACTTTGCTGAAGTTGTTTATTAGTTTAAGGAGATTTTGGACTGAGACGATAGGGTCTTCTAAATATACAATCATATCATCTGCAAATAGAGACAAGTTGACATCCTCCTTTCCTAATTGAATACCCTTTATTCTTTATTTTCTTGCCTAATTGCTTTGGCTAGAACTTACAATACTATACTGAATAGGAGTGGTGAGAGAGGGTATCCTTGTCTAGTGCCAGATTTCAAAGGGAATGCTTCTAGTTTTTGCCCATTCAGTATGATATTGGCTGGAGGTTTGTCATAAATAGCTTTTATTATTTTGAGGTATGTTCCTTTGATACCTAGTTGATTGAGAGTTTTTAGCATCAAGGGCTGTTGAATTTTGTCAAAGGCATTCTCTGCATCTATTTATTTAATCATGTGGTTTTTGCCTTTGTTTCTGTTTATGTGGTGGATTACATTTATAGACTTGCATATGTTGAACCAGCCTTGCCTCCCCAGGATGAAGCCTACTTGATCGTGATGGATAAACTTCTTGATGTGCTGTTGCAATCATTTTGCCATTATTTTATTAAAGATTTCTGCATTGATGTTCATCATGGATATTGGCTTGAAGTTTTCTTTTTTTGTTGAGTCTCTGCTGGGTTTTGGTATCAGGATGATGTTGGTCTCACAAAACGAATTGGGAAGGATTCCCTGTTTTTGTATTGTTTGGAATAGTTTCAGAAGAAATGGCACCAGCTCCTCTTTGTATGTCTGGTAGAATTCAGCTGTGAACCCATCTGGACCTGGGCTTTTTTTGGTTGGTAGGCTATTAATTCCTGCCTCAACTTCAGCCCTTGTTATTGGTCTGTTCAAGGTTTCAACTTCTTCCTGGGTTAGGCTTGGGAGAATGCAAGTGTCCAGGAATTTGTTCATTTCTTCCAGGTTTACTGGTTTATGTGCATAGAGTTGTTTGTAGTAATCTCTGATGGTAGTTTGTATTTCTCTGGAATCAGTGGTAATATCTCCTTTTTCATTTTTTATTGCATCTGTTTGATTCTTCTCCCTTTTCTTTTTTTATTAATCTGGCTAGCATTCTGTCTATTTTGTTGATGTTTTCAAAAAACCAGCTCTAGGATTTATTGATTTTTGAAGGGTTATTTGTGTCTCTATCTCCTTCAGTTCCACTCTGATGTTAGTTATTTCTTGTCTTCTGCTAGCTTTTGAGTTTTTTGATGTTGCTCCTCTAGATCTGTCAATTTTGACAATAGGGTGTTGACTTTAGATCTTTCCTTGCTTCTCTGGTGGGTATTTATTGCTATAAATTTCCCTCCAGACACTGCTTTGAATGTGTCCCAGAGATTCTGGTACATTGTGTCTTCATTCTCATTGGTTTCAAAGAACACCTTTATTTCTGCCTTCATTTCATGTTTAGCCAGTCGACGTTCAGGAGCAGGTTGTTCAGTTTCCATGAAGATGTGCAGTTCTGAGTTAGCTTCTGAATTCTGAGTTATAATTTACTAGCCCTGTGGTCTGAGAGACTGTTTGTTATGATTCCCATTCTTTTGCATTTGCTGAGGAGTAATTTACTTGCAATTATGTGCTCAATTTTAGAGTAGGTGCAATGTGGTGCTGAGAAGAAGGTATATTCTATTGATTTGGAGTGGAGATTTCTGTAGATGTCTGTTAGGTCCGCTTGGTCCAGATCTGAGATTGAATCCTGGATATCCTTGTTAATTTTCTGTCTCATTGATCTGTCTAATATTGGCAGTGGTGTGTTAAAGTCTCCCACCATTATTGTGTGGGAATGTAAGTCTCTTTGTAGGTCATTAAGAACTTGCTTTATGTACCTGGGAGCTCCTGTATTGGGTGTGTATATATTTAGGATCATTAGCTCTTCTTGATGCATTGATCCTTTTACCATTATGTAATGTCCTTCCTTGTCTTTTTTGATCTTTGTTGCTTTAAAGTCCATTTTATCAGAGACTAGAATTGCAACTCCTGATTTTTTTTCTTTCCATTTGCTTGATAAATCTTCTTCCATCTTTTTATTTTGAGCCTATGTGTATCCTTGCAAATGAGATGGGTTTCCTGAATACAGCACACCTACAGCTCTTGACTTTTTATCCAATTTGCCAGTCTGTGTCTTTTGATCGGGGCATTTAGCCCATTTACATTTAAGGTTAATATTGTTATGTGTGAATTTGATCCTGCCATTTTGATGCTGGCTGATGTTTTGCCCATTAGTTGACACATTTTCTTCATTGTGTTGATGGTCTTTACCATTTGGTCCAATTTGGTGTGGCTGGTACTGGTTGTTCCTTTCCTTGTTTAGTGCTTCTTTCAGGATCTCTTGTAAGGCAGGCCTGGTGGTGATGAAATTGTTCAGCAATTGCTTTTCTGTAAAGGATCTTATTTCTCCTTCTCTAATGAAGCTTAGTTTGGCTGGATATGAAATTCTGGGTTGAAAGTTCTTTTTTTTAAGGATGTTGAATATTGGCCCCAATTCTCTTCTGGCTTATGGGGTTTCTGCTGATAGATTTGCTGTGAGTCTGATGGGCTTCCCTTTTGGGTAACCTGATATTTCTCCCTGGCTGCCCTTAGCATTTTCTCCTTCATTTCAACCCTGATGAATCTGATGATTATGTGCCTTGGGGTTGTTCTCCTTGAGGAATATCTTTGTGGTGTTCTCTGTATTTCCTGTATCTGAATGGCAGCCTGCCTTGCTAGGTTGTGGAAGTTCTCCTGGATAATATCCAGAAGAGTGTTCAGCTTGGATTCATTCTCTCCATCACATTCAGGTACACCTATCAAACATAGATTAGGTCTTTTCACATAATCCCATATTTCTTGGAGGCTTTGTTCATTTCTTTTTGCTTTTTTTTCTCTGTTCTTGGCTTCTCATTTTATTTCATTGAGTCGATCTTCATTCTCTGATATCTTTTCTTCTGCTTGGTCGATTCGACTATTGAAACTTGTGCATACTTTGTGAAGTTCTCATGCTGTGTTTTTCAGCTCCATCAAATCGCTTATATTCTTCTCTGAGCTGTTTATTCTAGTTAGCATCTCATCTAACTTTTTTTCTAGGTTCTTAGTTTCTTAGCATTGGGTTAGCATATGTTCTTTTAGTTCTGAGAAGTTTGTTATTACCCACCTTCTGAAGCCTGCTTCTGTGAATTCATCATATTCATTCTCCATCTATCTTTGATCCCTAGCTGGTGAGGAGCTGTGATCCTTTGGAGGAGAGGTGTTCTGGTTTTTGGTGTTTTCCTCCTTTTTGTACTGGTTTCTTCCCATCTTCATGGCTTTATCTACCTGTGGTCTTTGTAGTTGGTTCCTTTCAGATGGGGTCTCTGAGTGGATGTCCTTTTGGTTGATGTTGAAGCTATTTCTTTCTGTTTGTTAGTTTTCCTTCTAAACGTCAGGTCCCTCTGCTGCAGGACTGCTAAAGGTCCACTCCAGACCCTGCTTGCCTGGGGATCACCCACGGGGGCTGCAGAACAGTAAGGGTTGCTACCAGTTTCTTCATCTGTTATCTTTATCCCAGAAGCATACCTGCCAGATGTCAGCCTGAGTTCTCCTTTATGAGGTGTCTCTTTGGGTATATGGTGGTCAGGGAGCTGCTTGAGGAGACAGTCTGTCCCTTATAGGAGCTCAAGTACTGTGCTTGGAGCTCCATTGTTTCATGGAGAGTTGCTTGGCAGGTACCTTTAAGTCTGTTGCAGTCGAACTCATAACTGCCTCTTTTCCCAGGTACTCTGACCTATGAAGGTTGGCTTTATTTATAAGTTCCTGATGTGCTGTTGCCTTTTTTTCAGAGATACCCTGCCCTACACAGAGTAGTCTAGTCACAGTCTGCCAGCAGAGGCATTGCTGAGCTGCCACAGTCTCTGCCCAGCTTCTGTGTAAACTGCCGTGGTAGTGGTGGACTGCCTCATTAGTGGAGGACGGCCTTTCCCTATTGAGCTGGACCATCCCGGGTCCAGCTGCACTTGCTGTGAAACTCTCAATCCAGAGAGTTTTAGATTGCTTGTTTTTGTGAGGGTGTTACCCACCAAGCCGGATCACTTGGATCCCTCTCTCAGCCCCCTCCCTTTCAGTTGAATGGGAGGCTCTGTCTCCCATGCATTCCAGGCACCAGTTGAAATGGCTGCCCAAATTTGTGTGAGTTTCTTTGCAACAACCCGCAGCACCAGCCATGCTGAAAACTCATTGTGCTTTTTGGCCCAGGAATCTCCTGGTCTGTGGGCAGTGAAAATTTGTTTGGAAATGCGTTGAGCACTCGCCCTCTGCATTGTTCTTGCTGGGACTGTACTCTGTAACTTTTCCTATTCAGCCATCTTGGATCCTCTACTCTGTCCTTTCTTTTTTAATTAAATTTTTTCATATTAATATACTCTCTTACTACTATTTTATTGGTTACCCTAAAAGTTACTGCATGCATCCTTGACTTTTTATACCCTAAAATAAATTATTACATTTACAACTTTCCCACTAAAACTTTAAAACATTTAATTCTATTTGCAACCCCTTTTGGAAAGCCAATTCTCAATATCTCATAAAATAGAAAATGCGCACAACAGCAATTTCTCTTCAGTGTCTAAACTTAGATCAACTCTTACAAATGTACACAAAGAGACATCAGCAAGCCTATTCATTACTGCATTAGACTAGTGAAAAAGTGGGAGTCAACAACATATCCATTAATTGGATGATAAATAAACAATGGTACATTCATAAAATAGAATCATAAAATAAAATAGCAAACTAAAATGCATTAAATAGATACAAAGACAAATCTAAAGAACACAATTTTTGATGAAAAAGTAAGTGGTAGAAGAGTATGTATAAAATGATACATAAATTTGAGAAATAGATGTGTATAGAGAAGCACATAAGCAGTAAAGATGTACAAACATGCATGAGAATGATTCACTCTGACTTCAGAAGAGTGATTACCTGTGAAAAAGAATGGAGAGGAATGGGATAAAGGAGGAGTACAGAAGTTTTTACAAGCACTTATATGTTGAAAATATTGACACAATGATGGCAAAGTGCTCATATTTGTAAAATTGGCACAAATCATATATAGGTATATAATTCCTTATATATTATTTCAAGTATATCATAAGTACATACAATAAGACTGTGAAAAATTTTTGAAATGATACAATATAAAAATAAATCTACCTGCAAGTGCAGTTGCCATAGTGGGTGTTAATATAAACTGATTTTCTAAATATATAGGCAAAAATTCAGAAGCTCCAATCATAAACAAAGATTCTGCAGCTTTCAATAGAGCTAAGCATATGAGCACTGGATTCTTCATCAGAATCTGAAATAAAAATTTTATATATCAATTATTTTATTAGATAAAGAGGAATAGATAGAATCAAATGCTAATGATCTGTCTATTAAAATTACCATTCCCAGTCTAAACTGAAAAGATGATAGATAGATAGATACATAGATACATAGATAGATGGATGATATGTAGAGATCCAAACAGCAATATATGATGAAACAATATACAAATTCTATAAAAGACAAATAGGTTTTGAGAATTTCAATTTTGATTTTCTAGTCATACCACTTATAATTTTTATTTATGAGCTTGGAAGTTTGTTGGACAGATTAGAGAAAAATTGAGGTCATTAACCAGATATCTAGAATTTCTCTTTACTTTGGCTTGCCTACTTATTTTTTTAAGCAAGTGTTTCTTATTCAACTAAATATAAAACAAAGAAAATGTAAGCAATATTCAAGAAGAAAGAGTGGGACTGCAGAAAATATTCATATTTTACTCCTCAAAGCCCATCCATATAAAGAATGAAATTATTTAAATTTTGCATTTTAGCAAACTTGTCGAACTTATTTAGATGTGATGGTTTGTCTATATCTATTATACTATACAGAGTAATTAACAACATAGTAAAATATTAACTTTCAAATTAGTTACTGTATTTTCTTGGTTATCCATATGTCACTGAAAATATATTTATTGCTATTTTATGTTTGCATATTTTTAATTACTTTAAATTTTTTCTGGCCCTAAACTTCCCCTGTTAGGTGTAATCATATTCTGCAAATTTCAACTAGTTCAGCTTCTGAGTGCTATCTAATTTTATGAAGTGTGATTCTGCCATATTTTTTCATTCCCATAGGATTTAATACTGTCTTGCCTTCAAATGCCTACTATCACTAACTAGGCTACATTAAACATCCCTGTGTATGTACCTTAAGGTCCAATGATAGAGTGTCTCTAAGAAGTATATATCCTAGAATGGAATTCCTAGGGGATAGGGATTTAGCATACTTTATTCCACTGTTTCTCTAGATTGTTCTTCAGAATGTATCAGGTTACTCTACAATGACTACACCAGCACAATGATGGTAGTGTTCCATTTTCTTCATTTAGCTTGTACTTTCTAAAATTTATCAAAGCAATATTTCTGGTTTAGCATGCCCATGCAGAACTATGTCCTTTTCCCATTAAAAGTCATTAAACTTGGAAAGGCCTTCTAACTGTCTCAATGAAGTGAATAATGCTATATGACTTCTGAGGATGGATTGTAAAATGAAAATATGGCTTCTGCTGGGGTTTTTCACGCTTGAGAACTCTTGCCTTGGAGCTCAGTTACCATGTTGTAAAAAGCGCAGGACAGATGCAAAGGATATGTGTGGGTAGTCTAGCAAACAGACAGTATAAAAAACTAACATTTGAGCAAACAAGCCTTCTGATGGTTCCATTCTCCAGACTTTGATCACTCTAGCTCAAGGATCCCCCAGCCTCCATAGAAACAGCAGGAGCTCAGTTCATGGCCTGTTAGGAACCAAGCCACACAGCTGGAGGTGAGTGGCAGGTAAGAGAGCCAAACTGTGCTCTGCCTCCTGTTAGATCAGCAGCAGCATTAAATTCTCATAGGAGCACAAACCCTATTGTGAACTGCACGTGAGGGATCTAGGTTGCACAATCCCCATGAGAATTTAACACCTGTTGATCTGTCACTGTCTCCCATCACCCCCAGATGGGATAGTCTAGTTGCAGGAAAACAAGCTCAGGGCTCCCACTGATTCTACATTATGGTGAGTATGTAATAATAATAGAAATAAAGTGCACAATAAATGCCATGAGCTTGAATCATCTTAAAGCCAGTGCCCCCACCCGGGAAAATATTTCTTCCATGAAACTGACCCCTAGTGCCAAAAACGTTGATGACCACTGCTCTAGTTGACCCCAAGCATAGTTGATAGGACAAGTCCTGTCCAAACTGCATTTTCATGAGCAAAATATATTTTATATTGTTTTAAGTCATAAGTTATGGGATAGTTTATTATGTAGCAGTAGATAACTACAATACCTCACATAATCACAAACACTTGATATTATTAGCTGGCTTTCAAAATGTTGCTATTGTGACCAGTATAAAGTAGTACCACAATCCTTTATTTCCTATTTCTCTAATTTCCAATCTAACTGAGGCTTTATTTCCATCATTCTTAGCGATTTGGGATTCTTTTTGAGTGCATGAACTGGCTCGTTCTATCTCTTAGGCTTTGTGAAATTTGGGGGTAGATTTTCTAAAAATTCATTGTTTATTCTAAATATTAATCACTTGGATTTAGATATCTGTCACCCATCTATTAATGGGGTCTACAGTTTCTTTCATAGAACACAAATCCTTGACTTGATATATCTAATCCATAAAGTTTGAATTCATATTTAATACTATTGCAATCTTGTTTAACGTATTCCCACCTCTATGTCACAAAGCTATTTATTTCATTTTTAACACTAATTGTGTTGTTTTATCTAATCACATTTTATTAACCTGGAAATCACCTTTGTATATAATATGAGGTAGAAATCCATCTTCATTTTTCACAAATAGCCAAATTGGCTATCACGCCTACTGAACTTTACAGTGCCACTTTGATCACACAGCAAGTTCCCGTGTGTAATATTTAGTCTGTTGCTGAATTCTCAGTTATGTTACATTTATCTATTAATATATGTCATGGAAGTGCTACACTGTTTTTACTACTGTGGTTTTTGTAGTGAGTCTTAGTATGAAATAGGTCTGGTGCTCTTTGTTTTAGCTATCCATGCCCTTATTCTGCCATACAAATTTTATAATCTGTTTATCATTGACTAAAAAATAAAATACTTGCCACAGTATTGATTATACTTGCAATGGATTCATAGATTATTTAAGAAAAAACTCACCTAGATGAAGATTGTCATTTCAAACATTAGCATGACATATCTTTCAATCTATCCCAGTCATCTTTAATAATGTTGCATAAAATTTTAATTATTTCATGAAGTTTTATAGCATCTGTTAAATAAATTTCTGAATTACAGTTTTGTGATTACTTTATACTCTATTTTTACTTTAATTTTAAATATAGATGATTATGTTTATTTTACAGTTTTTTATTTTACTTTTATTTTCTATTTATTTAATGTAGTACATTCAAATATTAATCAATTAGAGAATTACAGCTTTCTTCATAGGTTTTTCTAGTTCACAAATGTTATATGTTCATTTATTTTAAATGGGTTTTTCTAGTTCACAAATGTTATATATTCATTTATTTTAAAATAATTATTGAGAACTGAATAGTAAGCACACTTAACCCTAATAAGAGTTTATATTCTATTATTTTATATGAAAATATCAGTCTGCATGATTTTGGAGCATCAATAAGCAAATCACAGTTTCTCTGTATCTCATTTTTAGGAATTTTAGGAAGTATTACATTACAGTAGGCAGATTTCTGGATTTAGAGTCAAATGCAACACTCTTTCTTATGCTCTTATCCTCAAGCCACCAGTATGGTGGTGTGTGTTTGTGCATGTGTGTGTGTGTATGTGTGTGTGTGACATATGTTTTTGTTTTTTGGAAAAAATACTCATTCTCTTTAACTTACTGGTTTGCTATCTGTAAAATAGAAACAATGATGTGTATTTTTCCGAGTGGTTACAAGATTTGAATATATGTAATGGTTTAATACTATTGGCACACAGCAAGTGTCCAGTAACACATTAATTTCTTAATTTATAAAATTAAAGAATTGCACTTGATTATGAGAATTGTTGTCTGCAAATTTTAGCGTGCCTTGAATTATCTGTATGGTATAAAACACAGATCGCAGCTCCCACTCAGATTTCTGAATCTGGAGTGGTGCCTGAGAATTTGCATTTCTAATAAATTCACACATGATGCTGATGTTCCTGGTCTGGAAATCACACAGAATCACTGCACTAGAAAATTTTCATGTTTAAGCTCTTTCAGATTAAAAGAAACATATACTCTTAATTCCACCGATGCAATTTATCATAAGGTTACACATGAAAGTAAGAAAACTAATACACTTTCTCAATAGCTAAACAATTCAGCATGCATAAAGAAATGAGACATCATTCACAGTAAGTCTTAATTGCTTCAAAGACTCAGATATTTAACTTACTTCTGTCTCATTGTATATTCATCTAGGTCTATTTTAGCTAATGACTTTTTTTTCACACTTACTTCTCCTTCTCAATGGCCTTTGTACTTTTATTTTTGCTATGTCAATTTATCAAAGTTGTGGTGTTTGAGTTTCCCACTCTTCCTATTATTTATGCTTTCCTCCCAAAAAGGAATTGACTAGATTAGTCACTCTTCAACAATGTGTCCTTACTGGACACTTTTCTTAAAATAGGACATTTCCCAGGTTTAGGGGAAATTTAATAATTGCTTCCTTGAGCTCAAGTGCTGATGCCAAAAACTATAATAGTTTTGGCTAAAACATTTGAACTACATTATACAGAGCATGGTAACCAATGCACAAGGAAGTATTTCCGGCCACTGTATTTTGAAAGGTACTATGAGAATAGTAAATATTAAGAATACCATAGATTCCCTTCCAATAAAATGCCCAGGTTTTTCTGCATTTTAAAAGGTCTATATCTTTTCTTAACTATAAATATGGGAGACAAAAGTGAAAGCCAGATAGACATACAAATACATATACAAAGACTTTTATGCAGTAAACTCAGGCTCAATTCTGACAGATGTTGATATACAAAGGGAGAAGTCAAAATACTGCTATTCAGTAGCAGATAGTTCTTTACTACTATTCATATCTGACAGTACTGTGGCTATTAGGTAGCCCTTGTTAATCACAGAATTTGTCTGTAACCAAGGTTTTTCCCACACAGGAAGGGATTCATTCTCTTCTAGGATTGCTTTCCAATTAGGCTAGGTACTCCTTAAAAAATACTTTTTAAGTTCAGGTTAGTCCTCTAACAGAAGTCGGAAACAAATGAAAAGGAGGAAATAAAGGCAGAGGAATGTTGCAGAGAGGAAAGAGTTTGTAGAGTCTCAACCAGGGTTCATTGAAGGTGGGACATACAGTGTCGCAGCTTTTTCTAGAATTTTATCTTTCAAGCACTGATTTACTCCCTACCCTAGTCAAGTTTGCATGGCAGAACACACTGATCCTGCCAGTAAAAGACATTTCCCGAGAGACAAAAAGAAGGAAAAAATAAGTTAAAGAGACCAATAAACCGCTTTGCACTCTTTAAGTGTTTTACTTTTTAATTTAACTTATTTACCCTGATCTTGATTCTTTAAGTTAAATAGCCACAATTTGCCATAGAAAGTAAGTAATGGCTCTCTTCATCAAATCTGTCCATCAGAATAAAATATCTCCTCTAGGAAATGCTGCTAATTGCAAATTTAAAAAATTTTTTTTTTTTTTTGTTAACTCTGTTGGCATTTCACCTCCTCTGCTTTCAGAAAAATCAGTTTATTTAGAGTCACGCCTAGGAAATGATTCAGAGACTAAAACTACTATAAAATGTTCTGACAAATAGAAGTAATAACTATAATTTTGTTTTCTTTGATTTTATTTTTCAACTTTTATTTAAAGTTTGTTACATGGGTAAATTGTATGTTGTGGGGGTGTAGTTTCAGAAAATTTTGTCATTCAGATAATCAGAATCATACTCAATAGGTAGTTTTTCAATGCTCACCCACCTCTCACCCCCTACCTTGAAACATACTCCAGTGGTTATTGTTCACTTCTTTGTGTCCATGTGTACTCAATGTTTTGCTCCCAGTTATAAGTGACAATATGAGGTATTTGATTTTCTGTTTTTGCATCAATTTGCTTAAGATAATGGCCTCCAGCTCCCTCCATGTTACTGCGAAGACTAAAATCTCATTTTTGTATAGCAGCATAGTATTCCATGACGTATATATACTACATTTTCCTTATTGATTCCAGCATTAATGAGCATCTACGTGGATTCAATATTTTGGCTATTGTGAATAGTGCTGTTATGAACATATGCATGCATGTGTCTTTATGATAGAACAATTTATATTCTTTTGGGTTTATATCCAGATATGGGATTGTTAGATCAAATAGTTCTGTTTTAACTTCTTTGAGGAATTGCCACACTGCTTTCCACAATAAACTAATTTATAGTCCCACCAGCAATGCTTTAAGAGTTCCTTTTCTCTGCAACCACACCAGCATCTATTTTTTCACTTTTTAAAATAGCCATTATTGCTAGTGTGCAATGGTATCTCATTGTGGTTCTGATTTGATTTTCCCTAACAATGTAATATCAAGCATTTTTCATATGCTTGTTGGCCACATGTATGTTTTATTTTGAAAATTGTCTGTTTATGTACTTTGCCCATTTTATTTTATTTTTTAAAATTTTTATTGGATTTTAGGTTTTGGGGTACATGAGCAGAGCATGCAAGACAGTTGCGTAGGTACACACATGGCAGTGTGCTTTGCTTTTCTTCTCCCCTTCACCCACATTTGGCATTTCTCCCCAGGCTCTCCCTCCCCACCTCCCCCTCCCACTGGCCCTCCCCTTTTCCCCCCAATAGACCCCAGTACCAAAACAGAGATATAGACCAATGGAACAAAACAGAGGCACTGGAGGCAACACAACATACATACAACTATACAATCTTTGATAAACCTGACAAAAACAAGCAATGGGGAAAGGATTCCCTGTTTAACAAATGGTGTTGGGAAAACTGGCTAGCCATGTGCAGAAAGCAGAAACTGGACCCCTTCCTGACACCTTACACTAAAATTAACTCCAGATGGATTAAAGACTTAAACATAAGACCTGGTACCATAAAAACCCTAGAAGGAAATCTAGGCAAAACTATCCAGGACATAGGAGTAGGCAAGGACTTCATGAACAAAACACCAAAAGCATTGGCAACAAAAGCCAAAATAGACAAATGGGACCTAATGAAACTCCACAGCTTCTTCACGGCAAAAGAAACAGTCACTAGAGTGGATCGGCAACCAACAGAATGGGAAAAAATTTTCGCAGTCTACCCATCTGACAAAGGGCTGATATCCTTTGCCCATTTTATAGTGGGGTTGTTTTGCTTGCCGATTTGAGTTCTTTACAGATTGTGGATATGAGATCTTTGTCATATGTATAGTTTGCAAATATTTTATCCTACTCTGTAGGGTTTCTGTATACTCTGTTGATAGTTTCTTTGGCTGTGCAGAATGCTTTAGTTTAATTAAGTCCCATTTGTCAATTTCTGTTTTTGTGGTCATTGCTTTCAGAATCTCCATCATGTCTTTGCCTGGGCCAACATCCAGAATGCTATTTCCTGATTTTCTTCTAAGGTTTTTATACTTTAGATTTTACATTTAAATCTTTAATCCATCTTGAGTTGTATATGGTGAAAGGTATGGGTCTAGTCTCAATTCTACCTATGGCTACCCAGTTATCTCAGCATCATTTATTGAATAGGGAGTCATTTGCCTATTTCTTGTTTTTGTTGGCTTTTCTTGAAGATCAGATTGTTGTAGGTGTGCACCTTTATTTCTGTGTTCTATATTCTGTTCCATTGGTCTATGTGTTTGTTTATGTACCAGTACCATGCTGTTTTAGGAGCCTTGTAGTATAGTCTGAAGTTGGGTAGTGTCATACCTCCAGCTTTGTTCTTTTTGCTTAGTATTGCTTTGGTTTTTCAGGGTTTTTGTTGTTGATGATGTTCCAAATGAATTCTAGAATGTTTTTTTTCTTTTTTACTAATCCTGTGAAAAATCTCATTGGTAGTTTAATAGGAATAGTATTAAATCTATAAATGGCCATTTTTAACTATATTGAATTTTCCTATTCAGGATTATGGAATATTTTTCCATTTTTTCATGTTGGCTTTGATTTCTTTCAGCAGTGTTTTGTAGTTCTCCTTTGTACAGATCTTTCAACATCCTTGATAGTTGTATTCCTGGGTATTTTAGTCTTTTCGTGGCTATTGTGAATGGGATTGCATTCTTGATTTGGCTCTCAGCTTCGACATTGGTGTAGAGAAATGCTACTGATTTCTGTACGTTGATTTTGTATCCTGAAACTTTGCTGAAGTTGTTTATGAACTCTAGGAGCCACTGGGAAGATACTATGGGGCTTTCTAGGTACAGTATTATATTGTCTATAAAGAAAAATAGTTTGCAAACACCACATGTTCTCGCTTATAAGTGGGTGTTGAACAATGAGAACACATGAACACAGTGAGGGGAACATCGCACACAGGGGCCTGGGAGGTGGGGAGCTAAGGGAGGAAGAGCAAGGGGTGGGGAAATTGGGGAGGGATAGCATTAGGAGAAACACCCAATGTAGATAATGGGGTGATAGATGCAGCAAAGTACCACCCTGGCACACATATACCTACATAACAAACCTGCACTATCTGCACATGTACCCCAGAACTTAAAGTTTAATTTTAAGAAAAGAAAAACAGTTTGACTTCCTCTCTTCCTATTTATATGCCTTTTATTTCTTTCTCTTATCTGATCGCTATGGCCAGGACTTTCAATCCTATGTTGAATAGGAATGGTGAGAGAGGGCATCCTTGTCTTGTTCCAGTTTTCCAGGGGGAATATTTCCAGATTTTGTTCATTCAGTATGATGTTGGTTATGGGTTTGCCATAGATGACTCTTACTATTTTGAGGTATGGACTTTTGATGCCTAGTTTGCTGAAAGTTTTTTTTTGAGACAGAGTCTCACCCTGTTCCCTGGGCTAGAGTGCAGTGGCATGATCTAGGCTCACTGCAACCTCCGCCTCTTGGGTTCCTGCCTCAGCCTCCCAAGTAGCTGGGATTACAGGCACCCACCACTATACCCAGCTAATTTTTTGTATTTTTAGTAGAGATGGGTTTCATCATGTTGGCCAGGCTGGTCTCGAACTCCTGACCTCATGATTTGCCCACATCAGCCTCCCAAAGTGCTTGCTTCATTATCCATCTTGACAGTCTGTGCCTTTTAAGTGGGAGCTATAATCCATTTCTGTTTAAGGTTAATGTTCACATGTGTAGATTTGAGCCTATCATTGTGTAGTTAGCTGTTTGTTATGTAAACTGGATTGTGTATTTGCTTATAGTGTCAATAGTCTATGTACTTAAGGGTGTTTTTGTGGTGGTCAGTAATGGTGTTTCATTTCCATGTTTAGCACCCCCTTAGGAACTTCTTATAAGGCAGGCCTAGTGGTAAGAAATTTCCTTAGCATTTGCTTATCTAAAAGGGATTTTATTTCTCTTTGGCTTATGAAGCTTAGTTTCATTGGATATAAAATTATTGGTTCTAATTTCTTTTCTTTAAAAATCCTGAATATAAGTCCTCAGTCTCTTCTGGTTGTAGAGTTTCTGCTGAAAGGTCTACTGTTAGCCTGATGGGGTTCTCTTTCTAGGTGACCTTTCCCGTCACTCTAGCTGCCTTAAGTATTTTTTATTTTGCATTGACCTTGGAGGATCCAAGGACTATGTCTCTTGGGGATAGTCATCTTGTATAATATCTCACAAGGGTACTATGAATTTCATAATTTGTATATTGACCTCTCTGGTGAGACTGGGAAAAATTTTATGGACAATATCCTCAAATATGTTTTCCAAGTTGCTTACTGTCTCTCCCTGTCTTTCAGGGATATCAGTGAGTCACAGATTTGGTCTATTAACACAATCACATGTTTCTTGGAGGTTTTGTTTATTTTGTAAAATTCTTTTTTATTTTTGTCTGAGTTAATTCAAACTACTGATCTTCAAGATCTGAGATTCTTTCCTTGATGGTTGATACTCCTTATTATGTTATGAAATTCTCGTAGTGAGTTTTTCAGCTATATCAGCCAGATTTGATTCTTTCTTAAAATGTCTACTTCATCTTTCATCTCTTCTGTAATTTTATTGGATTCCTTGTACACTTTTGGATAGGTTTCAGCTTCTGAATATCTAAGATCTTCATTTCCATCCAGATTCTGAATTCTGTCATTTCAGCCTTTTCATTCTGGTGAATAAGCATTTCTGGGGAGCTAATGAGGTTGTCTGGAAGTAAAAAGACATTCTGGCTTTTACAGTTACCAGACATTTTGTGCTGGTTCTTACTCATGTGTGTGGGCTGATGTTCCTTTAACCATGGTATAATTTGACTAGAGTCAGTTGATTTCATTTCTGGATGTTTTCAGAGAGCCGAGGCTTTGTGCAGCATCTTTATTTGTGACAGAACTTCTGTGCTTGGTTTCACAGCAGGGTACATTAGCCAAGTATTTTTGGAGTTGGAGTTTGGGCTGCAATCCAGTAAATGGCACTTAAGCATCATGACCAGTAGGTGGGCTCTTGCTCAGCCATGCGGTTCCTCTGTATTTCCTTGCATTTGCAGCCATGCTCTCTCTCAGTGATCTGAGAGTGTGAGCTCCTTTCCCACTAGTGTTGGCTGCAGATCTCAGCTTGGCATTTCCAGGCTATGCACATAGCCCCGGGGCAAGCTCATGATTTTTCTTCCCTACCTTGCTTGTGGGCGCTAGGGGCAAGGACTTTGGCAGTGGCAATGGCAGAGGGCCTTTCACTTATCTCTTGGGGCTCCACTCCAGAGAAACACAGAGCAGCTGCTAATCAGTATGATTAGCCAGAGTGAAGCAGCTGTGTTGCTGGTCCAAGCCAAGGTACCCTGCCTGGTAGTAAGCAGGGGGCACACAGGCAAGAAAGACTGGCCTGTTCCTCCACAGGGTGGCCACAGCATGCTTGAGGTGTGAGTAAAGCCCTCAGGCCCTTTGACTTTTCCTAGCCCAAGAGTAGTAACTGTGGTACTGCTGTAGCAGCAAGGGCAGAGGGTCTGAGGTGTCTCTGATTTTCCTCCCCAGAGAAGTGCAGAGCCATCATCAACTGAAGGCTTCAGGTTGGGGCAGGGTGACTGTGCTGGTGACCCATGTAGAGAGGCCCTGCCCAAAGAGGAGTCACAAGGGCAGGATTCCATGTGGAGAACAATGTGGTGGCTGTTAGGTAAGGAAGCTGCACTGTGCAGGAGGCCTGCAATAGCCCTTAAGCTCATTGCTCCCTATCGAGCCTGAGAGAAGTAGAGTGGAAAAAATGGCAGGCTACCTATTACCTCCGGAAGCCACATCCCAGTGATATACAGAGCTGCTACCAGCCTGAGAGCTCAGGCAGGGATGGGTTGGCTGTGCTAGCATCCCACCTCAGCGGGCTTTGTCTGGAGAGGTATAGTGGAGGCAGGGCCCTCAGTCCATCTGCTCAACAGCACTGTGGATATGGCCCCTATCCTGGGGGCATGTGAGAGAGCCTGGCCTTCTTTGTTGGCAGAAACACAGTTGCTGGCATAGGGTGTTCAAGAGTCCAATGTCCCTGGGATTTGGCATGTACCTGAACAGCAACTCTACTCAGGCTCTGTGCAGCTCTTCATGTCAGTCTGGAGGCCCTGGATGGAGCAGGTTGGGGAATCTCCTGTGCCCAGGGTTGCAAAGAGTTGTGACAAAAATGTGTGACCTTGGGGGCTCTCACTTACTTGCTGTTTCCCCTCAATGGGGAGCCTATTATGGCTCTACACCAATCCCAAGTGGGAGGCTGTCCTGTCTTACTCGTCCCTCTTTTCCATGGGCTGTGCTGCTTCCTTGATGAATCCCAACGTGTCCTCCTGGACAAGCCAGTTGATAAGGAAGGTGTTTACTCGCCACTGAATCTCCTCTCCACGAGAGCAGCACACACTAGCTGCTTCTAGTCAGACATCTTGGAACTCTCTAATATAGTTTTGAAAATTATGTTATTTAAATAAGATTTACATTGATTCTTCTACAATAGCAATTTACTTGCTTTCAAATGAAATTCATTATTTTAACTACCAATAGGAAGATGACTAAATAATTTGGACACTGGCTTCATTTTTTTGTCAACAATTAATAGTCACATGGCAATAATACCTCACATTCATTTTTTTTTAACAGTTCACAAGATTTTTTATATCATAATATTCATTGACACTTCCTTGTTCATCTGAGTCCTAGTATGCAAATATGTAGCTCCTCTGATAAGGCAGAAAACTTACAGGTGAGATGAAGAAAAATGATAAAAGTATTGAGCTCTCGATTCCACACATTTAGAGGGAGCTTTTCCTCTGTAAAATCTTATTCCTTACCAAATTCCATCCATAATTTTTTTGCTCTTTCTTTTCCATGTTCTTCCCTAACCTCCAAACTTTATGTTTTTATTCTTTTCTAAATGTTTCTAATCTGTTTTATTCTTACATCTATAGAGAGATAGCTTTTGTTTTTATCCTCTGTTCTACTTTCTGATCTTAAAGTCTAATTCCAACTACTTTTATATTTATAACTTGTAACCTCGTGGATACTATCACTTCATTAAAATGTTAAATGTTTTGTCTTTGTTTCAGCCTTTTAAATTTTATTTTACTTGCATATATTTCATCTACTTTAAAACTATTAAAATTACTGATATTTTCATAAGCTCTTTCCTTTTTAAAGAAATGTTTTTAAAAATATAATGATCAATGAAACATGGTAATCCATTCTAAAAATAGCTACTTCTCTGTCTCACTTTAATAAAAATTCATTACAAGAAAAGACTATTTTTTAAGATCTGTGCCTAGACACTCAGGAGAAGTATATTTAAACAAGCTCCTAGTCAATAAGTCTCATAATGATGGTGATATATGATTTCTTTCTTGAAATGATTTTCTAGTAGTCCTTGTGTCAGGAGTTTCTAAATGGCCATTGGATTTCATGAAAATGATCCAAACCAAGTGTCATATGAGGAGCGGTAAAACCATAGAATTAATAGAGAAAGACAATTGGCCTTTAGCAAATTAAGCTTCTCTTACTTTCCTTTTTTAGTTTTCTTATTTGCTAGTCAACTTTCCACTCTTTTTTCAAGATAAAAGGAAACTTTAGTTACATAGTTTTCCCTAATTTTTTGTACAATTTTTTCCCTAATCTAAAATCAGAGCTATCTCACATAAGCCAAGTTCAAGACCAGCCTGGGCAACAATAGTAAGATTTTTCTACATAAAATTTAAAAATTAGCTGGGTATGGTGATGTGCACCTACAGTCCTAGCTACTCAGGAGGCTGAGGAAGACTGAGGCTGCAGTGAGCCCTGATTGTGCTGCTGCATTCCAGCCTGGGTGACAGAGTGAGACCCTGTCTCAAAGAAAAGAAACAGAAAAAGCAAACATTTTTAAAATTCTTTTGAATATATTTATAATAGTTTACATGAAGTTTTTGTTTACTATATCCAACATCTGAGCCACCTCAGAGACAGTTTGTACTGACTTTTTCATTATATGGGTCACATTTTCTTCTTTCTTTTATTTTTCCTGAGGTTTTATTGGAAACTGGACACTAATAATACGTTGTAGGTTTTCTGGATTCTGATTTCCCCACCCTCAGGAGTTGTGTGTTGCTGTTTTCTGTCTTTTGCTTACTGCTTTTCAGGACTAATTAAATAAATTATATCTCCCTGGGAGTGTGCAGCCACTGAAGTCTATGCTCTACTTTCAATTATTTTCTTCATTTTTAAGCCTAGCTTCCCAGGAGTCACCCTAGGGTCAGTACAGCTTGATCTCCACCCAATAATTGGGCTGGGGTTTTACTTAAATATCTTGGGTCAGTAGGGCTTCCACTTTTTGCTGAGGGGACCTGTACATGGATTGAATCACATATTCAAACTTCAGGCAGTTTAAAATCTGCTTTGACTTCCACTTTCTGTTTATGTAGGGACTTGTGGTCAGCCAAGAACCAGCAGATAACTAGGGCCATCTCTGACTTCTCCTGAGCATGTGAACAGATCCCCAAGAATGTATTAGAGCTTTCAAAGTCCAATATCATTGGCCATATATATCTTTCATATTTTCAGCTGCTTTACTGTTTACCCTAACCAGTATTGCTGCCTTTGATAGCTGTGATGTTGGCCTTTTCCAAAGATTTGCCACCAATATTGTCATTGCTGTCCTAGGACTTTTCCATGGAGCTCCAAATTAGAGCAACCACCTCAAGTGGCAGGAAGAAAACTGGCCTTTAGCAAATTAAATTTCTCATCCTACTGTTTATTAGTTTTCTTATTTTCTAGATCAAAGAAAATAGCCTTCTCTGTTACCAAGACATAGAGGACAGGAAGGGAAGAAAAGACTGTGGATACAGTCCCAAATTTAAATGTCACAGAGCCTACTCTTCTAACCAATGTTCAATAACTCTTGAATAAAGGCTTTCAATTTATTGTATGCCTTTGCTTAATTTCCAGACTTTCAAAATAGTTGTTGACAATTCTGCCAGTTTATCACCACCTCTTGGAGGTAAGGATTTTCCATGTTTCTTGCTCTGCAATTCTAAAAGTTCCACCTTCTGATAAACTTTAAGAAGAAATAAGATATCTTCTAGGTATCTACTCAAATAGATGTTAGTCAGAAGTCTAAGGCTGTTGCTAGGCATTATTTTATAACCTGTCTAGCAATAATAATAAAATGCTCCATTTCCAAGAGAGAAGTATTGGAATTGGCTTTTTTTTTTTCTTTTCTGGCATTAAACTTAAAAACCTTTAAAACATTCATGTTTAGAAACGATCCAAGATGGCCGATCGCTAACATCCCGGGATTGCAGCTCTCAGGGAAGGCGCAGAGAACTAGAGGACGCCACACTTTCAGACAAATTCTGGTCGCTCACGGAGCAGAAGATCCCCCAGTGGTGGAAACACAAGAGTCGCCAGCAAGACTCTCGTGGTCGGCGCAGCGGTTCCGCCGGCACCTCGACGCGGCAGCGCTCGGCACAGAGTAAACAGGACCGGTTCCCCTTCTGACTGAGGTTTGGAGCCCCGGGAAGGCAGAGCCGCCTACTACGGAAACAAGAAGGAAGCCCGACAGGAGAATCCTGGGCAGAAAAGCACCATCAGTTTTAACGCCGCTGCTCTGGCCCTGGGAACTAACAACCTAGACGTCCACTCAAGAGACCTAATCTGAAAGTTGGTAATTTCAAAGACGACAGGAGGATAAATTTACAATGACGGGAAGAAACCAGCGTATAAAAGCTGAGAATACTCAAAGTCAGAACGCCTTTCCCTCTAAAGATGATCTCAGTTCCACATCAACAGTGGAACAAGGCTTGATGGAGAACGAGCGCCTCCTGATGACAGAAGGCTAACATCCCGGGATTAGCCCAATGTAAAGAAACTAGGAACTTTGAAAAAAGGTTTTATGAAATCCTATTGAGAATAGACAACTTAGAGAGGAGTATGAATGAATTAATGGAACTGAAGAATACAATACAGGAACTCCGAGAAGTATGCACAGGTTTAAACACTCGAATTGTTCAAGCAGAAGAAGGGATATCAGAGGTCAAAGTCCAACTTAATGAAATAAAACGTGAAGAAAAGATTAGAGAAAAAAGGATAAAAAGGAATGAGCAAAGTCTCCAAGAAATGTGGGACTATGTGTAAAGACCAAATTTACGTTTGATAGGTGTACCTGAATGCGACGGAGAGAATGAATCCAAGCTGGAAAATACCCTTCAGGATATTATTCAGGAAAATTTTCCTAAACTAGCAAAGCAGGTCAACACTCAACCCCAGGTAATACAGAGAACACCACAAAGATATTCCTCAAGAAGAGCAACCCCAAGGCACATAATCGTTAGATTCACCAGGGTTGAAACGAAGGAGAGGATACTAAGGGCAGCCAGAGAGAAAGGTCAAATTACCCACAAAGGCAAGCCTATCAGACTTACAGCAGATCTCTTGGCAGAAACTCTACAGGCCAGAAGAGAGTGGGGGCCAATATTCAACATCCTCAAAGAACAGAACCTTCAGCCCAGAATTTCATATCCAGCCAAACTAAGCTTCACAACTGAAGGAAAAATAAAATCTTTTATGAACAAGCAACAACTCAGAGATTTTATTACCACCAGGCCTGCTTTACAAGAGCTTCTGAAAGAAGCATTACACACAGAAAGAAACAACCAGTATTAGCCTTTCTAAAAATACACCAAAAAGTAAAGAGCACCAACATAAAGAAGAATTTACACCAACAAATGGATAAAACAGCCAGTCAACATCAAATGGCAGTAACCCTAAATTTAAATTGACTGAATTCCCAATCAAAAGACACAGCCAAAACCCAACGGTATGTTACATCCAGACCTGTATCACATGCAAGGATACACAAAGACTCAAAACAAAGGGATGGAGAAAGATTTACCAACCAAATGGAGAGCAAAAATAAATAATAAATAAATAAAAAGCAGGAGTTGCAATTCTTGTATCGGATAAAATAGATTTTAAAGCAACAAAGATACAGTGGTAAAAGGATCAATGCAACAACAAGAGCTAACGATCCTAACACCCAGATAGGAGACTTAGATTAAATGAGACAGGAAATTAATAAGGATATCAAGGACTCGAACTCAGATCCAGAACAAGTAAACTTAATAAATATTTATAGCGCTCTCCAGTTCAAATACACAAAATATACATTCTTGTCAATACCACATCACACCTACCCATAAGTTTAAATGAAACATTGATTGGCCATTATTAACACCCAATTTTTTTCAAAATAGAGCAATATTTCCATTTACTCTCCCTCTTTCTCTTCCTCTTTCTTCCTCTCCTTTACTTATTTTTTTTTTTTCCTTCTCTCAAAAAAAAAAAGAAATCAACTTGTAAACCTCTAGATCCAGGTCGGCAATGTCTCTTTCATTGCTTGATTTCCTTTCTTCCCTTCCCTCCCTCCCTTCCTCCCTCCCTCCCCGCTTCCTCCCTTCCTTCCTTCCTTCATCCCTTCCTTCCTCCCTCCCTCCCCGCTTCCTCCCTTCCTTCCTTCCTTCATCCCTTCCTTCCTCCCTACTGTCCTTATTCCCTTCCTTCCTGCCTTCCTCCCCCCCAAAAAAAAAAACATTCATGTTTAAATTAGTGCTTTTAATAAATGTGTGTTAATTTTTGCCAATATGAAAGAGATTGTAACTAACTTGCTTCTGCATTGTTACAATATATGTACATGTAATATTTTGATTAAAAAATTATATAAAAATCTGTATTAAATGTAACCAGTTAGGATGATTGGTTTATGATCTGATTGAAAGATGAACACAGAATAGAAACAAATAAATATATTTTGGATTTTATACAACATATAGTTTTAGGATTAAACCAGTATAACAAAAGTGTGTGTGTGTGTGTGTGTGTGTGTGTGTGTGTGTGTGTATACATATATACATAACATACTATAACTAAGATCTATCAAAGTATTAAGGAGGGAGAAACTCATTTTTCCTGGGAATATAAGGTAAGATTTGACAAATAGGTTTTTTTTATAATGGAGAAGAGAGAGAACGACATTTTAAATAGAGGGATTAGCATTCTACTAAATTACAGGAATATAAAAATGACCTAATGTGTCAGGAAAGACCAAGAGGCTGGAATGTGGGGGAGAGAGGAATAAAATTCTAAGGAAATGGGATAGGAAAATTTAGTCCATGCTACTGTGAAGGATCTTGAAAGTCCTATTAAAAAATATGAAATTCATCTACCAAGTAATCTGAGAAATGACTTGATACAATGTATATATGAGAAATACAATTCTGGAAACAACAGAAAAGATGAAGTTATGAATAGCAGAAGAGAAAACAAATGGAAAGTCAAATCATTATTTAAAAGTTGGTGTTTTTAAGCTCCACAATATCTGTATTATCGACCTTGTTTCAGTTAGAAAAACAAAGATTTTCTTCATTTAATATTGAAATATTTTCCGCAAAATACTATGTTTGTGGGACTATTTTTCAACTTCCAGAGTTCTCTTCTGAGTCACTTAAACATAATAAAAAGATAATGTTGATTCATACATGTCATCCCATTAAATGCTTGATTAATTTCTGCAGAGAAAAAGTAAACATAAAATAATATAAAACTAAGAGAAATAGAAGGAAGGTACCTGGTGCCAATCTCTGAGACTAGTCAAGTTATTAGCAAGGTAAGTCCTATTTTTTATTATCTGTAAAGTGAATAAGTTAGTTCAAAGGCCTCAAAATTTCACCCAGATTTAGATTAAACACTTTACGGGTATTTTTGTAAGTTCACTATTAGAAAATTACACAGGTCAACTTAGTTGGCTTGTTCAAGTATAATATTTTACTTTACCCAAAGGCCAGCAAATAAATCCTTGATACTAATTCCAAGTTCCAGATCTTTATATTTTCTGTCAAACAAATGAAGCTGTTCACGTTTCCCAGCTTTTATCTGTGTTGAACCTATATATTAACAAGTAAAAATATCTTAGGACATATTCAAATAACTAAAACCCATATGTAAAATATACCTACATACCCTAATAAATTCAGTTAATCTTGAAATGACAAATGAGTTATTTTTGAACAAGCTAAAGTCAATCTCATTAATTAAAAGACACAGTCTTCTAAAACAGTATTTTCCTGAAGAACATTCTGTGATAATGAAAACTTTCCATATGTGCACAGTCCATTACTGTAGCCACTGGCGACATATGGCTATTAAATACTTAAAGTGCAGTTACAATGACTGAGTAAATAAAATTTTAATTTATTTTAAAATTTATATAGCCACACTTGGCAAATGGCTACCAATTTGCTCTAAAATATAAGGGAATAATCTTTGATACTATTAAAACTATTTTGTGCCAATGAAGTGTCCTCTAATCAGAAGAGTATTTGATTTGACTTTACATGTACTATTCAGTGTTTTCAAGAAAATTTTAACAGTTATTATTGGGTCTTACAACAATTCTGAGGTAGTCCATATAGTAAATGCTGCATAAGTTGATTTAAATATGCTTCGGTTTACAAGACAACTTATGGATTCTAGATATAAAGCATTTTTAAAGGAAATAATGAGAACCAAAAATATGCACTAATTCTAATGGGCCAGTTGTAGTGGCTTAGACTTGTAATCTCAACACGTTGTGAGGCTAAGGTGGAAGTATAGCTTGAGGCCAGGAGTTCAAGACTAGCCTGGGCAACATAGCAAGACTCCATCTCTTAAAAAAAAAGAAAAAAATTTAAAACTTGCTGAGCATGGTGGCATGCACCTGTAGTCCAAGTTACTCTGGAGGCTGAGACAGGAGGATGACTTGAACCCAGAAGTTTGAGGCTGCAGTGATATGTGATCATACCATTGCACGCAGCCTGAGTGACAGAGAAAGACCCTATCTCAAAACTAAAGAAATAGGCTGGGTGTGGTGGCTCACACCTGTAATCCCAGTACTTTGGGAGGCCAAGGCAGGTGGATCACAAGGTCAAGAGATCGAGACCATCCTGGTCAACATGGTGAAACCCTGTCTCTACTAAAAATACAAAAATTAGCCAGGCATGGTGGAGCGCACCTGTAATCCCAGCTACTCAGGAGGCTGAGGCAGGAGAATCGCTTGAACCCAGGAGGCAGAGGTTGCGGTGAGCTGAGATCTCGCCACTGCACTCCAGCCTGGATAACAAGAGTGAAACTCTGTCTCAAAAAATAAAAATAGCAAAATAACAAAAAACAAACTAAAGAAATAGAAATTCTGGCACATAAATCAAATAATATTTGGCAGTAATTCTGCTTTATTTGCTTAAATAACACTAGCACTTGACACTCTATCTCAATGACAAATGACTACAGCAAAAGGCACACTCATGTTTTTTTAATATAGTTTAGCTATTCTCTGACAAGAAGAACCATGGAGGAAGAAACCACTATCCTCTACTTTAGTAAATGTCATTTTATAGTCACCTGGCATATTGTTTGGAAAGCACGACAATGGTATTGATATACACCATGCAACAAGAGCAGTATAAAGAAAACTAATCCACCAAGTCTGTATCCATTCTGGACCATCATTGTTTGTAGTGCTTTCATAGAGAAAACGAAAAAAAAAATCAACTTTAGGTATTTTATTACAACAAAACAATAATCAGAGTGGAGAATGTGAGAGTGAGAGAGGGAGGGTTGGAGAGTGAGACAGAAATGAAAGTTTTTGTTAATTTGTCTCTATTGTTTGTTTTGTTGAAAGGGAGTAATTGTGAGTCCCCGATTATATGCTTCTGTTTTGTCTTATAGGATTCTAATTTTTCCCCTTTTCCTTGGTATCACTTGGTAGGCATAAAAGTACTCACTCAAATGCTCACAAAAGATACTTGTTTGTTCCTATTAAACTTTCTTTCTTCACCAGAAGCTATATATTTGAAACACTATCTTTTTAAATCTTATCTCTCCTTTAAAATCATTCTTAAAAATCAAGCACTTAGACCTTTATGACAAGCCTCGCCCTTTATGTTGCACAACTGAAACTCTTTATGGCATTTAACCCTTTCAATTACAAATACATTGAAATCCCATTCTTCTAGTCCCTTCTCTGAACTCTCAGATTTAGTGTGAATGTATCCTTGTAGTTATTATTCCAAATTCACCCATAGGACCCTTTATTAACCAGTCTGTCTTCTGTCTTCTCTACAATTTTTTTTTCGTCTGCCTTTGCTCACCATAAAGCCTTGCAGTGGGGAAGGTGATATGGGAAAGTAAAGGATCCTATGCTGGGATTTGTTATTATTCTCTTTTTAGTCATAATTATTTTGCAGTTTAAGCATACTTTGTCTTCAGTTAATACTGAAGCCATGGATTTGTGAGAATTTTCACAGCTGTAAAGCTATTCTGTCATTTAGGGAGGATATTAGGGGAAGTTTATTAATACATAGACACCATTGTCTTCCACTCTACACACATTTAAGACCCCCTCCAAACAGCCATTGTGGGAAAATGCCTGCATCGACAGGAAACAGTTTTGGAAGTGCTGGGTTTTCATGAGTGTTTCTATTGCCAGCCAAGACCTGGTAACTTGCTTATAGGCCTTGTTCTTTATAGAATGTATGCAGTCTTATTCACTGATGGGACAACTCATTATCCACTGCAAGCATTATTAAGGAATAGAAATTCCACTTTTCCTAGGGTTGCAGTCTTGATTTCCATTACCCACTTGTCATACATATCTGCATATGCTACACTCAGGGAGTTTCAATTCCAGATTGTCACTAGGGCTGCATGTTTCCTCATTGATTATTATATTCAGGAGATTTTTTTTCACTTTTGAACCTAGCTATACATTCTAACTATATACATTATGTTACATGTGATCATTACATGTGTACCCAGAAGAGCTAGGGAAATCAACTAAAAATAAAAAACTATAGATTGGGGAAAACAATATAAACGTTATATGTAAAATATGGAGATTCCACACACAATATTTTTAAAAGATGATATGCCTAAGAATAGGCTTAATAAAATATGTTCAATAAAGGAAATTATACATCTTTATTGAAGGGTATAAAAGAAGAACAGAGACAATAGAGTAGCATACCATATGTATGAAAAGATAACAGTCCTAATGTGGTCCATAAGTTCAAGTAATTTAAATCAAAATGCTTTGATTAAAACCTGAGATTATGGAATTTAAATGGAACAGTCATTTTGCAAACAGAGCCCCAATGTTGGATGAAAAACAATAATAAATGGGTACTTCTACTAAATAGCAAACTATACAATAAAGTTTAAATAACTACAACATTGTAATATTGGCATGGGAATAGAAATGTGTATCAGGAAACAGATTACATGGAACAAGAAGAAAATCTATGGATACAGGTAAATTTAATTTATGATGAAGATGGTATTTAATATCAATAAAAAGCACATAATGATACATAAATATCATCAGTACAATTAGATATCTTTTTGAAGAAAAAAAAGAAGCTTGGCTCATATGTCTTATATGCAAAATTAAACTGAAATTAAATGTTAAATATAAACATACAAACACATTTACAAAAGTACTGAAGAAAATATGGTCAAATATTTTAATAATGTTATAGAGCATAAGAACTTCTTGTCCTAGCCAGAGCAATTAAACAAGAAATAAAGGGCATCCAAATCAGTAAAGAGGAAGTCATACTGTCGCTGTTTACTGATAATATGATTGTATACCTAGAAACTGTAAACACCCATCCAAAAAGCTATAAGAATTGATGAATGAATTCAGTTAAGTTTCAGGATAATATATCAATGTACACAAATCAGTAGCACTTCTATACACTAACACTAACCAACCTGAGAAACAAATTAAGAACTCAATCTCTTTTACAACAGCTGCAAGAAGTAAAATAAAATATTTAGGAACATACCTAACTAAGGAGATGAAAAACCTCTACAAGGAAAACTATAAAACACTGCTGAAAGAAATCATAGATGACACAAACAGAAGCACATTCCATGCTCATGGATGGGTAAAATCAATATTGTGAAAATGATCATACTGCCAAAAGCAATCTATAGATTCAGTGCAATTTCCAACAAAGTACCAACGTCATTAGTCACAAACTAGAAAAAACATTCCTAAAATACATATGGAACCAAAAAAGAGCCCATATAGCCAAAGCAAGACTAAGCAAAAATAACAAATCTAGAGGCATCACAGTACCTGATTTCAAACTACATTACAAGGCTACAGTCAGCAAAACACACTACCTGATTTCAAACTACACTACAAGGCTATAGTCAGCAAAACAGCATGCTACTGATGTAAAAATAGATACATAGACCAGTGGAACAGAATAGATAACTCATAAATAAAGCAAAATATTTGCAACCAACTGATCTTTGACAAAGCAAATGAAAACATTAATTGGGGAAAAACACCCTATTCAACAAATGGTGCTGGGATAATTGGCAAGCAACGTGAATGAAACTAGATCCTTATTTCTCACCTTATAAAAAATCAACTCATGATGGATCAAAGACTTAAATTTAAGACCTGATGTTATAAAAATTCTAGAAGATAACATTATAAAAACTTTTCTAGATGTTAGCTTAGGCAAAGAGTTCATGAACAAGAATCCCAAAGCAAATCTCAAAAGCAAAAAAAAAAAGTAGATGAAATATAATTAAACAAGATGCTTCTGCACAGCCAAATAAATAATTCGCAAACAAACAACCCACAGAGTGGGAGAAAATATTTGCAAACCATGCACATGACAAAGGACTATATCTAGAATCAACTAGGAACTCAAACAAATCAGCAAGAAAAAAATCCCATCAAAAAGTGGGCAAAGACATCAATAGACCATTCTCAAAAGAAGATATACAAATGGCCAAGAAACATACGAAAAATGCTCATTTGCCTAATTATTAGGCAAATGCAAATTAAAACCACAATGAGATACCACCTTACTCCTGCAAGAATGGCCATAATTTAAAAATAAAAATTAGTATATGTTGATGTGAATATGGTGAGAAGGGAACACTTTTACACTGCTGGTGGAAATGTAAATGAATATGACCACTATTGAAAACAGTTTAGAGATGCCTTAAAGAACTAAATGTAGAACTACCATTTGATCCAACAATCCCACAACTGGGTATCTACCCAGAGAAAAATAAGTCTTTCTATGAAAAAGATACCTGCACATGCATGCTTATAGCAGCACAACTTGCAGTTGCAAAAATAATGGAACCAGCCTAAATATCCATCAACCAATGAGTAGATTTTTAAAAAATTGTGTTATATATACACCATGGAATTGTACTCTCCAGTAAAAAGGAACAAAATAATGGCATTTGCAGCAATTTGGATGGAACTGTAGATCATTATTCTAAAGAAGTAACTTAGGAATAGAAAACCAAACATCATATGTTCTCAATCCTAAGTGGCAGCTAAGCTATGAGGATGCAAAGGCATAAGAAAAGTGTAATGGATTTTGGGAACTAGCAGAAAAGGGTAGGATGGGGGTCAGGGATAAAAGACTACACACTGGGTAGAGTGTACACTTCTCAGGTGATGGAAGCACCAAAATCTCAGAAATTACCACTAAAGAACTTCTTCACATAATAAAAAGACCCACCTGTTCCTCAAAAATGACTGAAATTTAAAAAAAGAACATCTTAAGCAAGAAAGAACATTAAAAGTTTATAAAAAGAAAAATATTGACATATTTGATTATATAAAAACTTTTAAGGTTTGTATAATACAAGATACCATATGCAAAGTTTAAGGACAGATTGGGAGAAATTATTTGTCATAGATCTCACAAATAATTAACATCCATAATAAGTGAAGAACTTTTATAAATCTATAAGAAATAATGAACCAATATAAAAATAAGAAAGAAAATAAGCAGCAAATTCAAAGTTAAAAAATACAGAAGGCTAATACACATACTGAGTCCTAACAATATATTCTCTTTGAGTAATTTAATAAAAGGAACTATAAAGTGTAAAGAAATCTGTATAGGAAAATATGGTATTCTGGGTCTCACAACAGAAGAGAGTCATTACCACCTGAAAAAGGTGCCTGAAGAGGCAAGAGGAGACAGAAGTTAACTATACAGGTGGTTGTATCTGAGTGTCATTAGACAAATGTAGCCTTTATTAAAGAGACACCACCAAACCATTGAGATTCATCAGGAGAGGAAAGAATAAATATCCAGATTTAAGTTTCCTCATGCTCTCATATCTCTTGCCAGTGCTCTTCACAAGCCAAACTTAAAATTAAGCTAGATGATAAAGGAGCCCATTAATATTGCCTATAATAGGTCAACCTCCTTAGGTACAGAGCAGGGTGGAGAAAAATAGAGAGTGGAACAATCGCAGCAAACTGATGCTATCCAACACAATCCATCACTTCTGTACCTCAAAATCTATTATTGTTCTTTGCTGGAGAAAAAATATTGGGTGAGTAAAGTTCTCAAGATAGACACACCAAATCCTGTTAGCCACTATACAATAATGGGATTATAACAATTCGAATATACTTACAATTGAAAAGTAAAACTTTGTTGCAGAAGATGTTGTTAGTGTCTCATTTGTATTACCTCAGCTAGGCATTCATCACTCCCATGTATAGCAATGAATAACTTTGAATAGCAGGAACTCTATGCGTGGCCCAGATCTCAAAGAGCAGGTCAGAAATACCTAGGGGTTAATATTAACCTCAGGAGCATCATGTGACCAAGAATTTCCAGGAGTTAGTAGATATATATCCAATCTCCTTTAAATGGCTGCTGGGATAACTCATATCTTACACTGTCCACCAGTCTCCAGTGGGATTGAGTACTGCTCAATATAATGAACACTTTATTGTCTTCTTTACCTTCTCTTGCTTATTTCTCCACTACCCCATCATGCTTCCTAGTATCATTTCTCAAATTAATAGTGTGTACTCATGTATTTATCTCAAATTCTTTGTCTCAAGTATCTTGAGACAAAGATATTACATCTAAAATAGTTACCATTACCAGGGCTCATCATATAACCTGAAAGAATAAAAATTAGAAGGAAAGTAACACAAAACCTAGTTGCCACTGTCCCTGCATCATTATTAGTGACAAGGTCTAAGTTTACCATCACATCTGCCTTTTTTTTACCACCTATTGTATGAATGCCTTACCCTCACCTAGCACCTTGGTTGGAAAGGATACTTCACCTGGTGAGGTGACCCAACTATTGTCCTATTCCTATAGGATCTGAACCTTAGTGGTATTTTCTTTTATAAGTTGAGGCAGTTATTTAAAGAGAATTACTGGGCAATGTGAATACTAAGAATCAGGTAAATCCCCTGGATTTAAAACAAATTTATGACTGTCTCTGTTATATAGCAGAAACCCATTCCTCCCCAACCAGTAACTCAAAATATTCACATTAGTTAGTATTGTGATTCTCTTTTCGTAACCTTTATTTTAAGTTAATGGCTACATGTGCAGGATGTGGAGGTTTGTTAAATAAGTAAATGTGTGTCAAAGGGATTTGTTTTACAGATTATCTCATAAACCAGGTATTAAGCCTAGTATCAATTAGATACTTTTTTCTCATCTTCTTCCTCCTCCCACCCTCTGCCCTCCAGTAGGCCCCAGTGTCTGTTGTTCCCCTCTATGTATGTTCATCATTTAGCTCCCACTTATAAGTGAGAACATACGGTATTTGGTTTTCTATTTCTGCATTAGTTTTCTAAGGATGATGGCCTCCAGCTCCATTTATATCCCTGCAAAAGACATTATCCCATTCATTTTTATGGCGGTATAGTATTCCATGGTGTATATGTGCCCCACTTTATTTATCCAGGCTATCATTGATTAGAATTTAGGTTAATTCTATGTCTTTGCTCTTGTGAATAGTGCTGCAATGAACACACATATGCATGTGTCTTTTGAATAGAATGATGTCTATCTTTGGGTATATACCAAGTAATAGGATTCCTAGGTTGAATGGTATTTCAGTCCCTAGATCTTTGAGGAATTACCACACTGTCTTCCACAATGGGTGAACTAATTTACACTCTCACCAACAGTGTAAAAGAGTTCCTTTTTCTTCACAACCTCACCAGCATCTGTTATATTTTGACTTCTTAATAGTCATTGTGACTGACATGAGATAGGACTTCATTGTGCTTTAGATTTGCATTTCTCTAATTATTAGTAATGGTGAGCTTTTTCACATATGTTTGTAGATCACATGTATGTCTTCTTTTGAGAAGTATCTATTCCTGTCCTTTGCCCACTTTTTAAGCAGTTGTTTTTTCTTGTAAATTTATATTCCTTACAGATGCTGAATATTACACCTTGGTCAGATGCATAGTTTGCCAAATTTTTCTCCTATTCTGTAGGGTGTCTGTTTATTCCGTTAATAGTTTCTTTGGCTGTACAGAAGCTCTTTCACTTAATTAGATCTCATTTGTCAATTTTTGCTTATTTTGCAATTGTTTTTGGTGTCTTCATCATAAAATCTTTGCATGTGCCTATTCTTGAATGATATTGCCTAGGTTTTCTTCTAGGGTTTTTATAGCTTTAGGCTTTACATTTAAGTCTTCAATCCAGCTTGAGTTGATTTTTGTATATGGCATATATGAAGTTATAATTTCTTTTTAAACCCCATCTTTACCAAAAATACAAAAACATTATCCTGGTGTGATGATTCATACCTGTAGTCCCAGCTACTCTAGAGGTGGGAGGATCACCTGAGTCCAGGAATTGAGGCTGCAGTGAGTTGTGATCATAACACTGCACTCCAGTCTGGGTGACAGAGTGAGCCTCTCTTTAAAAAAAAGTAACAAAGCTGAAGGCATCCTGATATCCAACTTCAAACTATACTACAGGGCTACATGGAACCAAAAAGAGCCCAAATAGCCAAGGCAATACTAAGGAAAAAGAATGAAGCTGGATGCATCACACTACCTGACTTCAAACTATACTACGAGGCTATGTTAAACAAAACAACATGGTACTGGTACAGAAAGAGACAAATAGACCACTGGAACAGAATGAGCCCAGAAATAAAGCTGTACACCCACAACTATCTTGAGTTAATTTTTGTATATGGCACATGGCTAGCCAGTTCTCCAAGCACCATTTATTAAGTAGGGAATCCTTTCTCCATTGCTTGTTTTTGTCAGATGTGTCAAAAGTCAGATGGTTGTAGGTATGTGGTCTTATTTCTAGGTTCTCTATTCTGTTCCATTGGTTCATGTGTCTGTTTTTGTATTAATACCATGTTTTGGTTAATGCAGCCGTGTAGTATAGTTTGAAGTCAGATAGTGTGATGCCTCCAGCTTTGTTCTTTTTGCTTAGGATTGCCTTAGCTATTTGGGCTCTTTTTTGGTTCCATGTGAATTTTAAAATAGTCTTTTTCTAGTTTCATGAAGAATGTCACTGGCAGTTTAATGGGAATTGCATTGAATCTGAACATTGCTTTTTTCAGTATGGTCATTTTCTCAATACTGATTCTTCTTCTCTGTGAGCATGAGACGTTTTCCATTTGTTTGTGTCCTCTCTGATTTCTCTGAGCAATGGTTTGTAGTTCTCCTTGAAAAGACCCTTCACTTCCCTTGTTAGCTGTATTCCTAAGTGTTTTATTCTTCTTGTGGCAATTGTGAATGGGGATTCATTCATGATTTGGCTCTTGGCTTGCCTGTTGGTGATGTATAGGAATCCTAGCAATTTTTGCATGTTGATTTTCTTTTTTTTGAGACGGAGTTTCGCTCATGTTACCCAGGCTAGAGTGCAATGGTGCAATCTTGGCTCACCACAACCTCTGCCTCATGGGTTCAGGCAATTCTGCCTCAGCCTCCTGAGTAGCTGGGATTACAGGCACATACCACCATGCCCAGCTAATTTTTTGTATTTTTAGTAGAGACGGGGTTTCACCATGTTGACCAAGATGGTGTCGATCTCTTGACCTCATGATCCACCCACCTCGGCCTCCCAAAGTGCTGGGATTACAGGCTTGAACCACCACGCTCGGCTGCATGTTGATTTTCTATCCTGAGGCTTTACTGAAATTGCTTATCTGCTTAAGAAGCTTTGGAGATGATAGAGTTGTCCAGATATAGGATCATGTCATCTGCAAACAAAGATAGTTTGACTTTTTCTCTTCCTATTTGAATATCCTTTGTTTCTTTCTCTTGTCTGATCACCCTGGTCAGAACTTTCAATACTAAGTTGAATAGAAGTGGTGAGAGAAGGTATCCTTGTATTGTGCTGGTTTTCAAGAGAAATGCATCCAGCTTTTGCCCATTCAGTAGGATATTGACTGTGGGTTTGTCATATACAGCTCTTATTATTTTGAATTATGTTTCTTTAATATGTAATTTATTGATAATTTTTAATATGAATGATGGTAAATTTTATCAAAAACATTTTCTGCATTTATTGAGATAATCATGTAGTTTTTGTCTCTAGTTATGCTTATGTGATGAATCACATTTATTGAGTTGTATATGTTGAACCAACCTTGCATCCCAAAGATGAAGCCTACTTGATCATGGTGGATAAGCTTTTTGATGTGCTGCTAGGTTTGTTTTGCCAGTATTTCTTGATGATTTTTGCATTGATGTTCATCAAGTATATTGATCTGATGTTTTCTTTTTTGTTGTTGTATCTCTGCCAAGTTTTTGTATTAGGATGATGCTGGCCACATAAGTGAGTAAGGGAGGAGGCTCTCCTTTTCAATTATTTGGAATAGTTTCAATAGGAATGATTCTAGCTCTTCTGTGTACAACTGGTAGAATTTTGCTGTGAATTCACCTGGTTCTGGGCTTCTTTTGATTGATAGGCTACTTATAATTGCCTTTATTTCAGAACTTGTTATTGGTCTGTTCAGGGATTAATTTCTTTCTGAATCAGTGTTGGGAGGACATATGTGTCTAGGAATTAATCCATTTCTTCTAGATTTTCTAGTTCATGTGCATCAAGATGTTTGTAGCAGTCTCTGATTTCTATTTGTACTTCTGTGGGGTCAGTGGTAATATCCCCCTATCATTTCTGATTGTGTTTACTTGAATCTTCTCTCTCTTCTTCATTATCAGTCCAGCTAGCTGTCTATCTGTTTTATTAATTCTTTCAAAAGACCAGCTCCAGGATTTTTTAGTATTTTTAAGGGTTTTTCATGTCTGTCTCCTTTAGTTCAGCTCTGATATTGGTTATTTCTTATCTTCTGCTAGCTTGGGGGTTTGTTTGCTCTTAGTTCTCTAGTTTCTTTAGTTTTATTAGGTTGTTAACTTGAGATCTTCCCAGCTTTTTACTGTGGGCTATAAAGTTCCCTCTTAACACTTCCTTAGCTGTGTACCAGAGATTCTGGTGTGTTGTATCTTTGTTCTCATTAGTTTCAAAGAACGTCGGGATTTCTGCCTTTATTCCATTTTTTACCAAAAAGTCCTTCAGGAGCAGGTTGTTCAATTTCCATGTATTTGTATGGTTTTTAGTGAATTTTGTAGTCTTGAGTTCTATAAATAATTTGATTGTGCTGTGGTCCAAGAACCTGTTATGATTTCAGTTCTTTTGCATTTACTGAGAAGTGTTTTATTTCTGATTATGTAATCAATTTTAGTGAACGCTCCATGTGGCAATGAGAAGAATGGTTATTCTATTGTTTTGGGGTGGAGAGTTATGTAGATATCTATCAAGCCCATTTGATCCAGAGCTAGGTTCATGTCCTAAATATCTTTGTTAATTTTCTGTCTCAATGATCTGTATAATATTGTCAGTGGGGTGCTAAAGTCTTCCACTATTATTGTGTGGAAGTCTAAGTCTCTTCAAAGGTCTCTAAGAACTTGCTTTATAAATCTGGGTGCTCCTGTATTGGGTACATATATATTTAGGAGAGTTAAGTCTTCTTGTTGAATTGTACCCTTTACCATTATGCAATGTCCTTCTTTGTCTTTTATGATCTTGGTTGGCTTAAAGTCTTTTTTGTTAGAAACTAAGATTACAACCCTTGCTTTTTTCTGTTTTCCATTTGCTGGGTAGATTTTTCTGCATCTCTTTATTTTGATCCTTTGTGTGTCTTTGCATGTGAGAAGGGTCTCTTGAAGACAGCACAGCAATAGGTCTTGGTTTTTTATTCAGCCTGCCATTCTGTGCCTTTTAATTAGGGCATTTAGCCCATCTATATTTAAGATTAATATATTTATTATTACACATTGATTTGATTCTGTCATCATGATGATAGCTGGTTATTTTGCAGGCTTATGTAATTGCTTCATAGTGTCACTGGTCTCTGTACTTCAGTGTGTTTTTGTAGTGTCTGTTAATTCCTTTTCCTTTCCATATAGAGTGCTTCCTTTAAAGCTCTTATAAGGCTGGTTTACTATGAACAAATTCTCTCAGCATTTTCTTGTCTGAAAAGGGTCTTATTTCTCTTTCACTTATGAAGCTTAGTTGGGCAAGATATAAAATTCTGGGTTAGAATTCATTCTCTTTAAGAATCTTGAATATTGTCCCCCCCCCCACATAATCTATTTGGGTTTGCAGGGTTTCCACTGAGATGTCCACTGTTAGTCTGATGGGCTTCCCTTTGTAGGTGACCTGGCCTTTCTCTCTGACCGCCCTTATCATTTTTTTTTCATCTTGACCTCAGGGTATCCTGTTATTACGTGCCTTGGGGATGATCTTCTGTGGTGTATCTTACTGGGGTTCTCTGCATTGCCTGAATTTGAGTGTTGGCCTCTCTAGCTAAATCGAGGAAGTTCTCATGGATGATATCCTGAAACATGTTTTCCAAATTGGTTCAATTCTCCTCATCTCTTTAATGTACACCAATCAGTCACAGAGTCAGTCTCTATATAATCCCATATTTCTCAGAGGTTTTGTTCTTTTTTTATTATTTTTTCTCTATTGTTGTGCCTGACTTATTTCATAGTCTTTAAGTTGTAAGATTCTTACCTCTGCTAGCTCTATTCTGCTATTAATACTTGTGATTGCACTGTGAAGCTTTTGTAGTGTGTTTCTCAGCTCTATCTGATCAGTTATGTTCTTCTCTATGCCGGTTACTTTGGCAGTCAGCTCCTGCATTAAATCATGTTTAATCATGATTTTTAGCTTTCTTGCATTAGGTTACAATGTGCTCCTTTAGCTCAATGAATTTCATTTTTGTCCACATTCTAAAGCCTACTTTTGTCATTTCAGCCATCTCAGTCATCTCAGCCTCAGCCCAGTTCCAATATCTTAGAGGTGTTGTGGTCATTTGGAAAAAAGAAGCAGTGGCTTTCTAAGTTTTCAGCATTTTTGTTCTAATTTTTTCTCATCTTTGTTACCTTATCTACCTTCAATCTTTGAGGCTGCTGACCACTGGATGGGTATTTTGTGTTATGAGTTTTGTGTTGTTTTTCTTTTAACATTCTGGATACTTTTCTGTAGGGCTGCTGCCATTTTCTGGGGGTCAATTCACCTCATATTTTCCAGTACCTGGAGGTATCACCAGTAAAGGCTGTTCACAGCAAGGATAGTAGCCTGCTTTTTTCACTGAGAGCTTTGTCTTAGGTGGGCACAAACCTATTGCTGGCCTAAAAACACCTATAGGAGGTGGCTGGAGACCCCAGTTGGGAGGTCTCACCCAGTCAGGAGGAACAGGTACAGTGACCCACTTAAAGAAGCAGTCTAGCTGCTAATGTTGGGGAATCCCTTCAGCCCATGACTGGTTTAAGGTCTTGAAGGTATACAGGCTGGAATGGCAGAGTGCCCAAACAGCATAGGTAGTGACCTACCACTTCCCCCAGCACTCAATCCCAAGGAGAAATTGGAATTCTATCCATTGAATGCAGGCAGGGGTGGCTGGAAACCTCACTGTTAGATCTCACCCAATGAGGAGGAGTGGATCTAGGTTTCATTTAAAAAAGCTGTCTGGCCACGCCTTGGCAAAGCAGTTGTGTTGTACTGGGATAATACCTCCAACCTGCTCAGCTTGGACTCAGCAAAGCCCTCAGCTTGGATTAGCTGAGTTGTCTGAACAACCAAGATGATGGCCTACCCCTTTGCCCAGGAGCTCCTTCCCGTCTCAGCCAGGAACTACCCTGTTTCCAGTGGCTGGCTGGAATTCCAGCCCAGTGGGTCTTGTCTTGTGAGGTGCTGTGAAAGTGGGGCCTGCAGAATAACCCTGCTCAGCCCCTGGATTTGACCCCCTTCCTGGTGTATGTACAGACCTCCCTTTTTGCCTGAGTTGCAGTCATCTTTGCTGGGGATCCTGGAGCCAGAGTAGGTAAATCTCCCTGGTTTCTGTGCGTGCCTAAGCACTTGCTCTGTCAAGACTCCACACAACTCTGTATGTCAGACCCAGCTCCGATGGAGTGGGTACAGGAGGAAATCACCTGATCCAATGATTGCAAAGACCCATAGGAAAAGTGTCATTTTCCAGGGTCACATGTTTACTCACCACTTCCCTAGGCTGAGGGTGGGAGTTCCCTTGGCTCCATGTTACTCACAGATGGATAATTGCCTTGCCTTGCTTTTCTTCATTCTGTGTAGGTCAAGCTTTTTCCTTGATCAGTCCCAATGTGGGCACCTGAATATTTCTATTGAAAGTGCTATATTCACTTATTTTGCTCCTCTCTGTGAATGCCACACTGTAGCTGCTTCTAATCAGCAATTTTGGCTCCACCCTCTAGACTCTCTTTCACTACTTGTTAATTCAGGGTCATTAGAATTTGCAACTGACTGAGAACATTATATTTCTTAATGTATCAAAATCATGTCCCTTTGGGAGTAAGGATCTCCAAACCCATTAAGCTCAAGAGTACAGAAAATGAAAGCAAAAATTCACCCAGTAGAATATTTCATGTAAAAATGAGATGATCTACTTCCATGCTTTGGTTCTCAAAACCATGCAACTATATGGGGGAGATAGCACCACATAGAAATGTTTGGATCAATGCATAAAATGAATCTTGCAGTCAGTAATCTAGCTTCAAAATTAAAATCAACAGTTGAGGGTATGGAGCCATTACACCATTCTCTCAAGCCAGTTGTTTCTGAACAATGGAGTACAGAGTAAGACCAATGAATTCTGTAGTTATCATACAGTCAAACTTCCTTTGTCTTGTCATACATTTCTTAGAAGCAAAATTATGTGAGATATTATAAGGATGTATAAGGCATCTGTAAGTCTGTGGATGGTGGTACTAGCAGAAACACTGCAGGCAGGGAAGAAAAAACCCTGTCTAGAATATGTATCTTTTCCCTGTAAAGAGAAAATTACTGTCTCCTCTACATTAAAAAGGGCCAGTGTAATCAATGTGACAGATGGTCAACTTGTCTTTCCAAAAATGCATCACATTGGAAACTCAAGGTTGGCTTCTACTGTTGACCAGTTGGATAATCAGCAATAGTAATATTAAATTCCTGGTGAATATAATTAGAGATTGTTCTTGGTAAGAAGTTCATGTTAGTGCTCTGATACAAAGTCACCATTCCTATTTCCATGACCATTTTTCTCTCTTTTAAAAAAGATTATTTCAGTAGGTTTTTAGGCAACAGGTGGTGTTTGGTTACCTTTTCCATGTGTAATGGAAATCTCAGAATTTAGTGTTAATTTCTGAGATTTTGGTGTACCTATCACCTGGGCAGGGCACACTATACCCTTTTATCACTTGCCACACTCCCACACTTCCCCTGAGTCCCCGAAGTTCATCATATCAATAGTATGCCTTTGTATCCTCATAGCTTAGCTCCCACTTATGGGTGAGAACATGCAATGTTTGGTTTTCCATTTCTGAGTTATTTAGAATAATGGTCTGCAATTCCATCCAGGTTGCTGCAAGTGCCATTATTTCACTACTTTTTATGGATGAGTAATATTTTATTATATATATATATATATATAACTTGTCTGCTTATTCTGTTGATCATTACATTTGCTGTGCAGAAGCTTTTTAGTATAAGCCCCATCTATTTACCTGTGTTTTTGTTGCATTTGCTTTTGGGTTCTTAGTCATGAAGTCTTTGCCTAAACCAATGTCTAAAAGAGTTTTTCCAATGTTTTCTTCTAAAATTTTTATGACATCAGGTCTTACATTTAAGTCTTTGATCCATCTTGAGTTGATTTTTGTATAAGGTGAGAGATGAGGATCCAGTTTCATTTTTCTATATGTTGCCTGCCAATTATATCAGAACCATTTGTTGAATAGGGTGTCCTTTCCTCAGTTAATGTTTTGATTTGCTTTGTCAAAGATCAGTTGGTTGCAAGTGTTTGGTTTTATTTATGGGTTCTCTATTCTTTCCCATTGGTCTGTGTGCCTACTATTATGCCAGTATCATGCTATTTGGTAACTATATCTTTGTAGTAGTTTGAACTCCAGTTATTTTTGCTTAGTCTTGATTTGGCTATGTAGGATCTTTTTTGGTTCCACATGAATTTTAGGAAAGCATAGAGAGAATGATTCAAGACATTAGACTTGATGATTATTTTCTGGATATTACACCCAAAGCCCAGACAGCAAAGCAAAAACATACAAATACACTACATAAAAGTTAAAATCTTTTTTTACAGTAAAGAAAAAAATTGGTGAAGTGAAAGGTAGCCTGCAGAATGGAAGAAAGTATTTGCAAACCATGTCTTGAAAGAGGCTAATATTCAGAATATCTAAAGAACTTCAACCCAATAGCAACAAAAGAAATCTGATTTTAAAATGGCCAAAGATTTGGATTGATACTTTTCAAAAGAAGATATGCAAATGGCCAAGAAGCATATGAAAATATATTTAACATTACTAATAATCAGGGAAATGCAAATCAAAACCATAATAAGGTATCACCTCACATCCATTAGGATGGCCACCATCAGAGAAATAAACAAATAGGAAAAACAAGTATTGATGAGGATGTGGAGGAATTGGAACTCTGTGCACTGCAGGAACGTAAAATGGTGCAGTCACTATAAAAAACAGCATAATAGTTTAAAAAAATAAAATTAGAAAAATAGAATTACCATATGATTCAGCAATCTAATTTCTGAGTATATATGCAAAGAATTAACAACAGGATCTCTGTGGTATATTTGTACACCTATATTCATTGCAGCATTATTCACAATGGTGAAGAGCTGGAAGCAACTTAAATGTCCATTGAAAAATCAATGAATAAAGCCAATGTGGTATGTACAATAATACAGTGGAGCATGATTCAGCCTTAAATGAATAAGGATATCTTGTTATATGCTACAACAAGCATGAAACTTCAGGATATTATTCAAAGTGAAATAAGCCAATCACAAAAAGACAAATACTGCATGACTCCAGTTTCATAAGGTACCTAAGATAGTCAAACTCTCAGAAACAGAAAGTAGAACAACGATTGTATTTTTCAAGATGCAAAAGTTCTAGATATATATTGCAAAACAATGTGATATAGTTAACAGTATAGTTCTAAACACTTCAAAATATTTAAGATGTATACTTTAGATGTATTTATATGTACATATATGTGCCTATGTCACACTTGTATATATTTTTCTAAAATCATGATTATTACAAGTTAAATATATATGTTTATTTATAAGCTATGGTATCTATTTAGTAAATATTTTATACAATGTAAACAAAAGAAAAAAAATAATGCTTACTTTTTTATGACAGTACTATGCTCGCGGACCTTAACTAGTGGTGCTCCTATCACATAACCCATAGCATATCCAATGATTTGGGTACATTCTGCAATACCTATAAAATAAACACTGAACATCAAGCAATTTCATAAGCCAGCTTTGTTATGATAAAAATTAATTAACTAAAATTGATTACTTCTGAAAGCTTTTCACAGCATTCTGTATTATTCAGAGTTCTTCAGAGAAACAAAACCAATAAAAGAGAGAAAAACAGGAATGGAAAACCAAACATCATATGTTCTCACAACTGGGAGCTAATCTATGAGGATGCAAAAGCCTAAGAATTATATAATGGACTTTGGGGACTCAGGAGTAAGGGTGGGAGGGAGGTGGGTGAGGGATAAAAGACTGCACATTGGGTATAGTGTACACTGCTTGGGTGATGGCTGCAGCAAAATAAATCACTACTAAAGAACTTATCTATGTAACCAAATACCACCTGTTCCCCGCAAAATTATTGAATTTAAACAAACAAAAATAAAAATAACTTTCAAAAAACACAGAGAGAGAAAAAACAGAGAGATTCATTTTAAGGAATCGATTCATACAAAATACAATTATGAGGCCTAGCAAGTCCCAAATTTGTAGAGAAGGCCAGCAGGCTGGAAAGTCAAGTGAGAGTTGATGTTACAGTCCAGATAGCATTGCTTCTTCAGAAAACCTCAGTCTTACCTCGTAGAACCTTCAACTGATTAAATGAGCCCCACCCACATTATGAAATCAGTTTTATTCAAAATCTACTGATTGTAAATATTCATCACATCTAAAAGTGACCAGCACCAAAACATCTAGACTAGTGTTTGTCTATACAACTAGGTATCATAATTTAGCCAAGCAAACACATAAAATTAATCATAATACATATTATCCAATACATGTATTAGAGAAACTCAGTATATAATTCATTATACCTTATTTAATCTATGTATTTCATGTAATATATTTATATTTAATATAATTATAAATTCACAATACCGTATTTCATTTCAAGTTGGGTATTCTAGCAAGATGATACTTTAACATTATCATTACCTCTTCACCCTTCACCTTAGCTACCAGGGTGTCAGGATGTCTCAATATACCTTTGCAGTAAGTGTATAAAAACAACTTAAATTTTCAGAAGTGATAGTTAGATAACCCTGTACAAATAGATGATCTACCAGGACCAGAATCTATTGCAATAGAAGAGAGTACAGATTACCCTGAGATATAGCCAAGATTACTTATTGTAGGATACAGTAGCATAAGAGATTGCAAATAGGGATAGTATGCTATTATTCATTAAATATATATACATATATAAATATACATATTTATAAATGTACATACACATATCCATAAAGAGTATGATTTTTATTACTTAAGAAAGTATTTTTTGTTTGTTTGTTTGTTTGAGACAGAGTCTTGTTCTGTCACCCAGGCTGGAGTGCAGTGGCGGTATCTCGGCTTGCTGCAACCTCTACCTCCTGGGTTTAAGTGATTTTCCTGCTTCAGCCTGCAGAGTAGCTGGGATTACAGGTGCTCACCACCACGCCTGGCTAATTTTTTTGTATTTTTAGTAGAGACACAGTTTCACCATGGCTTTTCACTCCTGACCTCAAGTGATCTGCATGCCTTGGGCTCCCAAAGTGCTAGGATTACAGACATGAGCCACCATGGCCTGATGAAAGTATAGATTTTTTTCAGTTGCTCTATATATTTTCAGTGACATTCAGGTGACTTGTCTAGAATCTCGAATCTCAAACAGCTCTTTAGAATTAGGTGAATCAATGTGATTTAAAGGTTTAGCATACCAGTTATCATTTATTACAATGTTAATATAAGGACCAAGAGTACTTCTATATCAGTTTAGATACGCATACCAAAATTCAAGGAAAATTCACAATGGGTCAATCATATTAGAGGGAGTTAAAAACTTGCCTAAATAAGTACCAGCTGAGTGTGTAGCAACACTTTCTTCAATAAAGGTTACTCCAAGGATATAAAGAGGTATTGCTGCTATTCCTTGCACAGTCTGCCCAAGGGTGAAGAAAGACAAGTATTTTGACTGGAATGATGCACGCCTCTGGCAACCACTGACAATCTTTGTTTCTTTGCAAATATCTTTTGAAAAGACAATAATTATAGTTTTGTTAATTGAACTCAAAAGTTAAACATACAACAAATGTGCGGTATTCTTTATCAAATATTTTACAAGCTATTTCCAAAATTATACATTTTTCTTTTAGTTAACATGTCATTTACACTGAATGTAGTAATATTGTAATCAATCATCATGTTGTCAGAAAAATGCCATCATAAAATTTGGGCTAGACACAGCACACAGCTGTAGTACCAGATATTCAGAAAGCTGAAGTGAGAGGATTGTGACAAGTCTGGGCAATATACTGTGACCCCATCTCCAAAATAAAAAAAAGAAAAGAAATTATGTGGGAATCCCACAAAAGATGCATATATTACAAACCAAAATATAAATGTGAATGCTACACATAGCACATATTCCTCTTAAATTTGGCATCCTGTTCCCCTGACTTTTGACCCTAGGCTAAAAGTATTTCTAATGTTCTAGATTATCTGTGTTATCAAAGAGTACCTTCTGAGTTTAGTTTTATGTCCACCTCTTTAACAATCTTTATGTAAACTTTGTCTCATTCTGATTAAATAACTTCCCATTTTAGACCCACTAACTTTCAGAACATAGGTTCATAAAAACAAGGCATTACACAGTATACATTTCTTTCCATTAAAGTTAGTCATTATGTGGTCATCCACTAGATTTTAATTTCCTTCAGGTCACAGTATATTTCTTATACATTTTTTATTCAGATGGTTATAAAACAGTATTAAGTAAATGCTTGTGTAATTATTATTTGTTTGTAGATTGGTAGATCGAGGCAATACTATTAGATTATATTGTACAGGTTGTTTTGCTTGACATTTAACACATGCTCTTAAATAATATTGTGGAAACCCTATTAAAGAGCAGATTGCAAAATAGTACACAAATGAACATTTTCAGCTGGCTTAGTATCCATGTGAAATGATTTTGACTCCATATAAAGTGGGAGGTAGTCTCTAGAACTGTCATTCAAATGCTGAAGGTTCAGTTTTATACAGACCTATTAACTTGTGATAACAGTGTCAATGTGATACTTCCAACACCCCGGCCTCTTAGTTTTTTGAACTTTTTTGCTGTTATGCAGTGTACTCCTTGGTTAGTGATATAGTTTGGCTCTGCGGCACCTCATCTCATGTGGAATTGTAATTCCCAATGTTGTGGGAGGGAGGTGGTGGGAGATGACTGAATCATTGGGGTAGATTTTTCCCTTGCTGTTCTCATGATAGTGAGTTCTCACAGGATCGAGTTGTTTGAAGGTGTGTAACACTCCCCACCTTGCTCTTCTCCTGCCACAATGTGAAGATGTGCTTGCTTCCCCTTCACCTTCCACCATGATTGTAAGTTTCCTGAGGCCTCTCCAGGCCTCCTATACAGTCTGTAGAATTGTGAGTCAATTAAATCATCTTTCTTTATAAATAACCCAGACTCAGATAGTTCTTTATAGCAGTCTGAGAAAAAACTAATACAGCTAGTCATTTTAAATGTCAAAAATAATAACTACAAACCTTTTCTAATGATAATTTCAAGCATCTACCTTCTAACCACCCCATCTTTCCAGCTGACTCTTTCTAGCAATGCACTGCCAACAATCCTTAAAATTCATCAGGGCATATAATCCATTGATTTTGTTCCTTTTCACTATCCCAATGTCCCTTTTATATCCTTACTTCTTTCACTATCATCTAAACACTTTTAATTCCCTTGCTGTCTTTCGGATCATGCAACCCCATGGTAAAACTGCAACCTACTCAAAATAACTCACTCCCTATATGACTTTTAAAGCTTGACATGACTGTACAACCATGCATATCCTACTTTGAATTCATGATTAATAAACTCAAGGAAGTCTTTTATGCTCCTGATAATCATAAAATGTGTCCCTAATCTATTTACTCTTTCCTTCTCAAAGAAAATTCAGGTTGGTTTTTTCTCTCCTCCTAGGGATCACAGTCCTGAGCTTCCTACTAACAAACATCTGAAAATAAATTTTTTCTATCAATAGACTAAAACTAATCATTAACTTCCTCTGTTATGACATATGTGTACACTAGGATGCTTCAATCAGTTAATTAGCAAACTTGGTCATATAAACCAATATGGATGCATGGATGGATGGATGGATGGATGGATGGATGGATGGATACACAGACAAACAATTATCACAGTCTATTTTAAGTTCCTTAAGCCAAGGTTTGAATAAATATTGATTTGATGAATGACAGTATATTTAAAATCTTACCTTCAATTGCTACCTTACTTTGATAATTTTCTTCACTAAATGATGGAAAAGCACATAAAAGTGATCCAAGTCCTATTAAAAAGGAGGAAACTACAAAGCATATTACTTTTTTTCTGTCTCCATAGAATGCTATAAATATTGCTACCAGGGCAGATGAAATATCATAACTCCACTCCAATGCCAAATTTTCAATGGTTTTCACATAATATTGCCTCTGAAAATCGCCAATGCTGACATCTATAAGACCTAAAATCACACCTAAAGTGTAAAAAGAAAAAGAGAAAGCAATGATATGCATTGTATGAGGTTGTCATTATGATTATTACAAAACAAAATTTAAATTACACAATGTGAGTTTATTTTACATTATTCTGAATGTTTAAAAGCTATAAGAATGCAACAATTGCTTTTCTAAAACACAAATAGGCCTTAACCTCTACAAAATATTCGCTAATTGAATTTTCGAAGCTATTTTTTAACTACCTCTATGAGTAATTTCCTAAATAAAAGTGATTGCTGTATCATCTCACTTAGTACTGATCTTTATTTTAATGCATTGCATTTCAAATTATAAAAAATTAAAATTATTACTAATATAATACTTATTTATCTACCATTCAGAATAGGAAATAAAACATTATCAAAATAGTTAAAGCCGGAGGCATACTTCCCAAACTCGTTTTCCTCCCTCCCTTCCATAATCAGTATCCTGTGTTTAAATTTTACCATTTTTTAGCCTTTTTAACATTTTTGACAGTGTATCTATCCTTAGACAATATCAAGTATTGTTTTTGATGTTCTTGAATATGAAATAAATGGTACCATATTATGTGTATTTCTATCACTCAACATCCAACTAGAAAAAATTAGTCATAAACACAATAAGAATTTGAAACAAAATTCACTGAGTCTTTGGGAGGCCGAGACGGGTGGATCATGAGGTCGAGAGATCGAGACCATCCTGGTCAACATGGTGAAACCCCGTCTCTACTAAAAATACAAAAAATTAGCTGGGCACGGAGGTGCGTGCCTGTAATCCCAGCTACTCGGGAGGCTGAGGCAGGAGAATTGCCTGAACCCAGGAGGCGGAGGTTGCGGTGAGCCGAGATCGCGCCATTGCACTCCATCCTGGGTTACAAAAGTGAAACTCCGTCTCAAAAAAAAAAAAAAAAAAAATTCACTGAGTGTAGGGATTGATTACAAAAGTAGTACATTAGTTGGAGTCCAAATGGTTACTAATAAAATTTCATGATATCTATGCAACCAAAATAACTGGAGCATGGGCTGCTCCTACTATTGCTGTTGCTGCTGCTGTTAGAACTACAATCACTACCTTCTTTTGCAGGAAGCCAGGAGCTCACGGTCCTCCTAATGCTATGACAAGGAGCTCACCCTGCTGATTCTGATGCTCTTGCAGGTTCCAGAGCCAGAGTCATGAGCTCTGTGTTGCTGATAGCACCACGTTTATTCTTGAGCATAAATCTGGGAGCTTTTAATCATCCAGAATTGCTCCTGCTGCCAAAAACACCACCAGAAACAGAAAGGAAAAGAGTCTTCCCTTTGCCCTTTTTCAAATCTACTGCCACAGATTCACTGGCAACATGTAAGTGGAAATCAGCTGGCCTGCAGCAACTCTGGGAAGTGTAGTTTCAGGCTTCCCATTCCCTTGCAAATAAAGAGTGAATAATGGAGTTCATGGCCAACAGACAAATGCCTTGCAGAGTTTATCCTTCAGACTCTTTAATATACATTTTCATTCTTCTCATATTTAAATTTTCATATCAAATAAGTAGGAATATCATCATCCTTCTGCCTAATTGTATCACAATTATTATTTTACAGAGATGCTCTTACTGTTTCCCCAAAAATGAGAGATACATAGTCTAATCAATCAGCATGTCTATCTCAGTCTAATGCTAATCCTTCAGTTTAATCACAAACCTGAATGGATTTTCTTTAACCTAAAAACCAAATTGCAAAAATAACCACCAATAATTAAGCATATATATCACAGGCCTAACTAAATTTTTGAGGGAAATATATTGCCAAAGAAACCACAACCCAGGTTTGGAGCCACAGCTAGTTTTAGCAGACCAATACCAGTAGGAAACAAGATTTAAAACCTTTGCTGCACCCAAAATAAGAATTTTCTTTAACTGTTACATTAGATGGGGCCAAGGAGGATAATGGCCAATGTAGAAAATAAGTCCTGTCAGTAATTGAGTTTATCTCAAATATCAATTCCCCTTCTAACTGAGGCATATTCTATAACCTAGAGATTAATTTACATGGTTCTCTACTTTACATAGATTATTAATAGAAAAATAATATAGGAAAGGAGAGGAAGAGAGAAAATAGCCAGGACATATAGATATATAAACATATATACAGACAAATGTGCATATGACATATTTGTGTCTGAACACATAAACAAGTAAGAGGAAATGCAGAGCTGCTACAAGTTTTGTCACTCTAAGTGGTTATGAGACTACAGTTGGTATTTATAACTTCCTTCTTCTACTATTCACTCCCTCTTTTAGCCCTTGATCCCAGATAGCATACATAGGTTGCTCTCTCAAAGTGCATATCCCATCGTATAGGACAGCACTATAAACTTGTTGTCTACTACTGGGAGTGGTTGATTGTTGTCTGCTACTAGGAGACTTATCTGAGTCTTCAAAAGACTCATGATTATCTATAAGAGCAAGAGTTTCTGGTTATTGAGATATGTAGTAAAATCAGCAGGCAACTGAAACACCTGGGAGAGAGTCAACTGTTCAACTTGAAAAGGGAAAAAAAAAAGGAGGCTCAGAGTCAGGGAGCCAGTTGATCAGGCTCGGCAGGTCTCACCCCCACAGAGACAAACCAAATGGTGATTCAAAATGCTCGGGGTTGAAAGTTTCACTGTGGGCATGGCTGAACCCAGGATGGTGCAGCTTAGTGGGAAAGGGGCGTCTGCCATTACTGACATACACTCAGTACTGACGTGCATTCAGCCCCTACTGAGGTACACTCCCATTGCTGATGCAGCCTGCCATTGCCGAGGCAACCTGCCATAACAGAGATAGTCCGCCAACAGGGAAGAGCCCATGACAGCAGGGCAGAGCCCACTGCAACAGGGCAGAGCCCACGACAGCAGGGCGGAGCCCATGGTAGCAGGGCAGAGCCTCGGCAGGCAAATATTGACTAGATTGCCTCCTAGCTGGTCAGGACAGTGCAACAGATACTCAAAAAGAAAGCCCTAACTCCCCGAGACAGATCATCTGAGGAAACAAAGGGGATTTATGAGTTCTGCTGCAGCAGACTTAAACGCACCTGCCTAACAGCCCTGAATGATAAACGGGGCTCACAGCTCAGCACTTGAGCTCCTATAAAGTACAGACAGCCTCCTCAAGCAGCTCCCTGACCCCTGTATATCCAAAGAGTCACCTCAAAAAGGACTGATCAAACTGACATTTGGCAGGCATCATTCTGGGACAAAGATAGCAGCAGAAGAAACTGGTAGCATCCCTCACTGTTGCGCAGCTGCTACAGGTGTACCCCAGACAAGCAAGGCCAGGAGTGGACCTCAGCAGTCATACAGCGAAGGGGCTAGACTGGTAGAAGCAAAACTAAATAACAGAAATACTTCATCATCAACAATCTGGGCATCCACTCAGAGACCCTATCGAAAAGTCAGCAACTACTCAAACGACAGGTGGATAAACCCACAAAGATGGAAAGAAACCAGTGCAAAAATGAGGAAAATACCCAAAACTGAAACACCTCACCTCCTACAAAGGACCAAAACTCCTCACCTGCAAGGGAACAAAGCTGGTCAGAGAATGAGTGTGATGAAATGATGGAATCAGACTTCAGAAGATGGGTAATAAGAAACTTCCATGGGCTAAAAGAACATGTTCTAAATCAATGCAAAGAAACTAAGAACCTTGAAAAAAAGATTCGAGGAAATGATAACAAGAATGGACAACTTAGAGAGGAATATGAATGAATTGAAGGAGCTGAAAAACACGAAACGAGAACTTCACGAAGCATACACAAGTTTCAATAGCCGAATTGACCAAGCAGAAGAAAGAAAATGAGAAGGCGAAGATCAACTCAATGAAATAAAATGAGACCAAGATTAGAGAAAAAAAGCACAAAAAGGAATGAACAAAATCTCCAAGAAATGTGGGACTATGTGAAGAGACCTAACCTACGTTTGATAGGTGTACCAGAATGTGATGAAGAGAATGAATCCAAGCTGGAAAATACTCTTCAGGATATTATCCAGGAAAATTTCCCCAACCTAGCAAGGCAGGCTAATATTCAAGTCCAGGAAATACAGTGAACACCACAAATATATTCCGCAAAAAGAGCAACCCAAAGGCACATAATCATCAGATTCACCAGGGTTGAAATGAAGGAGAAAATACTAAGGGCAGCCAGAGAGAAAGGTCAGGTCACCCACAAAGGGAAGCCAATCAGACTCACAGCAGATCTCTTGGCAGAAACACTACAAGCCAGAAGAGAGTGGGGACCAATATTCAACATTCTTAAAGAAAAGGACTTTCAACCCAGAATTTCATATCCAGCCAAACGGAGCTTCATAACTGAAGGGAAAATAAAATCCTTTGCAAACAAGCAAATACTCAGAGATTTTGTAACCACCAGGCCTGCTTTACAAGAACTCCTGAAAGAGGCACTACGTATAGAAAGGAGCAAGTACCAGCCATTCCAAAAACATACCAAATGCTAAAGAGCATCAACAAAATGAAGAATCTGCATCAACTAATGAGCGAAACAGCCAGCTAGCATCAAAATGGGAGTATCAAATTCACACATAACAATATTAACCCTAAATGTAAATGGACTAAATGCACCAATCAAAAGACACAGACTGGCAGACTGGATAAAAAGCCAAAACCCATCGGTGTGCTGTATCCAGGACACCCATCTCACATGTAAGGATACACAAAGGCTCAAAATAAAGGGATGGAGAAAGATTTACCAAGCAAATGGAGAGCAAAGAAAAGCAGGAGTTGCAATTCTCATCTCTGATAAAATAGACTTTAAAGCAACAAAGATCAAAAGAGACAAAGAAGGACATTACATAATGGTAAAAGGATCGATACAACAAGAAGAGCTAACGATCCTAAATATATATGGACCCAATACAGGAGCACCAAGATACATAAGGCAAGTTCTTAATGACTTAAAAAGAGACTTAGACTCCCACACAATAATAGTGGGAGACTTTAACACTCCACTGTCAATATTAGACAGATCAACCAGACAGAAAATATCAAGGATATCCAGGGCTTGAACTCAGACCTGGAACAAGGAAACCTGATAGAAATTTATAGAACTCTCCACCCCAAATCCACAGAATATACATTCTTCTCAGCACCACATCACACCTACTCTAAAACTGACCACATCATTGGAAGTAAAGCAATCCTCAGCAAATGCAAAACAACCGAAATCATAACAAACAGTCTCTCAGACCATAGTGCAATCAAGTCAGAACTCAGAATTCAGAAACTAACTCAGAACCACACAGCTTCATGGAAACTGAACAACTGGCTCTTGAATGTTGATTGGATAAACAATGAAATGAAGGCAGAAATAAAGAAGTTCTTTGAAAACAATGAGAACGAAGACACAACATACCAGAATCTCTGGGACACATTTAAAGCAGTCTCCAAAGGAAAATATATAGCAATAAGTGCCCATATGAGAAGATTGGAGAGATCCAAAATTGACATGCTTTCGTCAAAATTGAAAGAGCTAGAGGAGCAAGATCAAAAAACTCAAAACCTAGCAGAAGACAAGAAGTAACTAAGATCAGAGCAGAACTGACAGAGATAGAGACACAAAAAAACCCTTCAAAAAATCAATACATCCAAGAGCTTGTTTTATTAAAAGATCAGCAAAATAGACAGACCACTAGCCAGACTGATAAAAAAGAAAAGAGAAAACAACCAAACAGATGCAATAAAAAACGATAAAGGGGAAATCACCACAGACTCCACAGAAATTTAAACCATCATCAGAGAATATTACAAAGAACTCTATGCATGTAAACTAGTAAACCTGGAAGAAATGGATACATTCCTGGACACCTGTGTCCTCCCAAGCCTAACCAGGAGGAAGCCGAAACTATGAATAGACCAACAACAAGGTCTGAAGTTGAGGCAGCAATTAAGGCCTACCACACAAAAAAAGCCCAGGACCAGTTGGGTTCACAGCCAAATTCTACCAGACACACAAAGAGGAGCTGGTACCATTTCTTCTGAAACTATTCCAAATAATCTAAAAAGAGGGAATCCTTCCCAAATCATTTTATGAGACCAACATCATCCTGATACCAAAACCTGGCAGAGACTCGACAAGAAAAGAAAATTTCACGCCAATATCCATGATGAACAAAGATGAAAAAATCTTCAATAAAATACTGGCAAGCCGATTGCAACAGCACATCAAAAAACTTATCCATCATGATCAAGTAGGATTCATCCCGGGGATGCAAGGCTGGTTCAACATACGCAAGTCTATAAACGTAATTCACCACATGAACAGAACCAAAAACAAAAACCACATGATTATCTCACTTGATGCAGAGAAGGCATTTGACAAAATTCAACAGCCCTTTATGCTAAAAACCCTCAATAAACTCGCTATTGATGGAACGTATCTCAAAGTAATAAAAGCTATTTACAACAAACCAACAGCCAATATCATACTGAATGGGCAAAAACTGGAAGCATTCCCTTTAAAATTTGGCACTCAACAAGGATGCCCTCTCTCACCACTCCTATTCAATATAGTACTGGAAGTTCTAGCCAGAGCAATCAGGCAAGAAAAAGAAATAAAGGATATTCAAATAGGAAAGGAGGAAGTCAAATTGTCTCTATTTTCAGATGACATGATAGTATACCTAGAAGACCCCATCACCTCAGCCCCAAAACTTCTGAAACTGATAAGCAACTTCAGCAAAGTCTCAGGATATAAAATCAATGTGCAAAAATCACAAGCATTCCTATGCACCAATAACAGACTTAAAGAGAGCCAAATCAAGAATGAACTGCCATTCACAATTGCTACAAAAAGAATAAAATACCTAGGAATACAACTTACAAGGAACATAAGGAACCTCTTCAAGGAAAACTACAAACCACTGCTCAACAAAATAAGAGAGGACACAAACAGATGGAGAAACATTCCATGTTCATGGTTCAATATCGTGAAAATGCTATACTGCCCAAAGTAATTTACAGAATCAATGCTATCCCCATCAAGCTACCATTGACTTTCTTCACAGAACTGGAAAAAACCACCATGAACTTCATATGGAACCAAAAGAGAGCCCGCATAGCCAAGTCAATTCTAAGCAAAAAGAACACAGCGGGAGGCATCACACTACCGAACGTCAAACTATACTACAAGGCTACAGTAATCAAAACTGCATGGTACTGGTACCAAAACAGAGATATAGACCAATGGAACAGAACAGAGGCATCAAAGGCAACATAACATATCTATAACCATACAATCTTTGATAAACCTGACTAAAACAAGCAATGGGGAAAGGATTCCCTGTTTAATAAATGGTGTTGGGAAAACTGGCTGGCCATGTGCAGAAAGCAGAAGCTGGACCCCTTCCTGACACCTTACACTAAAATTAACTCCAGATGGATTAAAGACTTAAACATAAGACCTGGCACCATAAAAACCCTAGAAGAAAATCTAGGCAAAACCATTCAGGACACAGGAGTAGTCAAGGACTTCATGAACAAAACACCAAAAGCATTGGCAACAAAAGCCAAAATAGACAAATGGGACCTAATGAAACTCCACAGCTTCTGCATGGCAAAAGAAACAGTCACTAGAGTGAACTGGCAACCAACAGAATGGGAAAAAACTTTTGCAGTTTACCCTTCTGACAAAGGGCTGATATCCAGAATTTACAAAGAACTCAAACTGATATACAGAAAAAAACAAACAAGCCCATTCAAAAATGGGCAAAGGACATGAACAGACACTTTACAAAAGAAGACATACATGAGGCCAACAATCATATGAAAAAATGCTCATCATCGCTGGTCATTAGAGAGATGGAAATCAATACCACATTGAGATACCATCTCACGCCAGTTAGAATGGCCATCATTAAAAAATCTGGAGACAACAGATGCTGGAGACGATGTGGAGAAATAGGAACACTTTTACACTGCTGGTGGGAGTGTAAATTAGTTCAACCATTGTGGAAGACAGTGTGGCGATTCCTCAAGGCCTTAGAAATAGAAATTCCATTTGACCCAGCAATCCCATTACTGGGTATATATCCAAAGGACTATAAATCATTCTACTATAAGGACACATGCACACGAATGTTCATTGCAGCACTCTTTACAATAGCAAAGACCTGGAACCAACCCAGATGCCCATCGATGATAGACTGGACTGGGAAAATGTGGCACATATACACCATGGAATATTAAGCAGCAATCAAAATGATGAGTTCGTGTCGTTTGTAGGGACATGGATGAATCTGGAGAACATCATTCTCAGCAAACTGACAGAAGAACAGAAAATGAAATACCACATATTCTCACTCATAGGCGGGTGATGAAAAATGAGAACACATAGACACAGGGAGGGGAGTACTAAACACTGGGGTCTATTGGGGGGAAAAGGGGAGGACCAGTGGGGTGGGGGGTGCTGGGGAGGGACAGCCTGGGGAGAAATGCCAAATGTGGGTGAAGGGGAGAAAGGAAGCAAAACACACTGCCATGTGTGTACCTATGCAACTGTCTTGCATGTTCTGCACATGTACCCCAAAACCTAAAATGCTATAAAAAATTAAAAATAAAATAAAATAATAGAAAAATAAAAAGTCATGAAACACTGAGGAAAAAAAAAAGAAATAGAAATTTCATTTGACCCAGCAATCCCATTACTGGGTATATATCCAAAGGACTATAGATCATTCTAGTATAAGGTCACATGCACAAGAATGTTCATTGCAGCACATTCATTACAATAGCAAAGACCTGGAACCAACCCAAATGCCCATCGATGATAGACTGGACTGTGAAAATGTGGCACATATACACCATGGAATATTATGCAGCAATCCAAAATGATGAGTTCGTGTCGTTTGTAGGGACATGGATGAATCTGGAGACCATCATTCTCAGCAAACTGACACAAGAACAGAAAATGAAATACACATGTTCTCATTCATAGGTGCATGATGAAAAATTGGAACACATGGACACAGGGAAGGGAGTACTACACACTGGAGTCTATTGGGGGGAATAAGGGAGGGACAGCAGCGGGGGGAGTAGGGGAGGGATAGCCTGGGGAGAAAAGCCAAATGTGGGTGAAGGTGAGGAAGGCAGCAAAACACACTACCATGTGTGTACCTATGCAACTATCTTTCATGTTCTGCATGTGTACCCAAAACCTAAAATGCAATTTAAAAAAATAATGAAAATTAAAAAATAAACATAAAAAAGAGATTTTATTTTTCCTTCAATTGTGAAGCTTCGTTTGGCAGGATGTGAAATTCTGGGCTGAAAGTTCTGTTCTTTAAGGATGTTGAATTTGTGAGTTCAACTTATACTTCAATTCTGCTTCCTGCGAATAAGTTAATATTGACCATAATAAACAGTATGTGGCTAAAAATAAGATTTTCTTATGAAATTGAGAGAATCTCACATATTTCCTAACCATATCCTAAACTTTTCATTTTCCTTCTGTATCTTTTTCAATGCAGTCAAAGATTCCACCACAGGAGTCAATTGTAGCAGCTATTTTGTCTTTCAAAGTCTTGCCTTCAATAAGAACTTTATCCCAGGCAATAATTTAAATGACTCTTTTGTTGCTACATGCCATGGATTTCTAGTGAACCATAATTCACAGTAACAGATATCACTACTTTCATTGGCTTCAAGCCCAGTCACATCAAACAACCAATTCCAGATTTCCATCTTTGAGGGCTTGTTTTGTTTTGTTTTTCCTGGTTCAATGACTGGTACAAAATATTATATCAAAAGTGATTATTGACCAGGTGTGGTGGCTCACACCTGTAATCCCAGCAGTTTGGGAGGCCAAGGAGTGTGGATAACCTTAGGTTATCCCAGGTAGCTAGGACTACAGGTACACAACATCATAAGCAGCCAATATTTTGTAGAGACTGATTCTCACTATGTTGAGCAGTATGGTCTCAATCTCCTGTACTCAAGAAATCCTCTTGCCTCTAGATTGTGTTTAATGTTTGCTACTAAAACATTAAATAATTTCTAAATTATGGGTCACAATTGTATCTTTTCTTTGCATGCTGGTATTGTATGCCAGATGTTGTATACAGTATATTGAAAAAAGTTTGCATTACATTGTCTTCCTTTAAAAAGTGCTGAGTGTTATTCTAAAGACAGTTAATTTACTTGTAATTTTCCTTGGTTTGTTTTAGGTTTTCTTTTTGGATGGAGATGGGGATCTAGAGTAGCCCTTTTAAAGGGCAAGATGCTTAATTCTAAAATGTGTCTTTTTTTAATTCCCAAGTGCCAGGATTACAAGTGTGAGCCACCACACCTGGCCAGTGTCAATAAATGTAAAAAGATTGGAATCATACAAAGTATCATCTCTGACCATAATAAAATAAAACTAGAAATAACAGACATGAATTAGAAAAGTCCACAAATATGTGAAAATTAAACAATACATTTCTAAATAATCAATGGGTCAAATAAGAAACCAAAAATGAATTAGGGCTGGGTATGGTGGCTTACACCCATAATCCCAAAACTTTGTTTGGGAGGCTGAGGCAGGGAGATCACTTGAGATCAGGAGTTCAAGACCAGCCCAGGCAACATGGTGAAACACCATCTACAAAAAATACAAAACTTAGCTGAGCACTGTGGCATGTGCTTATAGTCCCAGCTACTCAGGAGGCTGAAAGAGGAGAATCACTTGAGCCCAGGAAGTAGAGGGTGCAATGAGCTGATGTTGTGCCATTGCACTCCAGCCCAAGCAATGGGAGTGAAACTCTGGTTCAAAAAACAAAAAACAAAAACAAAGAGCAAAAAAGTGAAATCAGAAAATACAGTAAGACGATCAAAAATAAAAATACAAAATGTTAAAATTTAATGGGATGCAGCCAAAGCTAATACTTAGAGAAAATGCACAGCAAAGAAAGCCTATATAAGAGAAGAAAGAGCCTGACATGGTGGCATACACCTGTAGTCACAGCTGCTTGTGAGGCTGAGGCGAAAGGATCACTTAAGCCCAGGATTTTGAGGCTACAGACTGTACTGCTGCACTTCAGCCTGGGTGACAGAACAAGATCCTAACTCAAGAAAAATAGGACGAATAGTTAAAATCAGTTACCTAATCTTACACCGTAAGAGAAAAAAAAAAAAACTAAATCCAAATCAAGAAAAAAAATAATGATTAGAACTTGAATAAATAGAATATAAAATAGAAACAACAGAGAAAAATCAATGAAATAAAAAGTAGATTCTCGGTAAACATCAACAAAGTTGACAAACCTTTAGCTACATTGGCCAAGACAAAAGGGAGAAAGACTCCAGATTCATAAAGAGAGGAATGAAATAAGGAACATTGCTACTGATTTTAAAGAAACGAAAAGATTATAGTACTATTAAACAATTGTAGAGCAATGGTTAGAAACCTAGATGCAAAGGAAATATTCCTATCAAGACACAGCTGTAAACATTGGCTCAGGAAAAACAAAATCGAAAAATTGAATAGATCTACAACAAATATAGAGCTTGATTAGTAATTAAAACACACACACACACACACACACACACACACACCCCTTCCCATAAGGAAAAGTCAAGGCCCCAAGACTTCACCATTCTACCAAATGTTCTTTCCCAAATTTTCCCAGTAAATAAGAGGATATAATACTTCCATAATCATTTTTTTCTCTCTTTCTTACAATCCCCACTCCAATTTCCCATCTGTTCTATTAGACCAGCATTATTTTGACATCAAATCCTGACCAAAAAAACAACAACAACAATAAAAGAAAACTACAAAATAATATCCCTTTGACTATAGATGTAAAGATTTTCAACAAAACACTAGCAAACTGAATCCAGCATATTAGAAAAATGATGGTAAACCTGATAAAGTGGGATTTTCCCATTAATGCAAAGTTAGTTCAATATATGAAACTAGGGTTAATAACTATATTCATAAAATAAAGGATAAAAACCACATTGTCATCAAAATGCCATAAAAAGCATCTGACAAAATCCAACAGTCTATTGTAATAAAACCACTCAAAGCTAGGAGTAGAAAGCAACTTCCTCACAGTGATAACTTTATATAGGAAAAACCCTCAGTATACTTAATGGTGAGAGCCTGAAAGCTTTCCCAAGATAAGGAACAAGACAAATATGTTCACTTGTACTACTTCTATTCAACATTGCATTGGAGGTGCTTGCCAGGTAAGTCAGACAAGAAAAGGAAATAAAAGTCATCCGTATTGGAAATGAAGTAAAACTATTCACAAGTGACATGATCTGGTATACATAAAAGTGTAAGGAATCCACACATGTACAAAACAAAATGCTACAGCTATAAAACAATTCATCAAGATTCAGCATACAATTTTCTGATACGCAAATTGTATTTCCATATACTAGATATAAACATGCTTAAAATAAAAGAAAATCCAAAAGAAGTGAGTAAAAGAATTGCAAGACATGAACATGGAAATGGCAAAACATCACTGAAGGAAAACAAAGGCCCAACTATATGCTAAAAATTTAACAACTTAGATGAAATAAATCCTTGAAAGATACAATTACTAAAATGACTCAAAGAAGAAGTTTTAAAATCTGAATTTCTGGATATCTATACATGTAACTGAATTAGCAATTTTTAAAACTTCCCAAAAGGAAAAGTACAGGCTCAGATAGTTTACTGATGAAACAGTAAACACTTAAAGTGTTACACCAAACACTGAAATATAGCACCCAGGGAATGCCTCACTGCTCCCCCAACTCAAACTGAGATCCAGATCTTGTTGATGAAAGCACAGCCCTGGTGTGGTGACTGCCTGCATGTATCCGCCACCCTTAATGGTATTGGTGCCCACCTTGCCTAAGACAATAATTGCTGCCACTTGACCCCTATGACTCCATTGAATTTCAGAACTTATTTCAATGGCAGCATTCCTTACAATCCTATCTAGCCTAAAAAGAAAGCAGTCACAGAGCTTCTTATTATGCCAGTTCTTCTCTATATGATGTATATCCCTCAATACTGTAGTGACAAAAGTGTCTTCTAGGCCCTTTTGTGGAACCTAACTGGGTGAGTTGGGGAGGAGATGGTGCAAGTCACACATGATAAATCTAGTCGACATCCTCACCTCCCTAAGTACTTGAATTCCTTCCTACACATCACGCCAGGGCATTTTGAGATCTCAACCTCATTAACTTTAAGCTACCGTTAAGTCCAAGTTTCAATAAACCAATCATGTAAACCGTTAGAGACATCTCCAGGTGCATGTGCTCACACATTAAAAATGTTATCTCTAGCAGGTGAGACTATATCAATGCATTCAGAAGAATCCAATATTTTATTTTGCCCATCTGTATCTAATAACTCACAGAATCCATTCTCACACACTTCTCCAGGGTTCTGCCAATATATTAGTAAAGCCTTGATATTATTTCAGTGTGTAAGTTCTTTGCTCCTGGGTCTCAGTGTGTATCTCTTCCCTGGAGCATACTAAGAATTTACTCTAATTATGGATCTAGTGGCAACAGGAGTGGCTGTAGTATATCTTAAGAAGAATAGGCACTCCTTTTCAAGACCTCCAGGTGAGCTTCTCACAGATGTTTCAAGGAATAAAAGACTAGCCTCCTCAGCTACCAGAGGCTAAGCTCTTCTACCAACAAAGGAGGCTCAGAATAACTTGGGGAATCAAAAATGTCAGTTTCATCTGCTCCTCCTCAGATGTTCTCGTTCCAAGTTTCAGGACCTATTTTTTTTTTTTTTTTTTTACACAAATCAACACCCTATCATTCACATGGGTAATTTGGTGAGACTGTGAATTCAACTGTCATTATAACTCATCAACCCATATTGTGTTTAATTTCCAAAAATATCACCTCTGTGATATAAAAAAAGTACCAATTCATTTTAGGGCTTCGATGGGAGCCCTCAAGTTCTCAGGTCATGACTGAGCTGACAGTTAACAGACCTTGCCATTTGCTTTGTGTGAGTACAAAGGGCACTCAAAATTATTCATCAACAGAGGAGTCCTTATAGTTACCATCACTATCGTAAGGTCAAGTTCTGCAGCCACCTGGGCTCCCAACATACATGCTTCAATTGGCATTGCATCCCAGTCAAGCACAGGTGACAGCTTTATTAAATATGGTACCACCACTTGCCAAGAATTACTATGATCCATCTTCTGTTAGCAAAAGGACCAGCACTTCACTCAAGACTACGGGTGTGATAAAACCAATCCCACCCTCCATCTTTATGGGTATATTTACTGTGATTACTACTACCAATTCCATATCAGTCTAATACCCAATTCCCACTTCCCGAGCCCCTACCCGCCAAATTATCTTTAAAAACTCTGATTCCATCCAGAATGCTGGAGAGACTGATTTGAGTAATAAAACTCTGGGCTCCCGCACAGCTGGCTCTGCCTGCCTTACTCTTCCTCCATTGCAATTCCCTTGTCTTGATAAATCTGCTGTCCAGGCAGCGGGCGAGGTAAACCCATTGGGCAGCTAAACTTTGATCGGACAGCGCCTTGAGAAATCAGAAAGCAGCCTCAAGCTGGGCCACCCCAGGGCGTCCTCCACCATCCTCCCTCTCCCACCTCCTCGGGGGGCGGCCCCTGCTGCCCTCCGCGGCCCTCGCCACAACAAACCACGTCCTTCAGGCTCACCTTGACAGATGACCAGGATGCAGTGGAAAACCATGAAGCAGCGAATGTTATTACACCACTCACAGCAGGGGCTGGGTACACAGCCCACGCCACAGGGCTGCTCCAAACTGTCATCCGCTTCTCCGGAATCAGAGGGCTGGACTTTTTTCCTTTTTCGGAAACCGCCGAATCTTATCAAGGCCCTTGGAAGTAGTTTCAGATGCTGGGGTGTTTTCCGGAACTTGCGGGACTTCGAGGATTCCCTGGACCTCGAGTCCTTAGCAGGCCGGGCCCGCGCAACCCACGGCTCCACTCTCCCTAGGGCCCCATCCTGGCCCCCAGAGCGCCGGGGGACGCCTTCGTGCATGGCTCACCCTTCGCGGCTCCCTGCGATGCAGCGCAAGTGCGGTCAGCAGCCCGCCCAGCCTCCGCCAACCCGAAGGCCGGCCTGGCGTGGGCATCGGAGCACTCAGTGGCCACAAAGGGCGCCTGCAGCCCAAGCCTCCAGAGGGAACGTTTCTCTTAGGGCAGGAGGCAAACGTCCTCGCAGGAGGTCGACAGTTGAGAACTTCCAAGGTTGTTTTCCTTCTTTCCTTCCACGTGCAGAAGTGGGGAGGGGGCGGAAAAAAAGCTAAAACCAGATTTTTTAACTGCTAACACAGACAAGGTGCACCAGAGTAATTTTAATGGAAGTCAAGGAATGCTAGCACTTATTTATTAAATAATACTCATTAGGAAGCATGGTGGGGGGAAGCGGAACTGTCTGTTCCCCAGTTTCTCCAGACTTACTTTTTTGTGGTGGCTTTCCAACTGGGCGATCTCACTGGAAACAACCCGAAAATTGTTGAGAGCAGAAGACCACAGTGAAAGATTTGGAGGCACAAAGATCAGAAATCAATGTCCCAATGAGTGTCCTTAAATGAAGTGTTTTACACATAGAAATTATTGTTCTAGAAACTCTATCCCAGTTCAAGAATAGAAACAATTATTATTTTTCACCTTAATGGGGGCGTAAGAACCAGAGGATTCTTTTTTCAGATTTAAAAACTTTATTGGAGAAAACGAATGTAAGCGTAGTAGGTTATGAAGCATAGCTTTTATTTTTTTTTTTAATGAAAATGCAACTTCTTATTGGTTTTCTTTTCTTAGGCTGATATATAACCTCTTTAGGCCAAGTATACGTGGAGGGTGACTTTCCAGGAGAGACAGCACTAGACAATTTAGCTCTTCAACAAGATTTTATGCTGCTCCCTCCAATAGTCCTGGCCTGGGAAGAAAGAACTAACAATCACTGACCTGTAGCCTGAGCTTGACTGCATTGCTTCATGATAAGTGAAAAAAAAAAAAAAAAAAAGGAATCCTAGGAGATAGGAAAGACAGCGGGGAGTTGTGGGGCTTATTGTTGTGCTTGAATACCAGAATAAGTACTGCTTGGGTGCAGAGAGGAATAGGTAACAATTCTTATTATTGTGCTTTAATACCAGAATCCATACTGCTTGGGTGTAGAGAGGAAAAGACAACTCCATTAATAACGAACAGTACTGGGAATTTTGCTTCTACCCAGAATATAGAAAGCCAAATAAAATGTAGCCTATTGTTGGAGTGAGGACTCCAACAATAAAAACAACAAAGCTGGATAATATGAAAAAATACTTGTTTTTCATCAGAGAACTGCATTTCTATAGCTATGGTGGCTATAAAGCATCTAGGCAAATTGATTCTAAAGAGCAACAAGCCCCTCAGAAAAAGGATGGGACACACTAATCATTTTACTTTTCAAGGGGCACAGAAGGAAAAAAAAGTCATAAAAGAAGATAGAAACACCTGAAATTTTAATGAATTCTTAAAAGCCAAGGGAAGACTAGCTTAACAGTTTAGAAACCCTAGAAGCCTAAGAGACAAGGGGAGTCTACACCGATTTACCAAATTTTTGCTTAACAGAAAAAAGCATTTGGTGGTGTTAGACTGTCACTGAGAAGGAAGAAGGAATGCTTACCCTTCCACCTCCACCGACCCTTCTGCTATACAAAGCAAAAGCAGTTTGCCTCCGGGATTGAGGCAGGAAATTCTCTTGCCCTCCAGTCTGTGACAAAGGTTATCTGTTACAGAAGAAAAAATCCTTGGAGGAGCAGCAAACCGTCCTGTCCCATGGCCTACCTTAAGATGACTGACTGCCTCCAGAGGGAGGGATAGAAATAAAAATAATCTGCCAAAAAGAGAAAAGTAAGAATTTTATTTCTTCCCAAGAACCCCATTGAAACAAGGCAAAGCCCAAACCTTCAGGTTCAGGCATTCAGGGCCTATCCAAAATTGAGGCTGGACCAGGGGCAACCTAGCCTCTGCCTCGATGAGGAGTTTTGCGTGAATGAGGAAACAATAGCACTCCACCATTATAGGTGAGTCGAGAGAGCAGAGGGAAACTCTACCTGTGGAGAAAGCATACAGGACATGCTAAAAGCTAAGGGTGGAGTGGAAACACTGACAAACATACCTTCAACATTCTCTAATTAGGTTGTTTTTATTACATAATATAGGACACTGTCATCCAGCTACAGAAATTGTAGTTGAATTATTTAAAAGTAGAAATTGTGGATATTTGCTTGCCTTGCTCATTTAACCTTAGTAAACATCACACTTAATTTCATGTTGGCTATCTTTATAATAGTACCACATATGATAAGAATTTCGTGGTATGGATTTCTGTAATTTATTTTGTAATCTCTTTCTTTTATTTTGATGGCTATTGGATTGGCACAGTGGCTCACACCTGTAATCCCAGCACTTTGGGAGGCCAAGGTGGGCAGATCACGAGGTGAGGAGTTTAAGACCAGCCTGGCCAACATGGTGAAATCCTGTCTCTACTAAAAATAGAAAAATTAGCCAGGCGTGGTGGCACAAGCCTGTCATCCCAGCTACTCAGGGGGCTGAGGCAGCAAAAAAAACTTCTAAAGCTTCATGAGGTAGCTTCAGAGACAACAAATTACCCTGATAGGGAGAGAGCTAGAATCAAAAGTAGAATAATGTTTAGATGCCCAGAAATGACTCCCTACCTGACACCTTTATAGAAACAGAGGGCATTCAGAAGAAACTGGGAGACCTGGGATCTTACAATTAAGAAATGTGTGAACGTTGAAATAAACATGATATGGTTTGGCTGTGCCCCTACCCAAATCTCATCTTGAATTCCCATGTGCCATGGGAGGGATCGGGTGGGAGACAATTCAATCATGGGGGCAGTTCCCCTGGTACTATTCTCATGGTAGTGAATAAGTCTCGTGAGATCGAATGGTTTTATAGAGGTTTTTGCTTTCACTTATCTCTCTTACTCCTCTCTTTTACTTGTTGCCACTATGTAAGAAGTGCCTTTTGCCTTCCACTGTGATTGTGAGGTGTCCCTAGTCACATGGAACTATAAGTCCATTCAACCTCTTTTGTAAATTACCCAGTCTCAGGTATGTCTTTCTCAGCAGTGTAAAAACAGACTAATGTAGTAAATTAGTACCAGTAGAGTGTGGTACTGCTGAAAAGATACCCAAAAATGTGGAAGCAACTTTGGAACTGGGTAACAGGCAGAGGTTGGAACAATTTGAGAGTTCAGAAGAAGACAGAAAAACATGGGAAAGTTTGAAACTCCCTAGAGACTTGTTGAATGGCTTTGACCAAAATGCTGATAATGATATAAACAATGAAATGCAGGCTGAGGTGCTCTCAGTTGGAGATGAGGAAATTGTTGGCAACTGGAGCAAAGGTGATGCTTCTTACATTTTAGCAAAGAAACTGGTGACATTTTGCCCCTGCCCTAGAGATTTGAACTTGAAAGAGATAATTTAGGGTATCTGGCAGAAATTTCTAAGCAGCAAACTATTCAAGATGTGACTTGGGTGGTATTAAAGGCATTCAATTTTAAAAGGGAAACAGAGCATAAAAGTTTAGAAAATTTGCAGCCTGACAATGTGATAGAAAAGAAAATCCCATTTCTGAGGAGAAATTCAAGCCAGCTGCAGAAATTTGCAAAAGTAGTGAGAAGCCAAATGTTAATCACCAAGACAATGTGGAAAATGTCTCCAGGGCCTGTCAGAGACCTTTGTGGTAGCCCCTTCCATCACAGGCCCAAAGGTTTAGGAGGAAGAAATGGTTTTGTGGGCTGGGCCTAGGGTCCCCATGCTGTCAGCAGTCTAGGGACTTGGTGCCCTGTGTCCCAGCTGCTCCAGCCATGATTAAAAGTGGCCAAGATACAGCTCAGGCTGCTGCTTCGGAGGGTGGGAGCCCCAAGCCTTGGAAGCTCCATGTAGTGTTAAGCCTATTGATACACAGAAGTCAGTAATTGAGATTTGGGAACCTCTGCCTAGATTTCAGAGGATGTATGGAAAGGCCTGGATGCCCAGGCAGAAGTTTTCTATAGGGTGAGGGCCCGCATGGAGAACCTTTGCTAGGGCAGTGCAGAAGGAAAATGTGGGGTTGGAGCTCCCACAAAGAGTCCCTACTGGGGCACTGTCTATTGGACCCATAAGAAGAGGGCTACCAGCTTCCAGAACCCAGAATGGTAGATCTACCAAGAGCATGCACCATGTGCCTGGAAAAGCCACAGCCACTCAGTGCCAGCCAATGAAATTAGCCAGGAGGAGGGCTATAGTCTGCAATGCTCTAGGACCAGAGTTGCCCAAAGCTGTCGGAGCCTACCTCTTGTATCAGCATGACCTAGATGTGAAACATGGAGTCAACAGAGATCATTTTGGAGCTTTAAGATTTGACTGGCCCACTAGATTTCAGACTTGCATGGGGCCTGTAGCTCCTTTATTTTGGCCAATTTCTCCCATTTGGATTGACTGTATTTACCCAATGCTTGTACCCCCATTGTATCTAGGAAGTAACTATTTGTCTTTTGATTTTACAGATGCATAGGTGAAAGGGACTTGCCTTGTCACAGATCAGACTTTGAGGGCTTTTGAGTTAATGCTGAAATGAGTTAAGACTTTGGGATACTGTTGGGAAGGCATGATTAGTTTTGAAACATGAGGACATGAAATTTGGGGGGAGCCAAGGGTGGAATGATATGATTTGGCTATGTCCCCACCCAAATCTCATTTTGAATTCCCATGTGCTGTGGGACGGACCCAGTGGAAGACAACTGAATCATGAGGGCGGTTTTCCCCATACTGTTCTTGTGGTAGTGAATGTCTCATTAGATATGATGTTTTTATAAGGGGTTTCCACTTTCACTTCTCTCTCATTCTCTCTTGCTGCTGCTATGTAAAAAGTGCCTTTTGCCTTTCACCATGATTGTGAGGCCTGTCCAGCCACATGGAACCGTGAGTCCATTAAAAACCTACTTTTCTTCCTGGTCTCAGGTATGTCTTTATCAGCAGCATGAAAATGAGCTAATACAAAACATGAAACTATTTTTACTCGTTAGGTAGAGAAGCCTAGAAATTCGGTGTGTAAAATTGTAGAGTGGATTGAAATTGAAGATGTTAAATCATTTAAGACGTCAGTAAATGAAGTAATAAACATGTGAATGAGAAGACTAATGATGAAGAGAAACTTTAGAAGTATATTTCTCTTAGAGTAATTTTTTAAGAAAAATGTGATTTAAAGCCATTTATAATGATTGCTAAGTGGCATGCTAAACTTTTTAAAATAAGCAAAGCATTAAAAAATAAGTGTTTTTGAAGAGAAATTTTTCTGACACTTGTTAAAACAGTAACAAAGACTTTGCAGAAGACTATTGTAATATAGGAAAGAAACTGTGCTCAAATCGTGAATATGACAAAAATGAGCAAGGATTTATAAGCTAAAGAGCAATTGAGGGTGTCAGTGGATGGAAAATTATTACCAGAAGATATCAGAAGTAGAGGGATCCTTGCTAAATGGACTTAACAGGATTCTTGCTAAAGGCAGGCCAAGGACTTAGATATCAAGGATGTAGGATGAGGAACTTGATCAGATACGAAGGTTGATCAGACAGTGAGGATCTGATGACTTAGCAGGATTCTTTGCTAAGTCTGATTTAAACAGGCTGAAGACAGAGCGCAAGGATGAGACCTATACAGAAAGAGGGTCAATGGAGTCTGTTTAAAGTTTGATTAAAGCCTCTTTCTTGTTATGTATATTTAATGGTTTGCTTTGTGCACTGTTAACATTTGGCTCATGGTACCTGAAATAAATCTATTTTGATATACAGGCAACTTTGAAGATAATACCTTAACAAGTTTTGAAAATAACAAGTCTCACTGATGTGTTGAAAAGCTTATAAGCCAAATATAAAATGTATTAAATAATTTATTAAATAAAGCTCATCAGCAATACACTGCTAACACCTACATAGCAGTAAGGAATAATGGACAGCAAAGGGAGTCAGCGAAGTGTACTTAAGGGGTTTGGGGTGCTAGAGTTAGTCACAGGGTGATCATGTTAAGGACTGGTCAGAAGTTGTGAACTATGCAGGTCTTTGTCACAGTCAGTGCATTTTCAAAACATATTAAGAGCATGGAAAGTTACTGTTGGATCAGTTTGCATGTATCAGGATACAAGATCTACAGATATATGGGTACTAAGTAATAGATGTTAAAAGAGACTGACTTTAAGAGATCAATGTGTTCTGTGGTCACGGTTTGTTTGGGAAAGTTTATCTGATTTGCCAGTGCATTTTGCAAGTTGTGGTTTCTATCAATATCCTTAGCTCTCCCTCATAAATTACCTGCCAGTAGGATTTCCCTTTTCCTCTATTTTGGCAGCAGTACTAATGTTTTAAAGGTTTAATTTGCTGCCATCTAGAGGGCGTATACTTTTATTCTTAGACTAAGTCTAAAAGAAATGGATTTCTAAGTTATCCATTCTTGTTATCATTTCCTCAAATCTTTTTTCAAATTGATAATAGACTGGATTGGAAAAATGTGGCACATATACACCATGGAATATTATGCAGCAATCAGAAATGATGAGTTTGTGTCGTTTGTAGGGACATGGATGAATCTGGAGAACATCATCCTCAGCAAACTGACACAAGAACAGAAAATGAAACACCGCATATTCTCACTCATAGGTGGGTGATGAAAAATGAGAACACATGGACACAGAAAGGGGAGTACTAAACACTGGGGTCTATTGGGGGGAAAAGGGGAGGGCCAGTGGGAGGGGGAGTTGGGGAGGGATAGCCTGGGGAGAAATGCCAAATGTGGGTGAAGGGGAGAAGAAAAGAAAGCACACTGCCATGTGTGTACCTACACAACTGTCTTGCATGCTCTGCTCATGTACCCCAAAACCTATAATCCAATAAAAAATAAAAAAAAATTAAAAAAATAAAAAAAAAAGAAAGAAATGGATTTCGACATTTAAAATAGATTTCATCTTCGGTTACTTTGGTTACTTACGTTTTCTTTCTGGAAAAATATTTTCAATTGCTTTTTAATCACAAAGTTATTTAACATTCCAATTCTTGTTTCCAGTACTCTATCTGTAAGAGTTGAATTGGTGTTATTGATTATGAACAGTATACAATAATATATCTTTGTTTATATTGTGGTAACTTTTTTTTTGAGATGGAGTCTCTGTCATCCAGACTGGAGTGCAGTGGCACAATCTCGGCTCACTGCAACCTTTGCCTCCTGGGCTCAAGCTATTCTCCTGCCTCAGCCTCCTGAGTAGCTGGGATTACAGGCGTGCACCACCATGCTGGGTTAATTTTTGTATTTTTAGAGATAGGGTTTCACCACATTGGTCAGGCTGGTCTCAAACTCCTGACCTTGTGATCTGCTCACCTCGGCCTCCCAAAGTGCTGGGATTGCAGGCATGAGCCACCACATCCGGCCTGTGGTAACTTTTATGACTGTGCACAGTATATTTGTAAAATGAGTTCTAAAACAAAATGAAACGAAATTCATGGGAAAATGTCTCCTTTTTGCAGAATTTAGGGATGAGTCATGAATAAAGAAATATCTTTGGAAGGTCAAGGAAAAGAGAGAAATACTGAAAAAGTATTGACATAAACGCAGGAACTGAGTGGACATAACATACTTTTTTCTAAAAAAAAAGTTAGAAAATCCAAAGATTATTTAATTGCAACTATAAATTTGCTAAATAAAAAGAAGTACAGAATGTAATGAGAATATACAAGATCTACCCTAAGCTAGAGGATTAAAAATGATTCCCTCAGAAATCATTTAAGGTAAGATCCAAAGAATGATTAGGAATTTTCTAAGCCAAAGACTAGGTATAAGAAGAACAGAGGGAACCATTTATATGGCAGAAAAGAACATTGCACCTTCAAGGAATTGAGAAGGCCGATGTAGTTAAAGTTCAAATGTGCTCAACCATTGGTCATGTAAACATTAGAGGCTTTCATCTGCAGAGCAATGAAAATTCATCAGTGACTGCTGACACAATCACACAACATATGTATTTCTCTTGCATTATTCTATTATAGTGAGCAATCAGTAAGAGGATTGACATGGGTCGAGAAAACATATAGTGTGATTCAGATAGCTCCAAGATTTCACACATATTCTATGAAGAAAACTATATTGTATAGTCAGGTCTCCCTCAGGAATATCCAAATCTCTTCACATTCACTATCCTTTCTTCCAACTCTAGGAGGGAGAGAACATGTATCATTCTCTAAATGTTCTCCTCAGAGAAACTCTTAATGTTTAGGCAGGCATCTTGCATCATTGCGAGACTTTTAGACCTTTTGAAACTAAAGCCAGGAAAACTCAATTTATTCTGTCAGCGAATGAACCTCTTCACAACTTTCCTCTGAGGTAATGAGCAAAGAGCAAGCTTTTTCCTTTTATGGGAAGAAGAAAGCAATAAGAAAGGAAGGAAAATATGCCAATATTTATTAGCCATTGCAAAAATGTCATTCAAGTATAGATAATTCCATATACTCAACAAACATCAAACATAAATACTATGGTCATGATAGTGAATTCCGATTTTTTCTTATTTAAATAATTGAAATCTTAAGACAAATGTATACAATTGAATGATATAAAATTTCTGTTATACAATTTTTGTGATCTAAAAAATAGTATACAGCTTGACCCATAGTTTAGAATTTCTATGTTCTCTACCTATAATTTTTTATGAATTCACATTTGAAGAACCAAGACATTATCAAGTGTATTTCAGTACCTCTAGCCCTGTACACATACCTGTCTCAAACCTTAAAAAACTAGATATTAGGAAAGTCATCTTCTTCTAGGTACACTCTACAAAGTGTTTCCTCATTGAAGTGGAAGAGTTTTCTAGCCATGTTTCTTAGGACTACAACTTTTTGTTGGATATGATCTGAAAAACCTCCTCCACTGTGTGGAAATCAATGATTCTAGATGCTTCTTTTACTACAGTTTAATATGCCCTCCTTACTCCCTGCCGTGTAGCGATCCATTATATAAAGGCTACATACATCGCTAGCCTTCAATGTAAGTAATCCAAGTCTTCATTCTGCTTGGATATAGGAAACCCAGACCTTTACCAGTTTCACTTTCTCCATGAATTTCTTGGATGTTCCTGAAGGATATTAATGCATTTCATAAATCCCTAATGTGAACTTATTATTTTTTTAAAATAATGCAATCATAACACACAAAAAATCAGTAGGGTCAAATATTTATTTATCACATTAATGAGAGTATCAGCAAGATGATGAGGTTGGTTCAAAAATTATTTGGGAAAACAAAGTATTTATAGGGGCTTCAAGGCAGAAGGGTTGTATAGGAATTCTAATTTAAATTGGTTAATGCTAATATTAATTGTTTAATATCTTACCAGGCAATAGAACTGTAACTTTCAGGAGTCATCTTTTTTTACAGGAAATCACTTGCATTTCTTGAGTAAAACTCATTCGTATTGCTATCAGAAAAGAATCATTTGTATCAGTTTTTATAAGTTAGTATCTACATTTACAGAGACAAAAAAATCCTGTTCATTTCTAAATAGAAAGTCAAAGAAAAGTAATAATTCCTAGAATATCAGAATACCATGTAGCCTCTGCTAGACAGTACCCAGCAGGAAACTGAAAGAATACCCAATAATCTTATTTGCCTGTTTCCAAGATTTTGATACTCTGTCTTAACATTTGCTTAATATCTGAGTTGCTATTCTAGTAAGACACAGCAGACATCTTTGAAGGTTGCCCCTAACTGACCTGAAACTTGCCTGTCCAGGCTGTTACCCTTCTCTCTCAACAAGTTAATCCTAAATGTAGACTCCAGTCAGAGTAGCCTACCATTTTGATTTGTCCAGATCTGAGTGATTTCCATATATGAGATTTTTCAGTACAAAAGTGGGAAATCCCAGACAAACTGGGACAAGTTGGTCATCCTAATATAAGCCTCTTCCTTAATTCCACAAAGAACGAAGAACCCCAAAATGTGATATAATATAAAGCTAAATGTTACTTAAACCTTTGGAATATTACAAAATAGAATTACCATATCAATAAAAGGAAATATTCAAAATCAGACATAACATATTCCCAGACCCTCTCAGTCAAAGTATTCCAATGGAACTCCTTGATGACATCTCCACTGCCATTCTCCAAACTCTTGCCATATTAGATTTAGCTTCTACCCACAGGAATATTTTTCAGCATAATTGTTTGGACTAGGATTCAGAACCAGGACTCCCCAAGGACTCTAAAAGGAGATAAAATGGGGAGGTTTTATTTTGAAAGAAAACAAATTGCAGAGAGATGGCTTCATTGCTAAGTAGGAAAAAGTTTATTTATAATGTGGAATCATTCCACTTTTTATTATGGTATATTTCTGTTCCAGAATGGGATATTAGCTTACCTTAGGAAAAGCCCTATTAAAATGTTTATATTTCTCCTCTAAAACAAAGAATGTAATCGATCTCAAAGATAAATTTGTTTCTCTGCATTTAGAGACAAAAAATTCCTTGCAGTTTTGAAGTTGCAGAATTTCTCTCATTTAATATGTGGTAATTTGTATTTTTCAAAGATGGCTGCAATAATATAACCTGCCCCTCATGTTCTCTCATGATGTGACATTGATAGCTCCCCATCAATAGGTGACATCTGTGTATCTTCCCCTTGAGTCTGGGCTGGCTTGCGACTACAGCCAGAGTGAGGCTTTCTGCCTTCTGAGGCTAAGTCATAAAGCAATCTGACATCCACCACCCTCAACTAAAAATATATACACATAAGTTCAAAAATAATTTTTAAAAAATTGTGACAAGGACATGACAAGCTAAGAATTATGTTCACATACAGAAGTAGATGGATATAAAAGATTTCTCAGTTCTAATCACCCCTAATTATTCTTAATACTTTCACCTGAAAATTCAATTAGGTCCTCCTCCAATTTTGTTGAAAGCAAAACATTGGAAATCGCCAAACCTGAAAAAATATTTTTAATTATTACTACCATTCATTATTTCAATACTAACAACACCATTTAATACAGTTCCTGTGTTTGGCATGGGAACATTTATGCATTTAGTGAAAATTGCACAGTAAGATCCTGGGTGAATAAGATATGTACCTTCTATTGGAGTGTGGAAAAGAAAGTTTGTGAAAAGAGAGAGGAAAACAAGCATGACACTCTGGCATGACCCCTCCTCCAGCCACAAGTTCTCAGCCACAGTACACATGGAGTTCAGGTTCAGAAAACTGATTTCCTTCAAATAGTCCACAACTTTAAAAATGTTCATGTCCCAAGTTTATGCCACTGTATTAGCTTATTTTATTCTTAAAACAATGCCATGAAGTAGGTGCTTTTAATCTGATTTACAAATGAGAACATTTAGACAACGATAGTGTTACATTATTTGTCAAAGTAGGCAAACTTACTAACTGGCAGAGCCATGATGTACATCCAAGTAATTTCCAAAGCCCACATTCTTCAGCATTATTCAGTGTGCCCCTCAACATACTGAAAATACAAACCACACATATTAGTCTTCTCAGGACAGTATAACAAAGTACCACAGACTAGATGGCTTAAACAACAGAAATTTTTTCTCTTGTTGTGGAGACTGGCAAGTCCAAGATTCAGGTGCCCGCATACTCTGCTTCTGGTGAGGTTTGCAGATGTCCATCTTCTCACTGTGTCCTCACATGGCCTTTTGTGAACATGAAGTATAGAGAGATCAGTATATTCACATGAAGAATAAAGAGATCTGTTTCTCTTCCTCTTCTTATATATCCAAAAGTCCCGGTGAAATAGGACACCGCCTTCCTCCTGCTTATGACCTTATTTAATCTTAATTACCTCTTAAAAGTTCTATCTCCAAATATCATTACACTGTAGGTAAGGGCTTAAACATTTTAATTGGAAGTTGGGGATACACAAACATTCAGTCCATAAAACTACATATCAGAATAAAAGAAAAGTTAGGAAGAAAATAATGGATGTAAGTGAAATACAGGAAATTATAACTGTCAGGAAAGAAGACACAGCCACAAATCAGCATCTTTCTTTCCCAGTTCTTGCTCTGAGCTCTCATATGTCCTATTGTCCCAAGAGCAGAACTAAAAAAAAGGTACAATTAGTGTCTTTTGGGAGATGCAAACCCTGAATCAATGTAATTGCAAATCATGGATGATGATTTCCTTTACTCACAAGGAAAGAAGTGGATTGGCTCCTGGCCATATTTTTTCCCTCAAATAGGAAATGGCCATTTATATTTCTCTGAGTTCTTAGCAATCTGTTCTTTAAGAAAAAAAAAAACTTCAAAAAGAGTTTATTTTAAAGTGCCAATAATCTTTACAATTAATATTTGAGTAGCAAATTAAACTAAGCTCTCACTTGGAGCAATATTTTTTTTCTGCACCACAGGAAGAGATAATTTGGTTTTGGAATGAGAATCTTCAGGTTCATGCTTCCATTAATTCCTGAATCTATGTTTTGGTTCATGCATTTATTTGATGGCATTGGTATAACAAGCCCAGACCTTGGCTGGAACTGTGCTACGAATCTAAAGTATTCCACAGTAATATAGCATCTCTAGGGAAATCATCTTACTGTAAATAATACTAACTTTACGAGCATAAGCAAACTCCATTATCCATAGTATCAAAGACAGTAGATTTAGCCACAATCTGGTGCATCTCAATAGCAATTCAACAGACTATTGCAACTTTTTGTTGCAAAGCAGCTCTCACTGAGAGCTCAGGTAAAGACTCACTTGTCTGAAATAACGAAAAAAACAATTGCTCAATAATGTTATGAGCCACAGAATGGTAAGTATTGCTTATATACTGTGACTGATTTTATCATCACAATTACTGCCCATACCCATGCTTCTCTATGGAGAAAGAAAAAGAGAAGGAGAGAAAGAAAGAGAATAGGACATTTTGGGCCTAAAGTGAGGGAACAGTCTGGTTAAAAGGCTGGCACATTGCCTGAAGTGACAATCAGGCTCATTATTCTATTACTTTCAGATTTAGGATGCTATTGTTTACTAGTATGTCCAAAAGGACAATAAATCTTTTTACCTGTAAACAAAGTAGAGATATGTATTGCTTTTTTAATTTCTATTTTTTGTCTCATTACGTTTGTAATTTTGTCCTAGGATGTCAGAGCATTAGTATTGTTAGCTGAAATTCCTGTTCTGCTGCTATTAGTTTTTAACATCTCAGAATCTGTTTTCTTATCTCTACAATATGAAGAATAATGCCTGACTATGACTTTGTACTAGGTATGAATTAAAATTAAGTGTATGAAACATCTACTACAGCACAAAGGACTCGTAAATAATGATAATAATGGTCATAATTAGGATCAACTAGAAATCTGTAGGTCAAATTTCTCATACAATACATGGCACAGAGTTGGATCTCACAATAGGCATATGTATGCGTGTTGTTATTCAAGAGGCAGGACACTTCCTGGTCAAGTTTTAATTTGGACACAAAGGATACACTAATGTGAGCCCATGTATTAGCAATCATGGTTCTGTTGTGAAGGGAAAAAAGTGACTCTCCCACCTTGTCAGTTCTCTACTATGTGCAGTCCAGTGTCTTATTCACGTACGGATCATAGAACAGGGCCACAGATCTCACTGTGAAGATGGGCACAATTATATCAACTAAGAAAAGGTTTAGGAGCAGTCCAGTAGATCGAAGCCGGGAAAGAAATGTAGTGGGCAGAGTTGTGACAGACTGAGGCTTACAGGAGCTGACAACAAAGGAAGCTTGGTCTGGAGTTCAGTAGAGGCATAAGTAATGGTATTAATTGTTCAGATCTAAAGAATTGTTTCAGAAGTAAATCCCAGCATTAAAAATCCCATTCACGATTAGTGATCTTCTTTCTTGCTATTGGGTTCTAGGTGCAGGGTTTGCTGGGTTGGGGTGATCCACCAAATGATAAAACCTCAGTCAGCGGGTATTGACATAAGCTCAGGCTGAAGAAGGGCTTTAGGAAAACCTATCAGATGTCAATACACATTAGAAATCAAGTCTTCCAAAAGAGAGTGGGAGTCCTTTGGATCATCACCTGTTGCTATGGTCCTCTACACAAGTCCACGAAGTTATAGGGAAAGAAGTGTGAGTGTGCTAGAATAGGAATGTGTGTGTGAGTATATTGTAGGCAACCAGCACTAGTATATCTTTTAAATAGGAGTGAATTAGCCTAAACGATAAGGGGATTTATTGGAGATCTTACTACATAAAAGGCCCTGAATGTTGGGAGAGAAATCTCCATGGGTCTCTTTCATTTCTGCATATCTTATATGAAATGAACACATTGAATAGAGTGCAAATGTTGAAGGGTTTAAACATGTTAGGGGTATAGAAGCATGATTCTAAACACCTGATGTTAAGTATTTGATGAAGATAATGGAAAAAAGCACTTAATTTTAAGATAAAATAACATTTCTGTCTACTTATTTGCAATTCATCTCAAAATATCTAATGTGAAGAATCCAAAATAGCAGTTTAATCTAAAGAATAAAGGAAAGGCAAGGAAGTTCCTGGTAGTGAATAATACATTCTAAATGACAGTGAAAGATTTATCAGGTAATTGGCAGAGTTCAGGTAAAAATAGGAACATTTAGCTCCAGCTAGGGAGAAGCCAACAAATTGAGATGAATCTTTTAAATGAGATTACATATAGTTGTTAAATGAGCATAGGGGAAAGTTCCCTTGGATATGGAACATGCTGTCTATTCTGTTACTTGAGATCTAAAGCTTATTAATCTTTGGACAGAATTCTGCTAATGCAGAGGCTACATATTGATTTTAAAGGTTATTGTTTGTTTTTGCATGAGCAAAATGTTTTTGCATTTCTCATTTATTTGCATTCCTTAGTATTTTATTGTAATCTAATCTAATTGAAGTGTTTGCTTTGGAAGCCAGTGCTACTCAGGCAAAAGAAACTTCATACTGAAAGTTTTCAGATACCTGTGTGTCATACCTCACTAAACCCAGGTGTCAAACCAAAGTAGACACCATTTCAGCAGTACTGTCAGAAGCTTTCACTCCTGAAATGTCAAAGGACAAATGTTAGTAACATATTGTGAAAGGAAAAATAAGTGTATGTGGGTTACTATAAGTTTAACTCTTGACAAAAGGAAAACAATAAATACAATGTATATATTGAATTAACAGGTCACACTGGAAATGTAGGGGTGAGAAAGAGAAAGAGAGAGAGAGTGAGAGAGAGTGTGTGTGTGTGTGTGTGTGTGTGTGTGTGTGTGTATTAAATGCTATGATTCTAATAGATAAAAAATTCCTCTTAGAAACATGTTATTTGTTCTGCAAAAATATCCTCACATTTTTATAAAGGCTCTGGGAAATCAACATACACTCATGAAATGTGAAAGAGTTGACTTCTCTGTCTTGTTTTTAAGTAAACTGATATCAATTTTGGTTTCTTTTTAATTTTAACTGTTGTTTTTACCCAGTAGTTATGACACAGTATTAGGGTTTGTTCTTAATAATCACTTATCTATTCATTTAATAAGCATCCTTTACACAAAAACCGATATATTACAGTGATTAAGAACACTGGTTTGAAAATCCACCTGCCTGGCTTTGTATCTTGACTCCATTATTTACCAGTTCTATGCAGTGTTTTAGTGCCTTGGTTTCCTCAAATGTAATTAAAGGATAACAATACCATTTATCTTGCAGAGGGCTTGCTGTATTAATTGAGGCATGCATCACTCATAGCCTAAAATGCTATGAGAGAAAAGGATAGGAAGATTTCCTTAGAACCAAGAGTATGTGGCAGACAAGTGCCTGCATTACAGTAAATGGCAAGGCATTGAAAAGCATACTATCATGTAAAAAGACAGCACATTTGGGGAGTTTCCAATATTTGACTATAGCTGGAATAAAAATAAATTTAAAGGAATAGTGGAAGATAAGACTGGAGAAGAAAATATGAACTTACGTGTTATCAGGCATGTTTTATTATATAGTATTACATTCACAACAAAGATCTTATAATAATTTCTTTTTTATATATATACAAAGAAAAATATGGCAAGGAAGGGGTACAGGAAATAGGGGAGGCTATAATTTTTTAAAAAGTCTTCAGAAAGCACTTTTTCTTTTTCTTTGTTTGAAAAAAAAGGAGTAAAGGAAAGGAAGAGGAAGAAAAAGAGGGAGAGAGAATGGGAATGTAGCTTTATTCTAAAAATGGGTATTAATAATGGCGATCAATATTTTGTGTATTTAAGGTGGAGAATGTATATTTTGTGTATTTAAAGTGGAGAGCTCTATAAATATTTATTGAGTTTACTTGTTCAGGATCTGAGTTCAAGTCCTGGATATCCTTATTAATTTTCTGTCTCATTGAGTCTAAATCTCTTTATGAGTCTTATGCATCTGGGTGTTAGGATCATTAGCTCTTATTGTTGCATTTGTCCTTTTACCACTATATCTTTGTTGCTTTGAAATCTATTTTATCAGATGCAAGAATTGCAAATCCTGCTTTTTATTTATTTAATTTTTGCTCTTCATTTGGTTGGTAAATCTTTCTCTATCCCTTTGTTTTAAGTCTTTGTGTATCTTTGGATGTGAAATGGGTCTGCAAGTAGCATACCCTTAGGTTTTGGCTGTATCTTTTGATTGAGGGATTTAGTCAACTTATATTTAGGGTTACTGAAATTTGATGTTAACTGGCTATTTTATCCACTCATTGATGTCAATTCTTCTTTATATTGATGCACTTTACTTTTTGGTATATTTTTAGAAAGGCTAATACTGGTTGTTCCTTTCTATGTGTAATGCTTCTTTCAGAAGCTCTTGTAAAGCAGGCCTGGTGGTAATAAAATCTCTGAGTACTTGCTTCTTTATAAAAGATTTTATTTTTCCTCCAATTGTGAAGCTTAGTTTGGCTGGATATGAAATTCTGGGCTGAAAGTTCTGTTCTTTAAGGATGTTGAATATTGGCCCCCACTCTCTTCTGGCTTGTAGAGTTTCTTCTGAGAGATCTGCTGTAAGTCTGATAGGCTTCCCTTTGTGAGTAACCTGACCTTTCTCTCTGGCTGCCCTTAGTATTTTCTCCTTCATTTCAACCCTGGTGAATCTAACGATTATGTGCCTTGGGGTTGCTCTTCTTGAGGAATATCTTTGTGTTGTTCTCTGTATTACCTAGGGTTGAATATTGTCCTGCTTTGCTAGATTCGGAAAGTTTTCCTGAATAATATCCTGAAGCGTATTTTCCAGCTTGGATTCATTCTCTTCATCGTATTCAGGTACACCTATCAAACATAAATTAGGTCTTTTCACATAGTCCCATATTTCTTGGAGACTTTGCTCATTCCTTTTTATTCTTTTTTCTCTATTCTTGTCTTCTTGTTTTATTTCATTAAGTTGGTCTTAAACCTCTGATATCCTTTCTTCTGCTTGATCAGTTCAGCTATTCAAACTTGTGCATATTTCGCTGCTTTTGTGTTGTGTTTTTCAACTCCGTTAGTTCATTTATATTCCTCTCTATATTGTCTATTCTTGTTAGCATTTCATCATCAAACCTTTTTTCAAAGTTCTTAGTTTCTTTACATTTGGTTAGAACAAGTTCTCTTAACTCCCAGAAGTTTCTTATCATCCACCTTCTGAAGCCTACAGTGAATGGCACACAGTCCTTTTCCATCAGGGCTTGTTCCGTTGCTGATGAGGAACTGTAATTCCCTCTAGAGGGCGAGAAGTTCTGATTTTGGGTATTCTCAGCCTTTTTAGGCTGGTTTCTTCCCTTTGTTATCAATTTATCCATCTCTCGTCTTTACGATTACCACCTTTCTAGTTGGGTTTCTGAGTGGACACCCAGTTTATTGATTCCCAGTGCTGGAATCCAAGCAACCCACTGCGCCGGCCAAAACAGAAGCGATAAGACTGATGGTGCTCTTCTGCCCGGGAATCTCCTCCCATTTACTCTGCATGAAGGGCTGCCGCTCTGAGGCACCGGGAAAACCACTGCACCAGCCACAAGAGTCACGCTGGTGACCTGTGGGGCCCCTCCACTGGGAATCTTCTGGTCCGTGAGTGATGAAAATTCGTCTGAAAGTGTGGCGTCCTCTCATTTTCTGCACTTTCACTGGGAGCTGCAATCCCGAGCTGTTAGTGATCAGCCATCTTGGATCTCCTCCAATATAATTGGAGATCCAATATAATTTGATCTCCTCCAATAATTTCATTTCACTTATTTGTTTATTTATTTGAGACAGGGCCTCACTGTGTCCCCCCAGGCTGGAGTGCAGCGGCACAGTCATGGCTCACTACAGCCTCGAACTCTCTAAGCTCTGGTAATCCTCCCACCTCATCTTCCCAGGCAGTTGGGTCTACAGGTATGCCCCACCACACCCGGCTAATCTTTTGTTTTTGTTGTAGAGACAGAATTTCACAGGATTTCATATTGCCCAGGCTGGTTTCTAACTCCTGAGCTCAAGCTATCCTCCCACCTCAGCCTCCCAAATTGCTAAGATTACAGGCACTGCACCCAGCCAATATTTTCATTTTAAGTTAAATAACTTTTATTAATCACAAGAAGAAATTTATGGCTCATGATAAATAAAAAAAAAAGTCTTTTTTCCTTTAAGTGAGATGATAAATAATAGGCAGAGTCTTTATGATTAGTCTGCATTGTCTTACTCTCTGGGGAAATAGGAAAACAGTGCCCAGTAATGTCTATTATCATCATGAAGTGTCTCAAAGAGAACTGAACACTTTAGAACCCAAAGAAACAATAAATTATCAGTGACATAGATTGCTTTTTCTCTTCTTCTAATTGAATCCTCTTTTTCTCTTGGGAATTGCTCCTAACCTATTTGATGTGATTCTAATAATGTGTTGATCCCAGGTTGACCAATCAAGTACCAGATGTTTCAAGAATTGATGATTACTCCAGGACCCATGACCCATGATTACTCCAGGACCCATGACCCAAGCAGCGCCAAGCACTCCTTTTCTGGAAATTAATCTACATGCTGCATGGAAGAAGCTCTCCTTCAGAGACCGAGGGCCCTCATGATTATGTAATTCTGTCATTTTTAGAGTCAACATTGATGTTACATGTAGAGAGCCTACATGAATCCAATAAAGAGGAAAGCAAAGACAAGAGATGGAGAGGGATTTTTTTTTAAAACAGATGCCTTGGATAGGTAAACTCCCAAACTGGCACTAACATTTAGGATGATCAGTTATATCTACCAATAAATTTTATTTTTTGTTAAACTAACTTAGACTTCTGACTTTAGCAACTAAAGATGGCACAGATAATATGGGATATGAAAACTTGTATCAGGACAATGAGTAGACAAAGTAGAATAAATACAGACATCTCTGCACATTTTATCTATGGTAGTCCATTTCATATATCTTGTTGAATTCTTCAAGAGGTAGTTTTACTATATATGTTTACTTTAAAAGGTCTTGGGAGAATTCTAAAAACAAAAATCCTGGCTCTAATAAAACTCATTTGTGTTGTCTAAAATCAGTAGGATCAATTTTTTTTTTGTAGGAACAAGAAGTAGGTAAGGTAATTTAAGGGTACAGATGTGAGAGCCCTTCGCAAGGGTTTGCAACCAGCTTTTGACACTTGCTAGTGACGTGACCTTGAGGGAGTGATTTAACCTCTGTGTGCTTCAGTTCTCTCCTCTATAAAATGGACATAATAATTGTTTCCATCTCATTAGGATGTTCCCATCTATGAGGATTAAATGGGTTAGCATATGTAAGAGGCTTAGAGAAATGCTAGGCACAAAAAAATGTTACATAAATATTTAAACGAGAACATGTGATAGGTTTTAAGCTGTTGTGTAAAACTGCAATATACTTTTTATTCAATAAATAAATAACAATAATAACCTTTGTTAAATTATTGTCACTAACAACATTTCTGTTAAATGATGAATTTTGGATTAATATAGTTTATATAACTCTGGTTCTGACTCTTTGATTTATAAACTCCTTTGTATGCTTTTTAAGAGTTACTTAGGTTCTCTTTTTAAATAACATCCAAAAGTGCATGCTTAATCAGAATTATTGGGCAAGTAAATTGCTTCCTAAGAACTTTAAGAAAGACAACAGAAATCACTAATTTAATTAAGAGCTAGAAGTCAGTGGAGATAATTATACTGGCCCTTCTATAGTGAACTTTGACATGGGAAAATGACTTGGCAAGTCCTTGCCCAATTTTTAACAGTAAAATCAATGATAGCAAATGAGCTACTCACCAAGTTCAGTAAGTAAACGAGTATTAGTCCACTGTAATTAGGCCTGGGATCTGTTACTTGTATTTGTAGGTAAATATGTGCAAATTGCAGACCAAGTTAGTTTAATATTTGCTAAAAATGAATTAACGAGATTAAGCATTGAGAAAAGGAGGCAGAAAACTGGCACTGTCCCTTACAGGGTAAGATATATATATATATCTATAATATATATAGATATTATATAGAGATATATAGATATTATCTAATATATATAGATAATATATATAATTATATATATAATATGTATATATGTATATAAAATCTTTAATTTATTTATTATACTTTAGGTTCTTGGGTACATGTGCAGAACATGCAGGTTTGTGACATAGGCATACACGTGCCATGGTGGTTTAGAGAATTTTATTAAAACACAATCTCTCTGTGTCTCAAGGTACTTACTTGTAAATAAATATAATTGTTGCCCTAATTAACTCAAGGATTGATATGTAGTTCAACAGAAATAATTTTTATCGAAGTCTTTTTAAAATTATGCGATGAGATTGCAAGCATCCTCTTCTATATAACTTAGTATCTTCCAGTTAAATGGACCAAACACTTTTCCTATAATAGCGCTAATTATTAAATTCTTGCCATGAAGCACATATCACTTCCATTTTATAACGAACAATGGAGTAATAAAACGTAAGACACAGGTAAATGAAAAAATTGAGAAACTGGTCAAAAATGACCCACACGGCAAGTGATGGAGTCCAGATTCAAACACAGGTAGCTCTATTATAAACATATTTCAATTATGCCTAATCCAAAATGGCTTCTATGTTTTATCAGCTACCCAACCTCCTTTTCCCTTGGCTACATCTCTGATTTCAGCCGTGGCTCTGGTAATCAGTTAGGTGCTTAATTTAACTCTCTTGGTACTGACAGTGTCTCGCCCCAAGCAACTGGTCGGGCCTTTTCTCTGTGCCCTGAGAGTCCTGCCATTCGGCATACACACAATGGTAGCTGGGCTGACAACCCTGGATAACCCTCAATGAGTGGGGAATGAGAGCCTGAGGCCAAATGCCTCTTCTTGTCCATCCTCAGGTGGACTTTTTTTTTTTTTTTTTTTTTTTTTTTGAGAAGGAGTTTCACTCTTGTTACCCAGGCTGAAGTGCAATGGCACAATATTGGCTCACCGCAACCTCCACCTCCTGGGTTCAGGCAATTCTCCTGCCTCAGCCTCCTGAGTAGCTGGGATTACAGGCATGCGCCACCATGCCCAGCTAATTTTTTTTTTCTTTTGTATTTTTAGTAGAGACGGGGTTTCACCATGTTGACCAGGATGGTCTTGATCTCTTGACCTCGTAATCCACCCGCCTCGGCCTCCCAAAGTGCTGGGATTACAGGCGTGAGCCACCGCGCTCGGCCCTAGGTGGACTATTCTGAAAGTTATTTAGTGCCCTCCTCAGATGGATGGAGCCCGTATTACTGACAGAAGTGATCAGCTCAGTAACTCACCTTGGTCTTGGCTTCTCCTGCCTTCCAGTTTGACTTTACCCTCACTGCTTCTATCTGTAAGTGCCTCCCAAGTAACTACTGACACATAAGTTCTTTTTCCAGGCTTTGCTTTCTGGAGGACCTCAATTAAGTGAACTAACCCTAAGAATTACAGGTAACCAAGTTTCAACTAAATTAAGAACTCCTTATATCAAAGTTTCAGCTAACAGAAATCTTCTTCCATGTCATCTGAAAAGAGCCTATCTCCAGAATGAAGCCAACATTCAGAAAGAAGGAATACAGATAGAATAACAGAATTCTGATGAGATTATTTAAATCTCTTACAACTGAAGAATATCTCTTCAATTCCAGTACTGTGTGCCAATGAATCCCTTTTTTTTAAGCTGGTTTGATTTCTTACAACTTACTGATTCCTAACCAATGCAACTTTGTATTCTTAAATGTGATATAAATACCCAATTCATGAAGTCACTAATTCTATTTGAGTTTCACCAGAAAATTCCATTTTTTTACTCTTTTGAGCATGTTTAGAAGTAATGTGCTGTAATTACACTGTAGTGTAATTATCTTGGAAAATGTTTAGGAAAACATTTTATCTATGAATTATATACATATATATGTATGTGTGTGGATGTATGTGTTTGTGTGTGTACATTATCCTCAACGTTTAACTACTGTGTTATGCTTACTAATTTTGTCCCTAGTGTGCCAGTTTTGTTTTGTTTAAAGTAACCAGTTGTTATCTTACCATTTGTCTTCATTGTACTACATCCTCTGCTACAATTTCTTAGTCACTAGATTTTATCCAGGTTCCTCTACCCACACCTTCATGATATGGGGTGATAAATACTGGATTCCTGAAAACTTTCTTTTTCTGTTTGACTCCTTTCAGGTATAACCTCCAGACTTTTATCTGGGTCTTTTCTTTTTCATGGAATCTGTAAACCAGATTAAACTGAACTGTAATATACTGAGGGAAGAAAGGGGGGAGCAAGCCAGTGGGTCTTGGTCATTGACAGGGGAGTATTTTAAACTCCATTGTACTTGGCGTACCTCACTGCATTGGTAAGCACTGTAGAGAGATGGGATGTGAATGATCTCCCAGAAGAAGGGACAAAGGGCTGAGCAAACTCTTTATTAACTGCACTGAGCTGGCCAGGGTATATCTCCTGGGCAGGGAAAACAGCAAGCCAGCAGAGACTGTCCAACTTTTATTTTCAAAACAAGATAATTAAGAATGTTTACTAAATGGCTGCTGCTGTGTTGTTTTAGGTAGTCTATGTATTATGCCCTAAACCAAGTAATGTTGTGCCTTATAACAAATCATTTTGGCAAACAAACTGTGATACCTGGAAATTAGCATAGTTTCTCTTTAAATTTCCACAGTGATACTGATATTGGCCTCTTGTTTCATGGAAAAAGGGAGCAAACTAAATTTATGGAATGGTTATTATTACTTGCTAGAACTTAGAAGATAATTTGAAATTTTACCAAGTTCTCTTGAATTTTATAATTCTTATTATCCAGTAAATTATGCCTCAGGGAACAAGTTTTGATGTGGCTCTTTTTGTTTATGTTTTTTGGTTTCGTTTTTCGCAAGGCAAAAGTCTGTAGCTACTAAAGCTAAGAAGATTTCTAGAAAATTATAGTGACATACACGGACTAAAACTTAGGAATTGAAGGACATATTCAATTTGGTCTAACTTGTTGGAGTGAAAAGGAAAGATAAAGCTGAAGTATCATGAAACATGAACTAAAAGAGAGAGAGGGGAAAAAAAGACTTCCCCAAATGTCACACAAGAAAACAAAAATGAAACCACAACAAATGTATGTTTTTAATAGACCTTAAATTCAAATGTATCTCAGGGAATTTCACTTGGATCTTTCTAGAGTCATAATATATCTTCCATATCTTACATTTCTCACTGCATTTTTGCTACAGCACTTACCAACTGGAACCTGAGCTCTGTATAAGATGCAGCCATCTGTAAACTCAGGCATAAATACTAGGATGCTGTAAAGCTAAAATCCACTTTTCAAGTAAGAAAGAAAAGCAACAACTAATAGAAGAAAATAACATAAAGGATAAAGATTATTGTCTATGTCCCTACATAATCTGATTCAATTGAGTTAATCAGAATTAAAGTTATGACAATTGAAGATGTGCTTATACACAACACCCAGTTTACTACTTTCCTAAAAATACCCTATCAGTTCAGTCAACTAGTTAATTCATTTAAAAATAAGAGAGAGAGAAAAAGAGAGAGAGAGAGAGAGAGAGACCCTGATTGTAAAGTTGAACTAACTTGTGTTTGACTGAACTTTGACAATGTAGGTCAAAAATAATCAACCAGAATCGCATGTATCTGGATATAGTTATTCAAATACCTTAATAATCTTAGCACTTCACCCAAGCTCCTAGGAGAATGGCTTAAAGATATTTTAGGTTCTGGAATGCAATAGACCAAATTTAATCACATGGACACATTTATAATGTTTAGTTTCAAAATAGTAATCACTCAGTTATTCATTATTATCAAATCTTTTAAAACAAGAAAGACATTATTAAAAGACACTTTTAGTAACTATATTAGCGACCCATATAAAATGAGTACACATGTATTAAATCTAATCAGAATTCCTAATGAAATGATTCCTTTCATGACGATTTTTTTATGCCAAGCTAGTGCTTGTGAAAGTGCTGTGTAATCTTAATGTCTGGTCCACCTGGCTTTGACTATTAATAAATAGATAAAGTCCTTTAATTAGGGCTTCTGGAGGCAATAACAAAAGGCTGACATTTACAACAAGACCTCTTAATATCTTAAATTTTACAACACATGTGCTTTGATAAACCTGAAGTAAATTTTAGCTGTATAATCTGTAATTTGGTATTAATTTCCAATCTTTCCTTTCTTGAAGAAAGCCTCAGTCATAAAAGGCTAGAGAACTGGTCCTGTTCTTGGCATAGATTTAGTTTCTTTTGTCTCTTCTCTTTTTGTCTTTGAAACATGGTGCCCTTTTCTGGAGAACCAGAAATGGATCATGTCAGCTGAGCCCTTTTCTTCCTATCAGTACAGAGCAGCTCCAGTTTTTGTTAAATACCAGTCAGAGTTCAGATTTGCTTCAACCACAAACAGTTACCAATTGTCCATGAACTACTTTATCTGTCCCTATTGCTATTTGCACAAATCTGTGCAATTAAGAACTTTTCTTTAAGACTGGGTGCAGTGGCTTATGCCTGCAATCCGGTGCTTTGGAAGGCCAAGATGAAAGGATCACTTTTGCCCAGGAGTTCCAATTTGCAATGAGCAATGGTCATGCCACTGTACTCAGCCTGGGTGACAAGAGTGAGACTTCATCTCTAAACAAAATGAAAAATAATTAGTTTTTCTTTACATAAGAGTTATCCTATTCAACCCATTTAATATGATGTCCTTTCCCAGTCATTGGCAGGAAAAAAATCAAATAATTATTTTGATGATCAAGCAGACATGATTTTTTTTTAAGTCATGTTTAACAAGAGTAATTTAAACAGAAAGCTTTAGAAAAATGTTGAGTACCTCTGAGATGTGACCCTATCAAACACATGCAGAAAACTCAATGTCTTCAGCAGCAGTATCTGTATTGCATATGGACTTGAAGAATTTAGTATACTCTGGGACTATGACTATAATTGTGTGAAAAACATGGTCTGAGTGAGTTTTTTTTAAATGGAGGTAAGGGAGTCTATTCTGTACCTCCAAATGACTTCTGTTAAATGGCTTAACTTCAATAAACACTGGTTTCCTCATTACTAAGTTGTGGAAACAACTTTTGCCTCTTACATCACCAAAATGTTGTAAGTGTGTTGCAGTAAAATGGACATTGACTTCCTTTGAGGGAAGAAATTTGTAAAACATAAATTCACGTAACTCCTTTCCATTAGAAGAGTTGAAATGGGATACAGTCCTGAATAAGCCACAGTTCCAAAAAGCAGAAATCACAGGTGCAGCCACACAGGAAGCATGGCTCCGTAGCCCATGAGAAGCCATTTATTATTTTTATATAGATTGTTTACCACAAAGCAGACAAATTATTATATATAATAGGTTAAAGATTTATGGTTAAACCCTCTTATACTTTATAGCTAACCAAGCTTAATGTACATGGAAAATTTCTTCTATTAATAGGTTACAGAAATTATTCTCTAAAGAACTTAGAACTGCATCTTTTAACTTAGCTATGTTGAGTTGAATCAAACTGTAGTGAATAGTTTATCATATAAACTGCCATACTTTAGAAAAGAAATATTCTATATATTTCTAAACAAGGTGAATTTTCTTAATTTTTGCTAAATACTAGTATAGCTCTGTAACCATAAACATGGGCAATATATTCAATAGTATAAACAATAGTTATTTATACAAGATGAGAAACAATTCAGCCCTTGAATACTCATGGCCACAGTGGGAATGACATCATGATCTTGGCCACTTCCACTCTTCAGGGACTGAAGCTGCTAGGAAACATGAGAAACATGAAGCTTTCCAGCCATTTGGGATGACCATTCTAAATTGAGAATAAAAACCGTTCCTAGGTGCAGCATGTCTTAAGAAAACAGTAGAACAGCTGACCACTCTTAGGAGTCTGCCCAGACTAAGAATGGCTTTCCAAAATCTCACATTAATGACCTCCTGAAGTCCACTGTTTACATGAGATAATTTTGTGTCCTGCTCCTCTCAGAAAGTGGTTAGTCCAAGTTACAAAACCCATTGAATATTTTTTTAATGTTCTGGTGTCGAATATGACATTTAAAATGTCTTGATTCTTTCAAAGATGGATATCCTAGAAATGTATTTTTTTATAGTACAAATATAGGATAAAATAATGACATGGTCCTGAATAAATCAACTTCCCAATATTTTCCACTACCTAGATGTTTCTGTTGTATAGATGTAATTCAGTGTATCTAAACCATTTAAGAAAATATTCTCTACTTAGTGGGTGGAAGAAGTTTTTATCAAAGAAGTAAAATGAGATAAACTATATTCCTAATTCTTAACATTGCTAGTTTAGAATAACTGAAATTCACAAAGTCTTAATAAAGAATTTTTTAAAATACAGTTTTATTCCTTTCAAATTGCATTTAACATGGTATGGTAAGTACTAATAGCACTTAGGGCCTTTCATTCTAGTAAATGCTTATCTTGAAACGGGTTCTACTAAATTACTTGAAAACAATGGATTCTCAAGGCACTTTAAAAATCCTTCTTATAATTTTGCAAAGGAAAACTTTACCCCTCATCTAAATTAATGTAGGCTTTCCTATAATTGCACAAATCTGAAAACAGACACAAATTTTTTGTAAAATAAGTGAAATTTTTATCAGGAAATCAGCTTTGGAAATTAATGTATCTACTGCGACACCACTGTGTATAGACTGAGATTTCACCTTTTGTGCTTTTGAAATTTTGCTGCTTTTACTTTTATGTACTGTTACTATCAGTCCCAGAATATATGTGAACTCCTAGAAGATAGAAACCATTCTTTATTTCTCTTTGCATCTACTGGACCTAGTTGAATATATACATTTTTCTAATAAATATCCACTAAGTAGAGAATATTTTCTTAAACTGTCTGCATACATTGAATTACATCTATACAACAGAAACATTTGGATAGTAGAAAATATTGGGAAATTGGTTCATTCAGGACCACGTCATTACTTTCTCCCATATTTGTACTATAAAAAATACATTTCTAGGATATCCATCTTTTAAAGGATCAAGACATTTTAAATTTTTTATTCTACACCAGAACATTTTTTTAAAATGCCATATATTCAATACTGAATTAAAGTTGAAGGATAAATAAATAGATGTAGTGAATGATCTAAAGTCAAAGAGCTACATCATCATCTCTTTATATATTCATTTTATATACTAATTCTACTAACATACATAATGAAGGAAAATTAATTTGAAATTATAGGGGTTTCTTGCTTTCTCAGTACTCTATTTCAACGTATCGTATTACCTTTAAGAAAACAGGTTTTTCATTATTTAGTGTCTGAGATTTACCCAAGATTATATAGCACCTGATCAAACTTCAGACAGAAACTGGATCAGTGGTCGCCATGGACTGGGAATGAGGAGAAGGAACAAAATGCAAAGGGGCATACATAAATCTTTTGAGATAAAGTATTCCATATCACTTTGTTGTCATGATTACACTTTATGTACATTTGTCAAAAGTCATTGATTGTACACCTAAAAAGGCTGACTTTTACTGTTCAAACATTTGTGTAATTAGTTTTGGATTTATGGTTTCTTAATATCGAATATTCTAATGTTCGATTAACCTGACATGCCAAAAATTGCCTGAGAAAAAGGCAATTTTCTCCTATTACTTTTCTACTACTCTGGCTTCATGTTATTTTCTATTTTTGTTTTATACATTTCATTAGATCTTGTATTATATATTTGATTATTCTTTGGGATTTTTCTTACCTTGAGAGCATAAACTACTATTCAGAAATAAGATTCAAAATAAAATAAAAATGTTCAAACAAAAAAGTAGGGTAAAATTGAAATGTAATTCTTCCAATTCAAATGTAAATTTTATAAACATTTCTCTTCATATGTACACTAGGTGGAGCCATTTGCTTAAGCTAGTCATAAGAAAATTGACAGAGTGTATGTTTAATTTTTTAAGAACCTTCCAAACTCATTTTGCAAAGTAGCTGTCCCATTTCGCGTTCCCAACAGCAACGTATAAAAGTTCAAGTTGCTTCGTATCCTTATTGTCACTTGGCCACTCTTTTATTTTAGTCACTCTAGTAGCTTTATAGTAGTGTCTCATTACAAATTTAATTTGCATTTCCTTAATGACTAATAATGTCAGGTATCTTTTCACATGCTTATGTGCTTGCTTTATATCTTCTTTGCTGCAATGTTTATTAAAACCTTTCACCCAAGGTTTATTGGGTTGTTTGTTTTCCTAATGCTGAGTTGTGAGTGCCCTTTATATTGCTATATTACCCAGAAATTCCACTCCTTTACATTTTTCAACATAAATGAAAGTATATATTCAAACAAATTTCAATATGTGAATGTTCATAACAACCTCACATTCCCCAAACTGAAAACATTATATCAACAGGGGTGTGGATGAATAAACTGGGGTATAGCCATACAATGAAGTAGTACTTAGCAGTGAAAGGAATGAAGTATGTGCAGCAACATAGATGAATCTTAAAAGTTTAACGCTGACTGTAAAATGTCAGACACAAAAGGCTACATGCTGTATGATTGCACTCGTGGCATTCTCGAAAGGAAAACTTCAGACCGAAACTGCATCCGTGCTTGTCATGGGCTGGGAGCGAACAGAAGGGACTGCATGCAAAGAGACGTGTGCAAACCCTTTGAGACTGAAGTATTCCATAGCTTGTTTGTTGTCGTGATTACACATTATGTACATTTGTCTAAAGTCGTTGACTGTACACCTAAAAGGCTGATTTTTACTGTTCAAATCCTTTGTATAGTTTTGGATTTTTGTATTTTTGATACTGAATATTTTAATGTTCAATTAACCTGACATGCCAAACGTTGCCTGAGAAAAAGCAATTAAGATTGTAAACATTCTGAATAATTCTGGTAGATTTTGTAAAAGTCTCTATTAACATGCAAATCTTAACGTTTATTCCTTTTTCTTAATATATTTTAAATGTACATTGATATTTTCTTTAAAGATGTAATTATTTAAGAAGCTCGATGACTCTAATATGAGAGGATAATGTTTGTTTTATAATAAATTGTCTAAATATAGGCTGGATAATAACATGATAGGACATCCTGGAGATATACACAAATTAACTATCATTACATACTGTCCTTTCATCATTAGCTACTTTCTCTCTTTTACATGTATGTGAAAATTATTTTACTACTAAATATGAAAAATAACATACTAGACAGAAGAGCATTCTAACTTGTAAATATGCATACATTTGTATGTATGTATGTGTAATATACATATACATATATAAATTAAATATCTTCTTGTCAGATAGAAGTATCTCTAGTTAGAAATTACATAATAAATAAATTTAGTTATAACTTCACTATTACTACAGAAATAGAAACCCTGAAAACCCGCTTTACTACAGAACATACTTAAAGATGAGATTTATCTTATTTACAATTATTGGGTATTTTATAAAAACAACATCTAATATATCTGAAAAAAATCATGCTTTATTGGCACTTCTTAAAATATATACACTAAAATCTCATATTTAATACATGGGGTGAGAAAACTCAGAATTTTGCAGCCTATGAGGTGGCCAAGAAAGATGGCTGGCAGAATAGCCTCAACGATGTGAAAAACAATGTGAAAAAATGTAAAAATATTTTTGAGTGAATTTGGCTTTGGGAATTGTAATAAAGTTATAGTCTTCAGCTTCATAGAATGGTATACTGGGTTATAAAGTAGGCTAATAGCTATAAACTAATGGAGTACTATCATGTCTGTAAGTTCTTCTGGTCAGCTTCTAATTAGAGTATTCTATCTCCTTCTTGGTGCAATATTTTGAAATGGTTGCATAAAGTAGCAAAACAGTCCTAATTTTCTATCAGATAAAAATGGATATTTTCATATATGGAGATCCTGAGAATTTCTGAGATTCTTTATATGGAACTTTAATATGTAGAACTTTCCAATAACTATTGACATCATAGCATATGGATAATTCAGATTATTTCTGTTCAAATATTTAACAACACATATTTATTGAGAATCTGCCATAAACAAATTCAAGCTATATACTATAGGAGAAAACGAGATATATGAGTCACAGTCTCTACCAAACTTTATTTCTCTTGTTTGTCAGTTTTGTTTTGTTTTAAAATTTGAATAGTTTTCTTGAGATGATATTCAGTCAATTTAGTGATTTTTAAATTGTGCAATAACCACAGTCGATTTTAGAATATTTTTATCACCTCAAAAAGAAACCCAGCACCATTTATCATCCTCCTATCTCTATTGGTATTATCTGGTGCAACACTGGCATCATACCTTCTTTTACTTCTTTAATTAGGATTTCCTTTAGTGATGTAAGCCTTTCTGTAATGGCTACTTTGAAAGATTTTTCTATGAAACTTGATCTCTGGTCATTCTCACAGCATTTCTATTAGTGGTTTTTTGTTTGTTTGTTTTCCTTGTTGTTGTTGTTTCTGCTATTTGGGTCTCACTTTCCTGTTTGTTTGTTGTCTTTTGTTTTTTGTTTTGTGTGTGTGTGTGTGTGTGTGTGTGTGTGCTTGCAGTTCCTTTGCTGAAAACTGGAAATTTCAGATAATATATTGCAGAAACGTCAAGTACTGGTTCCCTGCTTCCCAGGTTTGTTATAGTCATTTTTTTTTTATTTGTTAGAGACTAACCAGATTATTTTAGTGAAGTCTATTCCCTATGCCCACCTGCCCATCCTTCAGCACACACACACACACACAGTGTTAAGTCTCTGTTATTTCTTCTCAGTGAAGCACAAATAAGCCTACAGTTACCCTACAATGTGACATAACGACAGTGGTATTTGTAGGGTTTTTCTTCCTTTTTTTCCCTAACCATAGTCAGCTGCTAAACCCCATTAATTGTGGCTGGTTGTTCTATTACGTTCAACAATGTCCTAAGGCATAAATTCCCCGCAAATTAATCCAAACAAATTGTGGATTTTAGGAAAAAAATAGATTTTGAGGTCAGTTTTTGATATTTGTCCTGACCCTTTGAGGACTCCTCCAAGTGGTCTCATTCTCTGATTCTCTCCTGCAAACCTGCTAGCCTACAGTCTAAGCTGCATTGTCATTAAATTCAAGAATCTCCTCCCAATCTGTCTTTGGCCACAACTTCCACTATTCTTGAGAATATTTTTAAGCTTAAACATCTCCATGCTTTGCTGCAGTGAAGTCAATTCCTTTAAAATGAGATTAGGAACCGTTTTATGGCCTGATTCTTCTCCCAAGTGAATTAGTGAACTTGCTGAGCCAGGTTTAGGAACTGGGTGTGGGAACAATGGAAAGCTTTCCTCCGCATAATCACAGTACCTTAGAAGCTATGCATTCAGTGGTGGGAGGGGAGGAAACAGTCAGATCCTCTCAGCTTGCCTGTCTTGTCATGGAACCATTGCCTCATAAGCCTATGGGAAGTGCATTCAGAACCCCAGTATTTTTAGTACTCCACCTCTCATTAGCAGTCACCTGAAATTTAGCCTCAGCAAGGGATAACCAAGGCAGAATGAGAGATGCTGAAGTCCTGCTCCTCCAAGGACTGGAGCTGTAGCAGCCTCATGTTCTTGACTACAGCAGTTTGGAATAGAGACTCTACCTTGTTGAACTGGGAAGGCAGAACAAAAAGCAGTCTTGGTTCAAATATCACAGACTCTCACAGCGTTCACACCAATCTTTCATATATTTTCTTGAATAGATGTTTTTGAATTTGCAGTTTGTACTTAGGGCCATTTCCAAAAGCTTTGAATGTCTCTTATTATTTATTTATTTATTTATCTATCTGTTTATTTATTTATTTATTTATTGAGATGGAGGTTCGCTCTTGTTACCCAGGCTGGAGTGCAATGGCGCCATCTCGGCTCACCACAACCTCCGCCTCCTGGGTTCAGGCAATTCTCCTGCCTCAGCCTCCTGAGTAGCTGGGATTACAGGCACGCCCCACCATGCCCAGCTAATTTTTTTGTATTTTTAGTGGAGACGGGGTTTCACCATGTTGACCAGGATGGTCTCGATCTCTTGACCTCGTGATCCACCCGCCTCGACCTTTCAAAGTGCTGGGATTACAAGCGTGAGCCACCGCGCCCGGCTAAACGTCTCTTTTTAAAATAATTTTCACCAAATCCATTGAGGAATGAGTCAGTAGATCTACTGGCAATGTCATGCCACAGATTGATTGACTCAAACTGTTTATTCTTTTCCTATGTCTGTGATTCAACTAACACTGATGCTGAGCATAGACTATGTGCCAGTACCCAGTGTCATAGGTATGTATAACATCCCTGCTCTTGAAAAGCAAATGATCTAGTGAAAGGTATAAATAAATAGTGATAACTCAGTGATAAAAGCTGGAACTTAAAAGTATATAAAATGAAACGGAAGCACACAGGAGTATTTGACAGCTTTGAGGGTGGAGGTGGAAATATGGAAGATCCCATGAAAATTATTAGAATTAAAGGATAACATGGGTAAGCTTCAGCTCTGCTAGACCTATTGAAGAAGGAGAGGCCTCTCAAACACCAGACAAAACTCTCAAACACCAGACAGGGAAGGAAGTGATAATTTTATTCAACTGGGAGCTGTGGCAGGCATAGACGCCTTAACAATCCAGCTCCCCAACAAAGAAAATCTTGGCCCTCTTAAAGGCTCACAGTCTAAGAGATTTAAGAGGTACACATGTGAGAGGGTTGTGATTGATTATGCAATCATGGGGGAAGTGACTCGATAGGGGTCTTGAGTGGCTGAGTAAGAACAATGCCTTCCAGAATAAGGTTTCTCCATACCATGCCTGTGATCTATAGATAGGTATTGTGGTTAGGAGGAGGGGGTTTAACTTTTAACTTTCAGACCTAGTCAGCTAGACTCAGCCAGTTCTTCCACTGACCTTATTTGGCTGGCTATTAACTTTCATTTCCTCCTTTTCCCCTAAGCACAAGCTGAGGGAAGGGGGTCTCCTTCCTCATTATTGTCCTTTAAAACCATTTTTAATTAAAAAACAGTTATTGTAATTGTAATATCAAATAACAATATTGTTATAAACAATTGACTTTTTAATCTTAAACTATGAAATAAAAGCATCTGAGACTTTATATATAATATGTAGTCTAAGGATATCACAGTAAACAAATACAATTTCAAGTCAAGGTCTCCAGCTTTTCTATTTCTGCTAATTCCAGTTGTGGCCTTAAGCCACTTTTATACAGTAGTCTAAAGCCTCCATAATTTGTGGAAGAGAGGGCAAAGTTCCATATTATTATGATCGTCTCTAAGAAGAACAAAGGAATAGGTGGCAGGTTCACTTACTTTCTAACATAGCACTGTTAGATTAGTTTTTCCATGGACCGTCTCTCTGTTCCCTTAAATATAACTCCTATTTCAGAATCAGCCGGAAAAATAAAATTCATCTCAAAAAGAAAGAAAAAAACAAGGTTTGGCAAGAAGAAAGAAGAAAAAGAAAACTGAGTCCTCGGTCTTGTCTCAGCCCCTGGACCAGTATGTGAGTTTCTTACTGTGACATAGGTGGAAAGGCCCATTGGCTTAGCCTCCATTGGACTTGGACCAGTGTTGAGTAAAAACATTCAAAATATCATGACTTTGGCTAAAGAGCCTGAGGCAATTGAGATTGTGTCTGTAAAATCATAACAATTGGTACATGCCTGAGATGCAACATATAACCTGGTTTTTAACCTATGTAATGGAGCTTATTCATTCTACCTTTAAAAGGTTTCACATACTTGCAAAATTCTGCTTGCAAAAACTATGTGTACATCCATGATCAGTGGTTTTATTATTATGACTATGACTTCTCCAGCTTAGTACAGATTTTCTGTCCTTTCTTTTGTTACTTTGGCCAAAGTATAGTCATGAACATTAACGACCTCTATCTGACTGTGATAGTTAATTTTATGTATCAACTTTGCTGGGCTAAGGGATGTCCAGATAGCCAGTAAAGCGTTATTTCTGGGTGTGTCTGTGAGGGTGTTTTTGAAAGAGGTTAACTTTTGAATATGGATACTGAACAAATAAGATCACCCTCACCAGAGTGGGTGGGCATGATCTAATCTGTTGAGGACCTGAATAGGAAAAAAAAAAAGGCAGAAGAAGGGAGAATTTGCTCTCTCTGCTTGCACCGGGATATCCATCTTCTCCTCACCTCAGACATCTGTGCTCCTGGTTCTCAGGTCTTCGGACTTGAACCAGGACTGATGCCATCAACTGCTTCTCTGCTACACAGGGCTTCTGACTCGGACTAAATTACATTGTCAGCTTTCCTGGTTCTCCAGCTTAAAGATGGCATATTATAGGATACGTCAGTCTGCATAATCATGTAAGCCAATTCCTATAATAAATCTCCTTACATAAATATGCATGTATAAATATGTGTGTGTGTTTGTGTGTGTGTGTGTGTGTGTGTGTGTGTGTGTGTGTATGGCAATGTATTAGTCAGGGTTCTCCAGAGAAACAGGAAACAGGGCGAATAGGTTATATGGATATATATTTTTTCATATATCCTATTGGCCCTGTTTCTCTGGAGAACCCTGATTAATACACTGACACAGACAATATTGTAAATACGATTGCATTCAGACACTTGATCTTTGACTCAGGCATCTCATGTGATAATAATGACATATTATCACCATGAGGATTTAATGATGGATTTTCTTCACCATGTACACATTTGAATATAGACTGACTGGAAATAAGTCAGAATGATGGAGGAGAATAAAGTTGTAGATTTTCCATAGCATATTAGGTTTTTTATTCATTACTGAGATATCATCATAGATCATAATTCGCTTGAGATTAAGTGACTGACTCTATATAGTCTTGTCAGAAATAGCTGAACAAATGTTAGCCTCTCCTCTATTGAAGTCTCTCTTTGTCTCATAGGACTTGCAATAATGCTATTGTCATAGTGTCTTTTTTGAATTATGTCAGAGTCACTGAAATCTCTTGGCACCAGGTTCTGAAAAAGACAACGTGCTGAACAGTGAGAAATGGAAGAGCAGTGTGATTAATTGTCAAGAGAGAGAAGCACAGAAGCATAACTCTTTTTCCTGACAGATGCTCCAGCCGATGACATAGAGTCAAGTAACAGTATTGTTATAGATATTTGGCCAACTAATTTAGGTACCATATGCTCATTTTCCCCCAGAAGAGTAATCCCTTTTCAAAGGTTAAAGGGAAAATTAAAAAGCCTGTTCAGACACTTCACAAATTTTCACCAATTTCCAGAATTGTGAGTCATTCAAATGCAACGCAAAGAAAAATTAACATCATAAGGACAAGAGCCATCAGATTTGAGCTGGACAGAAAAGAAAGATTAAAAAGCAAATAAATACAGTTTGTCATTATTTCTTTTGTACGCAGAATCCGTATCTTAAGCTGAAGATTTATGTTATCCATAGGAATTCCTGTTATGCCTCCTCTTGTAATTGAAGGCAAGTTTGGGGAAGGGGTGATGAAAAAAGAAATGAAGTATTTGCAGAGAATTCATAGGCTCATCCAAAAGAAAACTCCCCAGAGATGGCACCACTGTTTCTTCTTCAAACCTGTAATTGCCCAGTCCATTCTTCTTGCCTACTGCACAGATAAAACCAGTTCACTGAGACAGCAATATTGCAGTAGAGAGACTTTAATAATTCTAGGGTTAGACAAATGAAAGGGTGGGGGTAATTAAACAAATAAGGTCCCTGAATGCTTTGAGACTAGGGTTTTTCAAGGACAGCTGGTAGGCAGAGGACTAGGGAATGAGGAATGCTGACTGGTTGTATTGGTGATGAAATCATAGATTGTCAAAGCTATCTTCTTGCACTGAGTTAGTTCCTGGGTGGGGGCCACAAGACCAGATGAACCGGTTTCTTGCTGTGGGTTCCTGGTTCAGGTGGAGCCAACTGGCCCATCAGACTACAGGGTCTGGAAAATACCAATCTTAGGTTTTACAGTAACAGTGTTATCTGCAGGAGCAAGTGAGGAGGTTATACATCTTGTGACCTCTGGCTACATGACACCTGAAGCATAATTTTAATCTTCTGGCTAATTTGTTACTTTTACAAAGGTGGTTTTGGTCCCTGGCAAGGAGGGGATTGGCTTTGGGAAGGAGCTCTTATCATCTTTGTTTTAAAGTTACACTATAAATTCCTGAAATAATTAAGTTGGCCTACACCCAGAAAGGTACTAGGGTATCTTGGAGTTTATAAGCAAGATGGAGTAAGTGAGGTTAGTCTTCTGTTACAATTTTTGCAAAGACAATTTCAATACCACCTAGAAGCTAAAAGGTACATTTTCTCTTTGCTATGGATTGTAAGCCTGAAAGCATATGAGGAATTCAACATTGATGTCTGGTAGATTTGCGTGTAAATGCAAATTCAGCCACTAACCAGCACTTTATGTAATCTTGGCCAAATTGCAACTCTACATCTCATCTTCTTCCTGTTATTGAAAGGGCCTCCAGAATATTTACATCAAAAATAGCAGGGATGATCTAGTCAGAGAGAATTCCATATAAATCATGCTTCCTTCAGTTAATAATCTGATTAGCCCTTTGCTTGGTATGCAGTGAGATACAGCTGTTAAATAGACAATGTTTCATTCTCTGTTGTAAAATAAAAATGAAGACGTTCTACAAATGTCAGTGTAGCGTAGGGGTAAAAACGTAAATAATAGAGCCAGACGGCCAGTATTCTAATATTGAGTCATGTAATTACTGCCACATGACCATAGGCAGTTTATGTTACTCTTGGTGTTTGAGTTTCTTCATTAGTGAAAGGGAGATAATAATAGGACTTACTTTTTAGGGCTGTTGCAAGCATTAAATAAGCTAATACATACAAAACACTGGGAACAAAATCTGGTACATAGAAAACAATAAACATCTCAGCTGTAAATATAGGTTATTTGAAAAACTATCCTAAATGTGATGTTAAGGAAAAAAGCAAAGTGCTACATACCATAAACAAATAGAGGAATTTCACATGTTTTTATTTACATGTGTATAAAATTTTCCTACAAGAATAGCTAAGAAACTAATAATATTTATTATCTAGTTGGAGAGGAATTGAGGAGAAGTAGAAAGTTTTTACTATAGGACTCATTATGCCTTTTGAATTTTGAGCCCTCCTAATGTATTAGCTGTTCAGCAATTAAATTTTAATATAGTTAATATTATTATTTATCAAATTGATATCACTTACCTTATTGCTATTATCCTAATCAAATAATGGGGAGCAATTATATACCATAATGCACAACATATTCAATGGGATTCAAGACATGTTATCCCAAAATATGCGCCTTGGCATATTGAATATTTTAAGGTGAAGAAATTTGAAAAACAAGATATAGGAAAAGATGTCTCTGACCTTTCCCCCACCCTTCTCCCCTGAAGCAGGTCTTATAAAATAGGAAGAATTTTTCTGACCCTCCCCTGTGGAAGGTTGTAAGGCCTTTATGTGAGACATGCCCTCCCACCCCATATCCACAGGAAAGAGTATTCTTATCTCTGAAGACACACAACACAGAGAAGAATGCAAAAAAAAGACCTGGCTAAGTTTCCCTCCAGTTTATTACCACTGGATTGTACTCTGCCCTTTCTCCATGACAATCCACTCTTCATCAAAACACACTCAGGGCAGGGTGCAGTGGCTCATTCCTATAATCCCAGCACTTTGGGAGGCCAAGGCAGGTGGATTGCCTGAGGTCAGGAGTTCAAGACCTGCCTGGCCAACATAGTGAAACCGAATCTATACTAAAAATACAAAAATTAGCCAGGTGTGGTGGTGTGTTCCTATACTCCCAGCTACTTGGGAGGCTGACAGAAAAATCGCTTGAACCTGGGAGGCAGAGGTTGCAGTGAGCCAAGATCATGCCACCACACTCCAGCCTGGGCAACAGAGAGATTCTGTCTCAAAATAAAATAAAATAAAATAAAACAAAATAAAAACAAAACAAAAAACTCTCAGGTTTGACTGTTTTTTTAGGTCTTCATTTCCTGTGAAGGCTTCGTGTTCCATTAAATTATATGCTTCTCTTGCTAATGTATTTTCGTTTTCATTATAGGGGCCTTAGCCATGAACCTAGAATTGGTGAGGAAAAGACATCTTTCCTCTCTTACATATTACACAAAGGAGATATTGGACCTCTCATTCAAGAGCATTTATTTGGATACAGCAGACATATACAAGCTAGAAACACAAGAAAATACACCATGAAAGGGGTGTGTAGACCACATGCTGGGGTGGGTGGAGCAGGTGGTAGTCGGATAAGTTGAAGGACAGAGTGACCAATTCTTGTTTGCACCTCAGTAAAGCTTGAAGGATGCATTATCTTTCAAAAGCAGTCCAGGAAGAAGAAATGGCATGATTTGATGACATAAGATGGTATATGATTGGGAAACACCAAGAACTGTAAGGCATAAAAGAACACAGAATATGACTAATGCTGGAGTTTGGAGATAAGTAGTTTTATTCATGTTTCAACTAAGAATATTTTCAGCTAGCTGGAAAATAGTGTGTGTGTCTGTACACACACATATATGTGTGTTTAGCTAGAAGTACATATTGAATGTGAAAGGTAATTATCCAGCAGAAAGGAGAGACTTTATTAAAAATAACCACTTGATTGATCAACCCTACATTGTAACTTTCAAACATCTATGTAAATATGGTAGCAGTTAATAATCGTTATCTTCTCATAGAAGTGTAGAGGTCTGAGGCTTTTACAAAATGAGTTTGTAATTTCAGTTTACAAAGCCTAAATCAATTTAATTGCAGAGCATAGATATTTTTCTAATTTTTTCTTTAAACTATCTCCATTAGGATCTTCTGTGAAGTTTCCTCCAAATATGTAAAGTGAAAACCCAACTCTAGTCTTTCTCATTTGTATTCTGTTAAGCAATAGTCATTGAGTCAAAAATTACAAGGGATTTGAATTTAACAAGCATTTTCTTAGTATCTGCAATGGGCTGGGTGTTCACAAACATCATTTTTTAACCCTTACAATACTGTGAATACATATTTTAATTGCTACTTCACAAATAGGCAGATCGTTTTAGAGATTCAGGTGAGGCTTATGTGTATGTACGTGTGTGTGCGTGTGTGTGTGCACTTGTGCATATGCACATATGTGGAAGGGGCAGAATGAAGAAAAATAAGGGCCAAATCAATGAAATTTCACTACTGCAATATTTCCTCAGGATCAAATTCTAGGTATGTTGTTCTACAGAGTGCAAGAAGAGGAACAGCAGTCACATGTACAGGCACCTACATATTTCCCTTGGTTGAGATTACAATTTGCCTTTGTCAATTTATCTTCCATTTTTCTCTGTGGCGTTTATCAAATTGTTGCTTCTCAAATCCAAATATACAGTTTGTGATCTCCTCTGTGACAATGAAGTGAATCCATTTAAGCAATTCTCCTTTTCAGTAACTACAAAGTTGTGTTTTTTTTTATTTTTTGTTGTTTTCAGTAGAGAGCGATAGGAAGGATATTACAGGAAAAAAGAGCTTCTCGTTCTGTTGCTTATACGGCCTGTTTTTTTCTTTCTTCTTGTTCCTATCAGTGGCAGCCAGAAAAGCATGGGTGGGCATATGCAGTGGACATCCTACCACTGGTCGAGAGCATGCAGCCACTTGGCGCACTCTCAGTCTCAAGCCCAATCTGGTGACTACTCTGCTGCAGCCCTCCATAAGCAGTCATCACACACCTGCTGACTCAACATCTCAACTCCTTTGTGCATCCACCTGCAGCATCGGCTCACCTGCGCCCCCTACTGCCTGGAAACTGTAGGCCTCCTTTGGCCATGCAACCCCCATAAACTTCTCTGTCATCTAGTGGGCTACAACCACACCTTCTCTAATGAGGTCTGAATCCCAGACACGGGGAGAGTCCATCCTTCCAAGTTTGTTTCTTCCTTATACTCTTTCTTAATCCTAGGATACGCTTCGGGGTTCTTTTGGCATCTTAATAGTTAGTTCCCTATTAAGTTATAGCTAATATTTCTAAGTGATAATTTATAATTATAAGTTTTAATGTATAATTCTTATATTAAGCTTTTCTTCTTCAAATTATTGTGTGGCTTCTGTTTGTCTTCTCTTGGCCTCTGACTGATATAATCTTTTTGTTAGTTTTCAAATAAAGCCTATCTAAACTATGCCATCTAGCCTTTCTAAAGTAGAATTTTAATGTGACTTTCTTCACTACCAAGAAAATTGAGTTTGGAAGGAAGCAGGAAAGGAGACAGCTAAGGATAATTACCTTTATTTGACAAATATAAAAGCTGAGCAGTTAAAGGTGATTTTGTCCTGGTCCTGGCCTATGTCTACTATGCAGAATGCTAGCTCAACAAAACATTCCTCTCCAGAGTTTGCACATCCCTATCAGTCAAAATTGAAATATATTTTGTTCAGAGAAATACCAAGAAAATCATTTTAGAAAATACCAGTTTCGAGGTTTCTGGGGAGAACTAGATATAAAAATCATTTTATAGGTGTCTTATTCCACCTGAAGATTTTTAGCGAGCACTTAGGAATAAAGTCCTATACATTATTGTTTTTAATAAAAATAAATAATTTTTAAAAATTTTGAAATTTATTTTTATATTTTAAGAAAAATTGCATTTGTATGGACTAAATGTTTGTGCTGTGCCCAAAATTCATACAGTAAAGCCCTATCCCCAAAAGTGATGATATTAGGAGGTGAGACCTATGGGAAGTAATTGGGTTTAGAGAAGGTCATGAAGGTGGAACCCTCATCATGGGATTAATGCCCTTTCAATGAAAATAGGAGATATCAGAGCTTCCTCGCTCAGCTATGTAAGGTTACAATAAAAAGGCTACTACTTTGCAAGCCAGGAAGAAGGCTTTAACCAAGAACCAAATCTGCCATTGTCTTGATCTTGGACTTCCCAGTCTCCAGAACTATGGCAAATAAGTGTCTGTTGTTTAAGACACTAGTCTATGGGATTTTGTTATAGCAGCCCAAGATGACTAAGACACCATTGTATCTTAAGAAAATGCAGTTGATAACTTAATTATAGTAAGCTATTTGTTTTCAATTCTCAGAACAGATCATGTCCTCTCAACTCAACTGTTCTGCAAATACTGGGCCCTTTACCTGAGCCATCCTTCCTTTGACTATCCCCATTCTTCTTCCAGGCAATCCCATATATTATTCAACTCTCAGCTTAGATATTGTTTCCTTCAGGAAGTCTTCTCTCTGATTGCATTTCCCCTCTCATAGCCCCTAACACACAAACATAAGATTTATATAGAGTTTTCTTTTTATATGCTCCAGTCCTTTTATACAGTATCAACTGCTGGAGGGCAGGAATATTATCTTGTTCAACATGTTTACTATGTAATAAGATATCAATAAATATCCTTTCACTATTCTTACCTTTTTTGAAAAAAAAAACCCATATTTAAGCCTCAGCCAGTTGCTCTCACAAAAAGTTGCTCTCAACATTGAAGAAAGGTAATAAAATTCGCAGATAAGATTGGATTCAAACTCGTTTTTCATAATCTGTGAAAGATGATGAGGTATTTGTAAGAAAGAAAGACTTGCCAAATCACAGCTATAAGTGGTGATCTCAAAAATTAAATAAAAGTACTCACAAAGACATTTTTGGATCATTTGCAGATAATCCTTTGGAAAGCATTTGTGTTCATTCTGTGCAGTAAAGTAAATTTCACAAATGAGAAATCTTGGCAGAGTCAGACTGTGAGCTTTTACACCTGTTCTATAATACTTAGGACAGAATAAGGAATCCTAGAAGCATCAGTGCCTCTGTAATGTAAAACTTTAAACACATTTTCTAGAGGCAATATTTACCTTTTGGCAGCTAAGTAAGTATGAGAAATTCAACTTCTGGAATTTCTGTCCAATCTTGCATGAGTTTTATAGAGTGAGGATTTTATGAAACAGTCACTGATGGTTTTATCTAGAAGGTGGCATTCCTTTAAAGTATTCTAATTTAACTTTTTTCATTAATTGTTCGCATCATTGATACAAATGTATTTGTTTTGCTAGCCTAGAGGAAGAAAAATTATTGCAAGCTTTAGAGTATGAGGATACAAATAGCTCAGACTGTTCAGCCTGTGGGAGTTTGTTTCTTTGTATTAACAAGACGGGTTATAAAGTACGACTGCAGGAATAGAATGATTCTCTTTGGAATATTTCAATATTAGAGAGCAAGTATAAATTGGCTATTTAAGCCAATGATATTCAAAGTGTTCTAAATAGCTGCCAAACTATGAAATACATGAAACAGCATGGAAGAGACCCAGAAACTGGTCTTCAAATCACTTAACAATATTTTCTAAGCTGTGTCACAAACAGATGGGCGCAAAAATATGTTTTGTTTTCCCACTCATAGTTGTTCTAGAAAAGAAACACTTTCTGGCCAGGTGCAGTGGCTCACACCTGTAATCCCAGCACTTTTGGAGGCCGAGGCAGGTGGATCACGAGGTCAAGAGATCGAGACCATCCTGGTCAACATGGTGAAACCCCGTCTCTACTAAAAATACAAAAAAATTAGCTGGGCATGGTGGCGCGTGCCTGTAATCCCAGCTACTCAGGAGGCTGAGGCAGAAAAATTGCCTGAACCCAGGAGGCGAAGGTTGCAGTGAGCCGAGATCCTGCCTGGGTAACAAGAGCGAAACTCCGTCTCAAAAAAAAAAAAAAAAAAAAAGAAAGAAAAAGAAAATAAACACTTTCTTATTATAGAGGCATTTATAGCTGGTGCTACACTTCAGACGTTAACCAGCTGTTTTTTGTCATCAGCTGCAGCATAATAAGCATATTCACACCTGCCATTACAGCAGTAATATTAAGGGTGGTCAGAGCTAAACTGTCTCAATCCTTTAGGAGCTTAAGACTGCCAATGAACATATGTAATATGCATAGGATCTATCCAGTCATGCATTCATTAAATTACAAGAGCCAAACTTTGCTTATAGACTAAAGAACCAGTGTCACATCACAAACCTTTCAACTCAGTGTGAAAAGTAGTTAAGATAATATGTATAACATATATCAATAAAGTGCACAGATGTCCAAAACTCACCATCTTTTGGCAGGTGTAAATGAGCCAAGGCAACGGTATGTAAATGAGCGACTGGCAACGGTATGTAAACGTGTTCATCGGGTCACAGAGCTTTCAGACATTTGAAACTGGATGTAGATTAACAATCCAATAAAATGCAGCCATAGGAGAAAATGGTATCTATAAACTGCATAAAGAAAAGTGAAAGCATTAACACTAACATATCCTAAAAAGGCAGTGTCGGTTGAAGTGTGCAATTGTCCAGAAGTGTTTTGGAAGATAGATTACAATGCCTTATATTATCAGACACCTGCTTCCAATGTGTCTCCTACATTGCTGCACTCAGCCCCATTTCTGGTTTTTACTTTCTACCCCTTTTTGCTTGAGGAAAGGGATGGCTGTTGTTCCTGGACTACACCTGACTTACAGCTTTTGCAATAGCTGTTTCCTCCATCTAACTTCTCATGCCTGACTTTCCATTCACATCTCAGTTTACTTATTTCTTCCTCAACCAGCATTCACCTTCAAGAAGTTTCTTTGACACTTCACCCTATTTTGTGTCCTGGCATTTTTGCCTATACGCATGCCTGCTCACTTCTGTGTTGTTCCTTTTCCACCTCCTGTCAGTAGAAAGTGAGCCCCATGAAAATAAAACTCCTCTCTCTTCCTCATTGCTAACTTCCAGCATACATAGCAATGCCTCCCACACAGTAGGCACTCAGTAAATAGTTGTTGAATTTATGATGCTTTTTCACATATTCTTTCATTAGGAAAATTAAAGACAAGCTTAGTGCTTTCAAAAAGCAATTTATACCTTAATCTATACCAGATATTAACTACTTGAAATTTTGGGGGAAGTAGAAGGTGGATAATGAAATAAATGCAATCTAGCAAATCTTTATCTGAATCAGATCTCCAAAACATCAAAACCAGAAGATATAGAAATATATCTTTTAAGAATTAACTTCAGTAAATCAACCTAGGTGCCCATGAACAGTGGACTGGATAAAGAAAATTTGATACATCTATAAAGTGGAATACTATGCAGCCATACAAATCACTAAATCATGTCCTTTACAGAAACATGGATGCAGCTGGAGGCCATTATCCTACACAAATTACCATAAGAACAGAAAACTCATATGTGTTCTCACTAATAATCACTATGATTAGAGACTAGTAATATCTACTTTTAAGAAAACTGGCCAGGCATGATGGCTTACACATGTAATCCCAGCAGTTTGGGAGACAAAGGTGGATGGATCACCTGAGGCCAGGAGTTTGAGACCATCCTGTCCAACATAGTGAAACACTGTCTCTCCTAAAAATACAAAAATTAGCTGGGCATGGTGGTGGGCACCTGTAATCCCAGCTACTAGGGAGGCTGAGGTGGGAGGATTGTTTGAACTGGGGAGGTGGAGGTTGCGGTGAGCTAAGATCATGCCACTGCACTCCAGCCTAGGTGACAATGAGACTCTGTCTCAAAAAAAAAAGAAAACTAATATTAATATTTGTGAATAGCTAAACTGGCTTAGGTCAATCACCTTAGATTACTTACATCAGTTAAATTGGCTTAGGTCACTTAGTCAATGAGCAGATAATGAAATTATTTCATCTTTTTATTGAGTACACAGCTACCTATTTTTATGCCATGTGACTGAATTTGGCTGATGGAACATAAATGCACATGATATATGTAACATTCATGGTTGGCCTATTAAAGCCTCCCACCTGATTCCATGCTTTCTGTGTTTTTGTGTTTTCCAGTTACCAGAAATCTCTGATGTAGGGGATGACAGAACCAACAAATGCCTCCCTCAATCTAGTGATTTACATCCATCACATAATCAAGAATAAACTGTATGAGCCCATTTTCACACAGCTGTAAGAAATTCCTGGACCTGAGTAATTTATAAAGAAAAGAGGTTTAATTGACTCAGTTCTGCAGGGCTGGAGATGCCTCAGGGAATTTACAATCTTGGCAAAAGGGGAAGCAGGCACATCTTACATGGCGGCAAGCAAGAGAAAGCAAGCAAGAGCAGAGAAAGCTGCTTTATAAAACCACTCACTATCACAAGAACTGCAGAGGGGAATCTGCCCCCATGATCCAAACATCTCCCACCTGGTCTCTTTCTTGACATGTGGGAATAATGGGGATTATAATTTGAGATGAGATTTGGATGGAAACACAGAGTTAAATTATATCACAAGCTTTCATTGTATTAAGTCATTGAAAATTTTAGGATTTTCTACTTATATCACTCTACCTTGACTAATATAGTCAATTTTGCATCACTTAAGAATCATAAACCTGGCCAGGCATGGTGGCTCATGCCTGTAATCCTAGCACTTTGGAAGGACAAGGTAAGCGGAGCCACCTGAGGTCAGGAGTTCGAGACCAGCCTGTCCAACTTGATGAAACCCCATCTCTACTAAAAATACAAAAATTAGCCAGGGGTGGTATCACATGCCAGTAGTTCCATCTACTCAGGAGGCTGAGGCAGGAGAAGCACTTGAACTCAGAAGGTGAAGGTTGCAATGAGCTGAAATTATATCATTGCACTCTAGCCTGGGCAACAGAGTGAGACTCCATCGCAAAAAAAAAAAAAAAAAAAAATCATAAACTTTTACCTATTCTGATTTACAAATAAATCTTGGTGAATCAATATGTATTAATGTGCTATTTTACATACAAGATTGACCAAATTTACATATTTACTAAATGTCTGGTTCAAAATTTGTACCCAGGTTTTTCTGATTCCAAATCCCTGCACTCTTTTTACTGCCCCACATCATACAATTCCCATACTTATTTCAATGGAAGACATAAGTGTTGATTTTTGCCAAACTAAGATAACTAGAAAGATTTTCTAGTTTTCAGCATTAAGCTCTGAATAATATGCCACCTAAAACTAAAACGCAGTTTTTAACAGAGCTGCACATCTGCAAATTAAAAGCACCAATTTTTCTATTCTCTTCACATTAACACAATTCAGTATTTATAGTCTCATATTTGGTGTACTTCTATCATATAAAACCAGATAATAGCCACTAATGAAATTTCATTTTCATAGCTCTGAAGCAAACAGCAAATATCTCTATTTTTAATATTTTGCCTATGATATTTAGCAGAGACTATTTCATTCATTAAAGGGTACTCACGTATTGACATAAAACAAAGAAAGGAGTACCACTATCTCTTTCCATGTAAATGCAATATAGCAAATCCATTAAAATGAGTGATTTTTCTCCTTTAGCTTCTTATAAACTTTTTATAGTCATTAGCACATCCTCTGAATGTGTTAAATATTCTCTTCAATACATCTCTTTTCCCTGAGGTATATTATTAACAATTGTAAAACATCTTTTATCTCTTTTAAAGCTCTGTTATTTTGTTATCTTTTTATATATTGTTATTTATCATTTTATATATTGTCCAAGTTTAAGTTAATATGATCAAAATGCCCACACTTCATCCAGAGTGATGGCTATCTTGTGCAATCCAAAAAGAACATAAAATGATTAAAATTTTCAGGGGTATGTTTTATCCATTTGGATTTACTTATTTAAAATATGGATATTTTGGATGCAGCAACTCTGTTTCTAAAATTTATTCTAAAGAAATGGTAATCGATATGCCCAAAGATTTATCCTCAATTTTATTCATTGCAGCAATTATGTTTTTGTAACATATAGTCCTCCTAGTCATTAAAAAAGAACCTAAAGGAAAAATACAATGACTAAACATATCTAAATTTCATTTGCAGGAGGTGAGCAGTATGTTTTATTTTCTTCATTTATATTCCTTTAGTGGGGATATAACTTGAATTTTGCCATAGCAAACTTACAACAGGAAACTTACAACAGTGGAAGGTGAATGGAAAGCCAGCATGTCCTACATTGCTAAAGCAGGAGGAAGACAGAAAATAAAGAGGGAGATGCCACACACTTTAAAACAACCAGATCTTGTGATAACTCTATCACAAGACAGAACTAAGGGGTGGTGCTGAACCATTAGAAACCACTCCATGATCCAATCACCCTCCACCAGGCCCTACCTCCAACACTGGGGATTACAATTCAACATGAGATTTGTATGGGGACACAGAGCCAAAGCATATCACGTAGTATCCTTAATTAAACCAAACAGGGTTGTTCAACTGTTTCAAAGTCATTGTAGAAATAATAGATTTCCTCAGCAAAAGATTCCCAACTTTCTTGGTACTTCATAAACAAATGAAGGTAGCAATGTGACTTTCTTTCAGTAACTTGTAGGAGCTTATCTGAAAAAAAAGTGCCTCACTCTGTTGAGAAAGCTTTGGAAAGGAAAGGATGTGATGCACGACTGTGGAAAGTGATTTGAACCTTTCTCAAAGAACTTAAAACAGAACTATCATTCAACTCAGCAATCCAATTGCTGGGCATATACCCAAAGAAGAATAGATTATTTACTAAAAAGACACATGTACTGTTATGTTCACCACAGCGCTATTCACAATAGCAAAGATGTAGAAACAACCTAGGTGCCTATCAATGATGAATTGGACAAAGAAAATGTGGTATATATACAATATGAAATATTATGCAGCTGTAAGAAAAGAATGAAATCATGTCCTTTGCAGCAATATGTTTGGAGCAACAGCCCATAATCCTCAGCAAATTAATGCACCAACAGAAAACTTAATACCACATATTGTCACTATAAGTAGGAGCTAAACATTTAGCACACACAGACATAAACATGAGGATAATAGACACTGAAGACTTCTAGAAGGTGGGGGAGGGGAGAGAAAAGGTTGAAAAACTCCCTATTGGATACTATGCTCACTATCTGGGTGCAATATACCCATGTAAAAACCTCCATATGTACCCCTGTATCTAAAATAAAAGTTGAAAACTTTTTATAAAAAGAACAAACACGACCATGTTGAAAGTAATGGGTTAACTATTTTTGCTTGTATTGAATACATATGGCATTTGATAATTTACTATGGATATGTTCCAATTCATGTACTTTGATCTCCCTTGTAGACAGTATGGTCAGCTCTGGTTGCAAGACTAGACAGACATAAACAAGAGGCTGTTCAGCCTGACTTATTCAGTGCTAAGCACAACGGCATGAACAAAGCTGTATTGAAAACTTTATTTGGTGATGCCAAAGAAAATTTAATAATGATAGTGGCAGATGCTGTTCTGCAGATTCCAATTTTATTTTTCCACTTTTTCTTATAGGGCTTTCTGGCGTTTCAAGGTTTTCCCAAGTCTTTCCTTAATAAAGCTTTAACAGATTCACTCAGTTTCATTCTAAATCTCATTTCCAATATTTGAAAGGTATAAAAGCCTTTTGAAAAGTTGAGTATATGTTAGTTCACATTAAAATACAACTATTGAAAAAAATTTCACTTCTCCACATTAGGAAATAAGTATTTTCATCAAAGAGGAAAATGACTTTAATTTTATTTACAGGTACTGAAAAGTCCAGGTTCGTCAATGGTAATGCTACAATTAAAATTTGAGCTGAATGTAGTATCACACAGCTGTAATCTCAGCACTTTGGGAGGCCAAGGCAAGAGGATCACTTCAGGCCAGGAGTTTGAGGCCAGTCTGGACAACATAGGGAAACCCCATCTCTACATGTCTACAAAATCTAAAATATTGGCCAGGCACGATAGTGAGTGCCTATAGTTTCAGCTGCTCAGGAGATTGAGGCAGGAGGATACCTTGAGCACAGGAGTTAAGGCTGCAGTGAGCTGTGGTCATGCCACTACCCTTAGGCCTGGGTAACAGAGAGAGTCTCTATGAGAAAAAAAAAATTAAACCTTGCATATATTAACCCCCAATGTTAAGCACTTCCAAATCAAATATAGTTTCTTTGAATTTTCCATGAAAAACATAATATTACATGTTGATGTCTCATTGCATCAGGATGCATCTACCTCATTTCTTTCTTATATAAAATGAAATAATGTTTTGATAGGTAATGGTTTAAGGTACATTTATTACCAGTGGTTAGTTGCAGGAATATAACATAATAACATGAATAAAATATAATTTGGATAGTGAAACTATTATTATTTTTGCACATAGATAACCATCCATTAGATTGGATAATTGACACTTGATCGTGTAGGCCAGAACCTTGGAATAAAGATTATTGATATGAAGATGCCTTGGAGCGAGCTTGAGATACAATCTATATAACTCCTTACTTGTAAACTAAAACTACATTTTTTGTTCCATTTTGAAGATCTATTATAATGCACAAATGGTTATGAATTATCTTCTTAAGATCCTCTTGAAAGAGAATTTCTAGACGCCTCTTCTAAAAGGTTTACACTTTTGTTTTTTCATATCAAATTTTGGTTGCGCTCAATAGGATTTTGTCAATTCCCTCGTTTGACCATTGACAAAGATGGAGAATAAGGCTTTTTTAACAGATAATTTGCACTTCTTATTGAAACTTAGCTTATTTGTTCTAAGAATAGATGCCATTTAAAAAAGAGTGATGTCACTGTCAAAAACCTGGTTCCATAATCCTTTTAGTATTCCAATAGCACGTCCTGAATATTTCTTATTCTTATATTTGATACTGTATTCCCTAGTCCACATATCATCTTCTGATGAGCTTTTCTCCATGTTTTGCAGCAATTTTTAAAATTTCTTTTTACTTCCATTTGCAAATATTTTTCCCAATGTTTATTTGTTTTCCATAACCAGTGTTTGTTTTAATGAACTTATATTTATTAAATTTTTTCTCAATGACTTCAAGATTTTTTGAGTTGGTGAAATGGGCTTTCCTCATCACAATCATATATTAATTTTTTATGCTTTTGTTTTGATATGACTGTGGTGGTCAGCATTATTTGGTTTTGGTCTGTTTATTTTTAAAATTTATTTCTTTTATCTAAAATTTATTTGTTATTTGAAGTAAGGGTCTACTCTTAATTTTTAAATCCACAGTTGATTGTACTAACATTATCAAATACTTCAATTTTTAATTTTTTTAAATGCTCCATTTCAAGTAAAACTATCTTTGTTTGCAGATGACATGATCTTATATCTAGAAAACTGCATTGTCTCAGACAAAATGCTTCTTCAGTTGATAAACAACTTCGGCTAAAGTCTCAGGATACAAAATCAGTGTTAGTATTTCTATACACCAATGATAGGCAAGCCAAGAGCTGAAAGCCAAATCATGAGTAAACTCCCATTCACAGTTGTTACAAAAAGAATAAAATACCTAAAAATAAAGTTAACAAAGTAAGTGAAGAACCACTTCAAGGAGAACTACAAACTACTGCTCAAAGAAATCAGAGATAACATAAACAAATGGAAAAATATTCCATGCTCATGAATAGGAAGAATCAATATTGGGAAAATGCCCATACTGCCCAAGGCAATTTATAGATTCAATCCTATTTCTGTTAAAGTACCACTGATATTCTTCAAAGAATTAGAAAAAGCCATTTAAAAATTCATATGGAACTAAACAAGAGAATGAATAGACAAGACAATTGTAATAAAGCAAAGCTGAAGGCATTATACTACTGGACTTCAAACTATACGACAGAGCTACAGTGACAAAAACAACAGGGTATGGGTACAAAAACAGACACATAGAGCAATGGAACAGAATAGAGAGCCCAGAAATAAGACCTCACACCTACAACTATCTGATCGTCAATAAACATGACAAAAACAAACAGTGAGGAAAGGATTCTCTATTCAATAAATGATGTTAGGATAACTGGCTGGCCATATGGAGAAGATTGAATGAAACTGGACTTGTTCCTTACATCATATATAAAAATCAACTCAAGATGAACCAAAGACTTAAATGTAAAACCCAGCAACTATAAAAATCCTGAAAGACAACCTAGGCTATACCATTTAGGACATAGACATGGACAAAGTTTTCATGACAAAGACACTAAATACAATCATAACAAATGCAAAAATTGACAAATAGAATCTAATTAAACTAAAGAGCTTCTGCACAGCTAAAGAAACTATCATCAGAGTGAAGAGACAACTTACAGAATGGGAGAAAATTTTTGCAATTGATCCATCTGGCAAAGGTCTAACATTCAGCATATATAAGGAACGTAAACAAATTTACAAGAAAAAAAGACATTAGAAAATGGGAAAATAATATGAACAGACACTTCTCAAAAGAAGACATACATGTGACCAAAAAACATATGAAAAAAAGCTCACCATCACTGATCATTAGAGAAGTGCAAATCAAAACCACAATGATATACCATCTCACAGCAATCAGAATGGCTATTGTTAAAAGGTCAGAAAAACAACAGATGCTGACATGGTTGTGGAGAAAAAGGAATACTTTTACACTGTTGGTAGGAGTGTAAATTAGTTTCGCTATTGTGGAAGATAGTGTGGTAACTCCTCAAAAACCTAGAAACAGAAATACTATTTGAACCAGCAATCCCATTACCCAAAGGAATATAAATCATTCTATTATAAAGATACATGGACATGTGTGTTCACTGCAGCACTATTTCCAATAGCAAAGACATGGTATCAACTAAATACCCATGAATGATAGACTGAATAAAGAAAATATGGTATATACACATCATGGAATCCTATACAGCCATAAAAAGAATGAAATCAAGTCCTTTGCAGGGACATGGATGGAGGTGGAGGCCATGATACTCAGCAAACTAACACAGGAAGAGAAAACCAAACACTGCATGTTCTCACTTACAAGTAAGAGCTAAACAATGAGAACACATGGACACATGAAGGGACCAACAACACACACTGAGGCCTATCGGAGGGTGGTGGGGGAAGAGGCAGAGCATCAGCAAGAATAGGTAATGGACTCTGGGCTTAATACCTAGGTGATGGCATAATCTATGCAGCAAACCACTATGGCACATGTTTACTTATGTAACAAATGTGCATATCCAGCCCATGTACCCCTGAACTTAAGTTTAAATAAATAAAATAAATACTTCCTTTCAGGGGTGAGGGATGAATAATTTCTTCACTGAGTTGAAATTACAAACTAAACTTTCATGAAAATGTTATAAATACATTTTATATGATATATACTATACTTACTTGTATTCATATAACATGGAGTATATTTTTATTTGCTATATAAAATATGTAATATATTATACTTTATATTTTTATATTTTAAATGTTTTCATATATATGAATATTCATGTATATATCTACTTAGCTCATAGAACGTTCTCCAGGATAGACCATATCTTGGGCTACAAAACATGTTGCAACACATTTTTAAAAGTAGAAATTCTATCAGGTATCTTTTTTAAATTATTAACTTTTGTGGGTACATAGTAGCTGTATATATTTATGGGTTACATCAAATATTTTCACACAGGTATATAATGCATAATACTCAATCAGGGTGAATGGGATATCCACACCCCATTTATTGTTTAAATTACAAACAAGCCAATTGTACTCTTTCAGTTATTTTTAATATACAGTTACATTCTTTTTGACTGTAGTCACCCTGTTGTGCTAGCAAATGCTAGGTCTTATTTATTATTTCTAATTATTTTTTAGTACTCATTAACCATCTCCACATCCTCCCCAGCCACTCACTACATTTCCTATCCTTTGGTAACTATCCTTCTACTTTACCTATATATTTTTTATTGCACTTTAGTATTTTGAGAAACTTCCAAACTGTTCTCCATAGTCATTGTACTAATTTTCATCTCCACCAAAGGCGTAACAGTGTTCTCTTTTGCCACATTCTCAACAATGTTTGTTATTGCCTGTCTTTTGAATAAAATTTATTTTAACATGGGTGAGATGATACTCATTGTAGTTTTGATTTGCATTTCTCTGATATCAATGATGTTGAGCATCTTTTCAAATACCTGTTTGGCATTTGTATGTTTCTTTTAAGAAATGTCTAATCAAATCTTTTATCCATTTTTTTGTTGGATTATTAGATTTTTTTTCCATAGAGTTGTTTGAGCTCTTCATGTATTCTGGTTATTAACCCCTTGTCAGATAGGTAATTTGCGAATATTTTATCCTTCTGTGGGTTGTCTCTGCACTTTTTTTTTTTTTTTTTTTTTGCTGTCCAAAGCTTTTTAACTTGACATGATCCCACTTGTCCATTTTTGCTTTGGTTGCCTGTTGCTTGTGAAGTATTACTCGAGAATTTTTTGCCCAGTCCAATGTCCAGGAGAGTTTCCCCAAAGTTTTCTCATAGTAGTTTCACTGTTTGAGGCATAGATTTAAGTCTCTGTTCCATTTTGATTTGATTTTTGTACATGGTGAGAGATAGGGTTCTAGTTTTATTTCTCTGCACCACTATAAATGTATAAATTTATTTCTGAATTTTCCATTCTGTTCCACTAGTCTCTGTGTCTGTTTTTGTCAGTAAAATGCAATTTTGGTTACTATAACTCCGTAGTATAATTTGAAGTCAGGTAATGTTATTTCTCTAGTTTATTTTTTCTTTTTGCTTAGAATAGCTTTGGCTAATCTGGCTCTTTTGTGGTTTCATATAAATTTTAGGCTAGTTTTTTCTATTTCTGTGAGGAATATAATTGGTATTTTGATAAGAATTGCATTGAATCTGCAGATTGCTTTGAACATTTTAAATAATATTGATGTCTTCCAAGTCATGAACATGGAATATTATTCATTTTTTTTCTGCATCCTCTTCAGTTTCTTTTATCTTATTTTATAGTTTTCATTGTGAAGATTTTTCATTCGTTTGGTTAAATTAATTTCTTTCTTTTTTTTTTTTTTTTTTTTTTTGAGACGGAGTTTCTCTCTTGTTACCCAGGCTAGAGTGGAATGGCGCGATCTCGGCTCACCACAACCTCCGCCTCCTGGGTTCAGGCAATTCTCCTGCCTCAGCCTCCTGAGTAGCTGGGATTACAGGCGTGTGCCACCATGCCCAGCTAATTTTTTGTATTTTTAGTAGAGACGGGATTTCACCATGTTAACCAGGATGGTCTTGATTTTGACCTCGTGATCCACCCGCCTCGGCCTCCCAAAGTGCTGGGATTACAGGCGTGAGTCACGGCGCCCGGCCCCGTTAAATTAATTTCTAAGTGTGTTATTGTATTTATATTTATTGTAAATGAAATTACTTTTTTGGTTTCTTTTTCTGATTGTTTGCTTGGCATGTAAAAATGCTACAGATTTTTATGTTGATTTTGTATCCTGTAACTCTACTGAATTTGTTGATCTTTTCTAATGATTTCTTTGTGAAGTCTTTAGATTTTTCCAAACTTAAGATGATATTATCTGACCACAAGAATAATTTGACTTCCTTTCCAATTTGTATGCCCTTTATTTTGTTCTCTTGTCTGATTGTTCTAGCTTGGACTTCCACTACTATGTTGAATAAACGTGGTGAAAGTGGAATTCTTGTCATGTTCCAGATTGTAGAGGAAATGCTTTCAACTTTTCTCAGTTCAGTATGATACTAGTTGTGGGACTGTGATATATGACTTTTATGATGTTGAGGTATATTCATTCTATTCCTAGATTTTTCTAGTTTTTATATTGAAGGGATGTTAAATTTTGTCAAATGTTTTTTCAGCATCAGTTGAAATAATTATATGGTTTTTGTCCTTCATTTTGTCAATATGATGTATAACATTGATTGATTTGCATATGTTGAACTATCTTTGCATTCCTGGGCTAAATCCCATTAGGTCATGATAAATAATCTTTTTAATGTGTTGTTGAATTCTATTTGCTAGTATTTTGTTGAGGATTTTTGCATCAATATTCATCAGGGACATTGGCCTGTAGTTTTCTTTCTTTTTTTTTTTTTAATGAGTCTTTGTCTGATTTAGGTTAATAGTAACCTTGTAGAATGAGTTTGGAAGTGTTGCCTCCTGCTCTACTTTTTTGAATAGCACAAGTAAGATTAGTATTCGTTTTTTAAATATTTGGTAGAATTAGGCAGTTAAGCAATTGGGTCCCAAGATTATCTTTGCCGGAACACTTTATTATGGCTTTGGTTTCATTACTGGTTGTTGGTCTGCTCAGGTTTTGGGGTTCTTCATGGTTCAAACTTGGCAGGTTGTATGTGTTATGTATCTAGGAGTTTATTCGTTTCTTCTAGATTTTTCAATTTACTGAAATATAGATGTTCATAGTAGCCACTAAGGATTCTTTGAATTTCTATTATTTCAATTTTAATGTCTTTTTTAATCTCTGACTCTATTTATTTGGATATTCACTTTTTTTTCTTAGTCTGGCTACAGGTTTGTCAATTTTGTTGATATGTTCAAAAAACCTATAATTTGTGTCATAGATCTTTTGTATTTTTTAATTTCAAATTCATCTAATTCTGCTCTGATCCTTACTATTTCTTTTCTTACCTTTCATTACCTTTAATAGCAAAAACATTAATTACTTTTGCACCAACCTAATATTTATTTAGCTTTTCTTCTTTTTATATGTGGCTGCTTATTGCTATAAATTTCTCTCCTAGTACTACTTTTGCTGTATCCCATAGATTTTGGAATGTGGTATTTCCATTATCATTTTTGTCAAGAAAATTTTTCATTTTTTAAATTTCTTCATTATCCCACTGATCATTCAGGAGCATATTGTTTTTGCATAGCTATCAAAATTCCTCTTGTTACTGATTTCTTATTTTATTCTATTGTGGTTAGAGAAAATACTTGCTATAATTTCAATTTTTAAAAATGTTTTAAGACTTTTTTGTGACCTAACATATGGTCTATCCTTCAGAATAATCCATGTGCTGAGAAGAAAAAAAGAGTATTCTGCAGTCATTGGATGAAATGTTCTGTAAATATCTGTTAGATCCCTTTGGTCTATACTGCAGATTAAAGCCAATGTTTCTTTGTTGATTTCCTGTCTGGAAGATCTGTCCAATGCTGAAAGTGGAGGGTTGAAGTCTCCAGAATCTCCAGCTATTATTGTGTTGAGGTCAATATCTCTCTTTAGGCCTAATAATATTTGCTTTATATATCTAGATACTCCAGTGTTGCATGCATATGTATTTTCAATTGTTATATTCTCTTGCTGAATTGACCCCACTATTATTATGTAATAACCTTCTTTGTCTCTTCTTACAGTTTTTGTCTTGAACTCTATTTTGTTTTATGTAAGTAGAGCTCTTTTGTGGTTTCTTTTAGCATGGAATGTATTTTTTCATTACTTTATTTTCAGTCTATGTGTGTCTTTACAAATGAAGTGTTTCCTAAGACAATACATCATTAGGTCTTTTTGTCATTGTTGTTGTCGGTACCCATCAGTCACTCTATGTGTCTTTATTGTAGAGTTTAGTCCATTTATGTGTTATTGATAAGTAAGGATTTATTCCTGCCATTTTGTTGCTTTCTGATTGTTTTGTGATTTCCTTTTTATTTCTTTCCTTCTTGTCTTCCATCTTTTAATGAAGATGATTTTCTCTGAATGTATGATTTAATTTCTTGCTTTTTATTTTTATTTTTTTTATCTATTAGGTTCTCTAGAGGGACAGAATTAATAGTGTGTATATATATATATATTCATATGTAGACATGGGTTTTTTTTTTTTGAGATGGAGTTTCGCTCTTATTACCCAGGCTGGAGTGCAATGGCATGATCTCTGCTCACTGCAACCTCCGCCTCCTGGGTTCAGGCAATTCTCCTGCCTCAGCCTCCTGAGTAGCTGGGATTACAGGCATGTGCTGCCATGCCCAGCTAATTTTTTGTATTTTTAGTAGAGATGGAGTTTCACCATGTTAACCAGGATGGTCTTGATTTTGACCTCGTGATCCACCCACCTAGGCCTCCCAAAGTGCTGGGGATTACAGGCGTGAGCCACCACACCTGGCCCATTTTTTTAAATGACTGCACTGTTTACATTTTCACTGGCAATATATTTTATCTGGAAATTATGTAGATTTCAATTTCTTCATATCCTTATCAACACTTGTTATTGCCCCTAGTTTTTATTCTAGCAAACCTAGTGGGTATAAAGTGATATTTCATTGTGTTTTCAAATTGCATTAACCTAGTGACTAATGGTGTCATCTTTGAGTATCTTTTCATTTGTTTGTTGGCCTTTTGTGCATTTTCTCTACAGAAATTACTTTTCAAATATCTGTGCATTTTACATTTTTATTTCTTATTAATATTATTTTTAATTGACAAATTTCAATTATGTATACTTATGGGGTACAGTGTGTTTTTTTGACATATGTATATAATGCAGAATGATTAGATCAAGCTAATTAATATATCCATCACCTCACCTACCATTTTTTGTGATGAGACACTTGAAATTTACTCAACTATTTTGAAATATAGGATATATAATTATTTACTAGAGTCACCCTGCTATGCAATAGATTTCAAAAATTTTTCCTCCTGTCTAACCAATATCTCCCTGTTTCCTCCACCCCCAACCCTCTGGTAATGAACATTCTATTCTCTACTTTTATAAGTTCAACTTTCTTAGATTCCACTTATAAGTGAGATCATGCAGTATTTGTATTTCTGTGCCTGGCCTACGTCACTTACCTTAATGTCCTCCAGGTTCATCCATGTTGTTACAAGAGACAGACTGCTGAATTTTATTTGTGTGTGGGTATGTGTGTGTGTGTATGTGTGTGTGTGTGTGTGTGTATCACATTTTCTTTTTATTCATCTGTTGGTGGAAACAGGTGTTAATTTCATATCTTAGCCATTGTGAATAATAGTGCAATGAGTACAGTCATGTTACCGTGGCTCACTGCAACTTCTGCCTCCCAGGTTCCAGTGATTCTCCTGCCTCAGTCTTCCAAGTAGCTGGGACTATAGGCGCCTGCCACCCACAGCAGGCTAATTTTTGTATTTTCAGTAGAGATAGGGTTCCACCATGTTTGCCAGGCTGGTCTTGAACTCCTGATCTCAGATGATTCACTCACCTTGGCCTCCCAAAGTGCTGGGATTACAGGTGTGAGTCACCACTGAACAAGGCCTAATTTACTTTTTATTTTGAGATACTTTTAGGGTCACATGGAATAATAACAAATAATACACAGAGATCCCTGTACCCTTTACTCAATTTTTCCTAATGAAAATACTAAAAATTCTAAAAATAGTTTTCTTACAATTTGATTACACTTTTGCAAATTCTATTATTATGGCAGTTCTTTTTCAGTGACTGTCTACATATATATTTTATCATCTAAAACAAATCTAAATAACTTATTAAATTGTCTCAGTACACTGTGTAATCATTGACTATGAATTTTAAATTTTAAATGATATAAATGGAAATATAAATAGGCAAAAATCTGGCATAATTTCCATGCTATTCTTTTGAACTAATAAATGCAAAGCAAAGTTAGCCAGGAAACTGCTAATGTCTGAAGTATATAGACTGCTTTATAAATCTAATTTTTAATTCTTAAATAAAATACAATGCATGATTCACATATTACCTGCTCACCAAAAGGTTGTCATGCTCAGGAATGATTGGAGAACTCTCAAGTGGCTGTTAGATTTTTGTTCATCCCAGGAGACAAATACGTTTTGCAACCATAAACACTCAATAGGAAGCTAAAAATACTGCTTTTATATTGACTTGGTGGGCATGCTTCATATTCTGACTGCTGCCTTTCTTTCTCAAAAATGACAATACTAACAACACATACTAAATGCATTGAAATGTGAATGGAATATATACAATTTGTACTGAATTTATTATGTCTCCAGATGCTTTCATTTAAAAAGAAGTGTACAAGTATATTACTATTCATTTTAGGCATGTATTGTTATATTTACATTAAAAATAGAAATTAACATAAATTAAGCAATCAAACCTAAAAGAGTGCCATTTGGTTGAAACCTTTAAACAGCTTTCATTTTGCCCATCATTTCCATTTTGCAGACATCAATTTTGGTATGACAACATACTAACTAAACAAAAAGGAATATTCTTTTTATATTTTTCACTATAAGAAATTTCACAGAATAACACCTTTAGAAATAAATGAAGAGAAAAACTTCTTTCAATTACACCTACAATGTCCCAACATTTGTATGTATTTAGACTTACTTTAGTAAAGAACATAATAAGATTTTTACAAGAATATAACCAACTCTGCATAAAAGTTATGCTCCTCTGTGTTTCCTGCATAGATTTTTAAAAATTAAATATGGAGAATCAGAACCTATTTGCATCTAATAATCAATCTTATATATGTGATGATTTTTTAATGGGTTAAAATTTATCAATAAAAATGCCAGTTACATGTTTGTTCAACAGTACATACATATTCACAAATGTCTAGTCCTCAAGATAATGTAAGATAATAATATAAAGATGATTCGCTCATCCTACAAAATTAAATATTTAAAATGCTTTCAAAATTATGAAAGTTTATTTCAATCTTCAATCATACTACATTTTTCTATAATTTCTGGATCACCATTGTTTAATAGAAATATAATGTGAAACACAAAGGTAAATTTAATTTTTTAATATTCATTTTTAAAAGTTTAAAAGAAACAAACAATAATTCCAATAATACATTTTTATTAATCCAATATATTTAAAATACCATTTTAACATCTAATAACTATTCAAACATTATCACTGTGTCTTTTTATATTGTATTTGTCATGCTTGCTCACTGAAATCTAGTATATATTTTACACGTTTAACATATGTGAATTCAGACTAGTCCCATTTCAGGTGCCGATAGCCACATGTGACTAGTGGCTACTATACTGGATAACTCTAGATAAGGCACATCATTATGCATTATGCAGACTACAAATAAGTTCTGCAAATTATAAGGTACAGAAGGTGCCAACGTCACCTCAAAATAAACTGCACACAGTACGTCACCTTGTAGCAAGGTATACAACTTTACTGAATATAAATCAGCTTAGAAATCAACAAAGTATTTTCAAGCATAAACCAACAAAACAAAAATTGCCAGACATTTAGTGCCGCCCTTAGAATCATACCTTCAGCCATAGTTTAATTTGTGCACTTTAAAAAGATATAGAGGTTATGGAAAGAAAAGTTACATTTGAAAACCTTAAATTCTTCAAATATTAAAAGTTTTTTTTAAACATTGTTTCAAAAGTAAGCAGAGTTTGGCAAAATTTTTTTGCAAAGGGACATATATTAAATATTTTAGAGTTTTATGGCCATACGATCTCCATCAGAACCACTCAACTCTGCTATAGGAGTGGGAAAAAGCCGTTGACAATATGTAAACAAATGCAGGTACCTGCGTTCATACGAAACTTCATTTACAAACAACAGATGGTGGGGCCATAGTTTATCACCTCTGATTTAGACTACCTTCCTTGCAAGTAAAAGAGTTCAAACTTATCGCATATTTATTGGAAGTAGCAGGGAAAAAAAAATCTTAGTCCAGGTGTTCAGAAGATGTTATCAGGAACCTATTTTCTCTCTGCTTCTTGGCCATTTGCCTCTGCAGGTTGAATGCTGTTACTACTTATGATCTCAGAAGGTAAGAGGAAAACTTGCTGTCCTCTAGCAATTGTATCAGTTCTTGAAAAAATACTGAGGCCTTCCTTAAGCCATTTTCCTGTCCTTGGATCAATCAACATTCCAGGCCACTCTCTGCTCAGCCATGCTCACATGCCCACCTCTATCAAAGCAGAAATGAAAGTCTTTAATAAATATATATATATTTATTAAATATATATATATATAACAGTGATATATTAATGACAAATTGGAATCTACACACCAATTTCATCATATCTCAAGACATTCTCATTACTGACCTTTAACTCCAGTGGAAACAAGGGACTACTAAGAGAAAGGAAATCTTTTTCATCTAAAATCATCAGGCACCCAAGTAGGACAGGAGACAAACCCAGATTTTAGGTATAATAATAGCTTCTTGTTAAGCAAAAGAGTATAGCAACAGATACCCAATGGTACAGACTGTAGGAAAATTACCAGAGTGGAAATTTTTAACAGGCTAGTCAAGAAATAAGTCATATGATCTAGATCAAGGGAATGTATCCTGACTCAGTTCACCGGCAATTGAAGGAATGTACTTCCAGCCTTACAGCATTTGTGTTGCCATTAAGCTTTCTAAAACATGGTTTCAGACACCAGAGACAGAAAGAAAACTGAATACTGGGTTTCAGAATAAACACTATAGTATCAAGTGCTGCTGAAGGTAATGCTACCAACTAATAACTGTCATTCCGGAGTCCTTTACTCTCTTCCATCCACGGTCAAGATTTTCCTAACATATGAGACAAAGCTGTGCCTAAAGTGAATGATTGATTATTCAATGAGGGAAGAAGACATAAGCTAAGAACAAGGTAGAGTCTTAAGACTAGAGGATATTTTTTAAGATTATAAAGAAAGTGTCTACTCTTGGAAATAGTTGCCTTTAATTTTTAACAATAATTTAAGTTCTACAGGCAATAAATAGAAATTTGATAGTGGTTTGAAATTTATCTGTAAAAATAATATTTAACTGTTTTTCAGGACATATTTCTAGGTTGTATCCTGGTACATAATACAAATGGAAATATTTTCTATGGTACAAGGCTGAGAAAATAAAGCTTCAATATCATAGAAAGTAGTTTTCATTTTAACCACGTACAGTTAGCATCACCTGAACTGCTGTAATAAAGGGACCTTGAAATATAGTGGCTTAAATATGACAGGATGTCTTTTTCTCTAACGTAACCCAGAGTAAGTTTCTTCAGGTTCCTAGGCTGTCAGGAGAACTCAGCCAACGTCAACATTCATTTCTATTACTAAGTCCAAGGAAACTGCCAACTGTCACCTGTTTTGTCTGTGAGAAGCAGAACAGAAAAAAGAAATTAAGAACAAGCAGTTTCTTAATAAGGAAGTCACAAGAAGGAAGCATCACATATCTTGTCCAGTCATGTCTCATAGTGAGAGCTTTGTCATGTGACCATCCCTAGCTGGGTAGCTCCAGAGTGGTTGAACTGGGTTGGGGTTCTATTAAAGAAGACGGAAGACTGGATGTTGGAGCTTGATTAGCAATATCTGCTACCAATTATTTATCATGCATTTAATAAGTAGTTAATGGGAGTCAATTACCACTCAAAACATTTAAAGTTGATTTTAAAGAAATAGAATGTAGCCTTTGGTCTTGAGAAACACATGTATAGTGAAGATGTCGATGGAAACAATTTTAGCAAAGTAACTGTATTTTTTTGGAGTACGTATATGAAGTTTTCTGAGCACAGGATTAAAGCACTATTGTCCACATGAGAAAACTCAAGAAAAGATTCCTAGTGGAAGTAGTGTAGTGCTTGAACTGAATGATTTAAAATGATTAAAAGTTTACTAGGTAAAGCAAAAAAGGGTGCTTTGGTCAGCAAAGGCTAAAAGGAACACTGGCTTTGAGGAGCAGGGAATAATCTTTTATGGGTAGATCTATTCAATGCATGTGTATGTATTGATAGATCTATTCTGTGTGTGTGTGTGTGTACATGTGTGCACATAGATACATATTTGTGTCAAGTGGCAGGAATGATAAATGAGATAATATGAGTCAAAAGGTATACAAGGACCAGATTATGAATGGCCTTGTGAGGAATTTGTAGTTGGTTATGAAACCATTGCAGGATTTTAAGCAAGGGAGTGATGTGGTTCATTGGCATTTCAGAAATTTCATTTTGGTTGAAGACATCTCTTACATGGGCTGCAAGGGAAGAAACGGTCTTCATTTTGATGTAATTCAACAAATATTTATTGAACACTGTCTTTGTGCCAAACCTATTTCCTCATTGTTCCCCTAGAAAAAGCCTATTTTCTGTGAAATCAAAAGACAGAGGAATTAAATTTGTTGCCTGAAAACATTTCCCAGTGTGATAGGTTCTCTCTCGGAACATACCCTAGTCTTTAGAGGACAGAAAGGGTGGAGGAGAGTGAATCCTGAGTAAAACATAGTCTTTCACTTATACTGGTTTCCAGTTTCAGCCCCACTGAGTTATCATATCAGGCTTATCAGGTTCTCATGTAAACAAACAAAAACAAAACAAAAAACTTCCAGCAAGTATACCCCTCTAGATTTCAGACATGACTGAATTCCAAGGGTGAGGGAAACTAAGAGGGAATCAATAAAAGCATCATATCTTTTCAGGAAGTTGGTCTATCACCACGAGAGTAGTTCTGAATTTCATGGCTGGATATCATTTATTTATTGTGACTACAGAAGAAATGATAGTATCAGATGCCAGGAAATTACTATTCTCTTTTACTTAAGAAGAGAACCAACACCACGGTTTTGCATAATCTGTCACCACTCTCTATGGGTGAAAAAAACTTGAATCAGGAATTTTACCACTGTATAATTAGATCTGGCTAGATATATTTCAAACTATTTATTTCTATCTGTTGTGTAAAATCTTTATTCTACTTTCTAATGACCTCAGTAAACTCATTAAAAATATTAGAGTAATGAAGATACTAAAATACAAAAAAATGACGTAAAACTTCTGGAAATACTCTCCAGAATATTTATTTTCACCACCAGATGGCATTATTTAGTTTTTTTAAGGATTAAAAAAAAAACTAGCATAATACCATAGCAAAGTATTCAGAATAGTTTAATATGAGTGAATGATCTTGTCTTAAACAAACAAAATCATCAGAATAATGAATTAATGTCTGTCCTTTGTTCCAGCACCATCCATCTGAACATAATGTTGCTTCCTTTGAAATCAGTTGAAGATTAAATATGTATACGGTACACACTAGGGTGCACTGAGATAGGAAAATAGGACCACACAGCCCATGTTTGGAAACAGATGGTTTGAAAGTGAATAAAGGTAATTAATAATAATGATGTCTTGCCTGCATGGAGCAGCTGTCCTCAGAACTCAAGAGCTTCTTTCATTATCTCATTTATCCTCCCAACACCTAGTCATGACATCAAGAATGGAATGGACACATCTATTTGTTTGGTTTGGTCTTGGATTTTTTTTTTTTTTTGCCTCCATACAGTAATAAACCTTTCTGACACAACAGACCTACATAGACAGATGGTTACAGTTGCAACATATGTAAATACCTTGCAGGTTATTCTGAATAATGGAACTAAAACTTTCATACCACAAATATATAAAATTGCTTGAGCTTGTGGGGAAGGAAGGTAGAATAACTTGGAAATATCTGTTACAGAAATTCAGACCCAAGAGTACTACTCTATGTGACAGATAGCTTTATATAATGTGGATTGAGATTGAGATGTGTTGTTCATATAAGATTTGAACTAGAATACATGGTTTCTGATTACTAAATTAGATAATATTTTTGTTTGATTTTTTTTCCCACTAATCTATACTACTTTCTTTCCAGAATCCCAAATCCTGTGAATATTAAGGGACCTACAACCTTGTTTTCTAAGAAATATTAGAACTTGAAATCATAATTGTTTACCTGTTATTCTAAGGAGAGTTTTAATTTTTTAAACATCTATTTACTGATAAATTGTTATCTGATAAGTGTATGCCAGCTTGGGAAGAAATAGTTCTTTAAAAGGTAAATTTTAAATGTCAGTACTTTAGAAGAAATTAAAATTTATGTCCCATTATGTGCTAAAACCCTGCTTCAAAAAGCAGAAACTGTAAGTTTTAGGTTTCTATCAGAAAAGAGTGGAGTAAGTACAAAACTCCTTTTTTAAAAAAAAAATGGTAGCTAGATCATTTGATCTATAATCTTCTTCCAACTTTTCACTCCAACCCCATTTTCTCCTTCTCCCTAACCTGCCAGTGTCTCCAGCTGATGAGGACAGTCATCAATTGCTATGTGTTTTTTTCTCCTTTATTGAATAGAGATCAGTAGGATGCCTCAAAGGGAGTAAAAACCTCCAGAATCAACGTCCAAGAGACACAGGCCTCTTCCCTTAGGCAAAGACCTTGAAGTTATTACTAGTTCCTACAAAGATTTAATCCATTATTTTGCAATGGCATTATATTTGTTTTTCTAATTCTATAGGTCCCTTCTTGCAATGGAATTGCAAGAGAAGCAGTATTTCCCCATAAATCACAGTATCTATCACCTCCCTTTAACCATCTTCCCTTTAATAGCTACTAGTTCTGAGTACACCTCTACAGCTTGTGTGATATTATTGGCATGTGAATGACCTGCATCAAAGAAACCTGAAGAGACGTTAGAATTTCTGGGACATGAAATCAGTGCCAGTTTAACAAGAAATTCAAAGAAACCCAGCTCATCCCAAGGTCTACGTGAGATTTGGTCTAATTGCTGGTCTGATGAATCTTTGGAATGACTTGGCAGTCCAGAACACTTTCTAAGCTCTTACTAGTTCTGGGAGTATCGTGTTTGAACCCACAGTCATTCTTTACGTCTCTTGAGTAATTATTGGCCCTGCTTCCCCAATACAATCCCAAATCTTTACCCCCAGCCAACACATGAAAATTATTCATCATTCAAAAAACTTTTATTAATGGTCTACTGCATTGCAGGCACTATACTCTATATATAAAGCATAATAAAAATAATGAAACTGAGATTCTCAAGGAGCTTAGATTCTAATGACTTTTGGGGAAATACTGGACAGTAACTGTCAGGCGAGAGAAGTGTTGAGTAACCTGGATATGAGAACAGGCGTTCTGTAGGGCTCCAATCTATTCTTTGTAAAGCTGCTTAATTTTCTACTTCAAAGTCAGAGCTAAAGTAAAGAGTGTGTTGTCAGATGAGTTCAAATTCCATGATTTATATTTACTCTTGGGTGACTTGGGTAAGTTATTTTAATTCCCTCGGATTTTCTCTTCTTATCAAGTGCTCGAAGATAAACAGTGACTACCTCACCAGGTGGCTAGGAGGAGTAAATGAGATGGTATCTGGAAAGCACTATTCAGTATACCTGGCCTTCTACCAAATGTCCACTAAGGACATTTTAGAGTCAGCATTTATTGAACAACACTTTTTGAGACCGGGATCTTTTCCAGGTAATTGTTCATATTCCATCTCCCTATTTCTACATATCAGCTTGGAAGTAAACCTTATTATTCTCATATCAAAAGGAGACTCAGAAAGGAGGCTTGCCTAATGTCACACAGCTAGCAAGTTGGGAGGCTAAACTCAAAATCACATATTTTCATTTCAAGCTCAGGGTTTTTCCTTTATACATTTTCAAGGAACACAACCTTGTCTTGGAAAAGACATTTCCCAGAGGACTTTCATAGGTGCTCAGAGTTATTTAGTCTAGTTCTGCAACCCCACAGGTCAAGGTTGTGCTGCTGAAGCCTGCCCTTGTCAGGTTTATGTAGGGGAGATAGAATCAAGCCTCCTCCCTTGAGGTAAGTCAGAGAGCATTTATGCTTTTCCCCGCAGAGCATATGTTCTCACAGTCTGCAGAATAAGAAGGAAAGAATTGAGCTGATTGTTCTTTGTACAGTAATGAGATGGGTGGATTCCCAAAATTATTGGTACCCCAAATGCGATGGAGCAATTGGCATAGCCAACATGGAAGTATTTCTCTGTGCCTGCTCTTTAGAACAAACCCTCAAAGGAGACAAAAGCTTCAGCATGAAAGGCAAGAGAACAATCAAGAAATGCCAGAAGCCTGTCAAAGGACTCAGAAACCCTGAAGATCAGCTCTTAGCTCTGAACTAAGCTGTTCGCTGAACTGAAGCTGTTCTCTGAAATAAGGCCAGCATTTTACCTGAATTTGCCTTTAGAGACGAGTCACATGATGAAAGGCAGATGTGTCCATTTATCATTAATGAACTCAGAATCTGGTACTTGTATTAGTAAATGTCTTGATTCAAAACAGGATTGGAAACAGAATATCTACAGAATATCTAAAAGGTAAATTATCCATTGGATTTATTTTAGCACTGTAAATTCACCATCCATCATTCATGTGCCAAGAACTACCTACTAAGTTTTCATTCATCCACCTTAGTGGGTTGGAGAATACTAATTGCTCTATTTTGTTTTCGCTTTTACTCAGCATCCTATTTCCCAACTCTTATCTATCATTGATAAGATTTTTAATTTACTGAACATGAAATTTGATTCTAAACGCAGTGTAATACTTTGCACATACATTAGCGATATATAACATTCTTTGGAACTCAGAAAATATTTAAATTTTAGAAATATCTTTCTATGCATAGATGGTTTGAAATCGATGTCCTTAAATATAAACAATTAAATAATGAGATATTCTGCTGCTCTTCAGAATTTTAACTTTATTTTCTACTTTTTTGGTAGAATTTGAGGCATTGCTGATTAGTGTGTGTGTTTGTGTATATATGCGTATATACAATATATGAACAGGGTTCATAAAGCATTAGATACCCCAACATTTCTAGAAAAGAGAGTTATATATTTAATATATCTTTGTTTACTCCCAATTCATTGTTTTTACAATGCTTTTCTCAACTACTCTTGACCCAGATTTTTTTTACCTTAGTTGCCTCCCTCGAATACTCCCACATCAGGCCATCACTTTAACCCTTTTTCAAATTCAGAACTTGGACTGTCACAATTTTCCATTCCCAGTGCCATTTAGGAGTCATGGAGGAACATCTTTTCTTGGCTTCTCATTTCTAAAGCTCCTGATGCCTTCCAAAGGTGCTGCTTTGGCCTCCCACTTTTTTAAACATCTGTCAATTACCTTCATGATGACAAAGCTGCATTCATCTATAACTTTCATAAACTTCTCCCACCTTTCTAGATAACATTGTACTGAGCACACATTTTTTTTTCCCAACTCCCAATATTTGTCATCATCCTAAGTAACAAAAAATGTATTTACGAATTATGAGCCACCTGAATATTATGCTATTCATGCCCTTCCTTTCATCAATGACATGCATCTACCTCTATCTCTGGACATTTACATTGCAGAGGGATCACATCTAAAAATACTGTACTACAACCAAGATATCAAGTTCACTGCATTTCTTTTTCTGACAACAGCCTCTTTCTCTCCTGACAACTAATAGAACTCCTCCCTCGCTTGCTTTGCAATCACTCAATCCCCGACACTTTACTCCATTCTTGATGCCCTTTTGGCTTTACTTGGTCCTTTTGTCTACTGAATCTGTGGGTTAACTTTCGTGGAGATTCTCTCTCTTACTTAAACTATCCAACAATATGCTAAGATTCACGAAGTGCAGAAAAATAGTTACATGTAATCCTTGTTCATAAGCAGTTTACAACTTAAGAGAAGGGATAAGAAATTCATGTGTGGATGTTTCTACTTCTTTCTTTTTCAAAGTAATGCCAATAACTTTTACCTTAATTTCCCTCAGAGTTAACACAGTCTTCTTTCCAGTCATCTGGCTTCTTAACTGTAAACTCCATTTTCACATTTGAAAATACTTATGCCTGAAGTATAGAGAATTGGGGAAAAACTACTTCAGCTGCTCCCTTATAGGGATCTTATAAAACGTTCTTGCATCCATCTGGAAAATATTTTTCGTTAATTATTTTGAACACTGTCTTTCAATTTTGTGGCAAATTTAAAATTAATTAAGAACTGATTAGTCACTTGCTATGATTCATTTTATGTTTGAACTTGTTTAGGTTGTTGTGCCCAAATTTTTGGTCAAACACCAGTGTACATATTGATATGAAAATATATTTTAGGTATAATGAATATTTAAATTGACAGACTTGAGTAAAGCAGATCATCCTCCATAATGTGGGTTGGTCTCATCTAATCAGTTAAAGGCCATAAGAGGTCTATCAAGTAAGAAGGAACTCTCCTATCAGACTGCCTTTAGCCTGGAGCCACAACATCAACTCTTTCCTGGATTTCCAGCCTGTCATGAAGATTTTAGAATTGCCAACCCCCGAAGTCATTGAGCCAATTACTCAAAATAAATCTCTTGAAATAAATAAATATATGTATGTATATATACATATCAAGATAATATATAGAAATATCAAGATAATATATAGAGATATATATCTCAAGATGATATAAATATATAATATCAAGATAATATATAGATATATAGACCTTATTTGTTCCAGAGAAACTTGACTAATGTACCACATTATATTGTGTTAGTAGCCTATGATAAAATAATGGTGTTTTATACAGAAATCTTTTTTGTTATGAAATCATCAATAAATATTCTGCTGCTTGGTTTGTTTCACAAACCTACAACATAATTCTTCTTTTTAAATTTCTGTTGAAAACAGAGAAATCTAATTGCAGCATTAATAATAAAATATTTGGCAAAATTCAGTGTGTTGGTTTCATTTAAATAAACTGAATTAACCGTTGCTTCTCCTTGCATAATGTGATTATCAAGATAAGTGAGAGTTTCAAATATGGCAGAAAGTGACTTACAAATAAAACTCAGAGTTTCACATCAGTCTCTCACCTGTACATTAATTCACCAGTGAATTACATACATCTATTTTTTCCAACAAATTGAGTGGTTTTGTTTTGATTTTATGAGACAAAAAGCACCAGAGCAACATTAACATATAGAGAAGATATTTTTCACTAACATATAGAGAAGATATTTTTCACTGCTTACTTACCATGCCAGTCACCTTCAGAATAAAACAGATAAGGATTTGGTAGTCTAAGGGGAAACATGGCTCTAACCCAGTATGATTCATTTCTTAGGGTTGGAAGGACAAAGGACACATTGTGTCTTGAGTGTCTTTTTGTTGTTGTTATTGTTATAGCACAATGGAAAACTAATTATAGCTAATACTAAATGTTAGCAAAATGAAATGTAACTGAAAACAGAACAGATCTAATAGAAGATGGAAGGGCAACACATCAAGCCACAATAGGAGACTTGGAAGAAATTTAATGAGTTCAAGTCTATAGTGCCTAATTATCTTCAAAATGAGGTGTTTATGAAATTACCAGAGACCTTATGGGTCAACTAACTGTTGTTTTTAAGAAGTTGAACAAGATTGGACAGGTTTAAGAAGGTTCAAAATAACCTTCTGCTTCTGCTTCTGCTTCAAAAAGGAAAATGCGATAGTAACCTAAAAAATATAAAGCAAAAGGCTTAGCTGGAAAGAACAGTGAGAGAAAATCAAGGCAAAATGATTGGCAAGAACCCCTATTAAAAAAAGGGGGACAATGGGCAGTAATCTGCTTGTTTTCTTAAATAATAGATTTAAAATAATAATGTAATCAATGGTAAGGTGATGGTCCTGGTACATTAGAGCAGAGATACAAATTTTTTAGTCTCTTAAAAATTTACTTAAGATCCTGCATCGTGTTCTACAACAACATTATAAGAAAATAAGTTTTTACATGGCAGCTATAGTATCTGCTAGTTTATCAAACATAATTGGAAAATGAGATCTACTCTTCTTCTTTCCCACAGTGAAGTGTTTAGATAGTTAGGAAAGGTGATGTTGAAATGTCTAAAGAGAGACTTATGTCACAGTTACATGTGCAGACTTGTTATTCAAACACCTTAAGTTTTTAAATCCTCATTCTGTTTCTTATAAGAAATGGGATCTTGGGCAATTTGTACAATCTCCCCAAGATTCACTTTTGTTATCTGTAAAATGGGAATAATAATAGAATCATCTAATGAAAAATTAATGGAATTATACAAGTAAAAACTTGGCAGAGTGACTGCTCAATTAATGATAGCACTAGGTAATTTAATGATTTATTAATGCGTCTATTTCCCACTAAATTGTGAGTCCCTCAAGAGCAAAGATTATACATTGCTCTTCCATATGCCCACTGTATATAATAGAATGCCTAACAGACTACAGGCCTGGTATAAATTCAAGATTTTATATTTAGTGCTGGTATTTCTTATGTAATAACTTCCAGGGGGCAGATACTCCAAGTTAGTAATAACAGGAAACAACAACAGTGTGCACTGGACATGAGACAGTCTGGAAGAGGCAGGAAGGGAAGGGTTATGCCTGGCTGGAGAGAAGACCCAATCAGTTCTTCATTGATCAGAGGAAGTAAGAGTCATATATCAGGTCAGGTAGATTAATAAAACAAAACCAGAAACAAGAACAAGGTGTGAGCTTTATTCTTGACCCAAGCACCTTCTTATCCAGCCTTTTTTAAAATAATTTCTATGGGAATCATAGATATTTTCAAGAAGAAACTGCAACCTACTGATAGACAGAAATACTATGGTTGTGTGTGGATTTTGCGGCTAAGGAAAATATATACTAGCTGGGGTCACGTGTGATTTTATGCTTAGAAGAACTGAAGAGAAAATCAGATAGCCGTCTTATCATTTCTTCAACAAATTCTGTGGAATGCTTATTATGTACTAAGTGCTAAGGACACAGGCAGTGCCTGCTTTCTGTTTATTGGAAAAGGCTTACAGGCAGACATGTAAACAAAAAAGTACAGCAATGGTAGAGAAGAGCCATCGAAACACGCAAAACTCTGTCAGTGCACTAAAAATGAAAGTCTGAAAATGAACTTGACAGAGGAAGTGGTGTTTGAGGGGGTCTGTGTCCAGGGCATGTAGGCTATTCAAGACTAAAGAAATAGTATCAGTTACCGATCTGAAGCTATGCATAACACCAAGACTTGACACTGACTAGAGGCAGCTCCATGCTATGACCTGGCATTTATAATCATTACAGCTTTTATGCAGCTGTCTTACTCTTGCTCACAGTTTTTTCTCTTTTGGGTTTCAACTGTTAGGTAGTTGAGGTTGCTAGGAGTCTTCCCGTATGGTGGTATATGTGTTAATAAATGGTTGGACTGTCTGAAGGGGCCATTATCAGTTAAGCCATTAACAACTATATTAGTCTATTTTCATACTGCTGATAAAGACATAACGAAGACTGGGCAATTTAAAAAAGAAAGAGGTTCAATTGGACTTATAGTTCCCTGTGTCTGGGGAAGCTTTCCAATCACGGCAGAAGACAAGGGGGAGCAAGTTACATCTTACATGATGGCAGCAGGTTAAGAGGAATTTGTGCATGGAATCTCCTGTTTTTAAACCCATCAAATCTCGTGAGACTCATTAGCTATCATAAGAACAGTGCAGGAAAGACCCACCACCCTAATTCAATCACCTCCCACCAGAGTCCTCCCGTGACAAGTGGGAATTACATTTCGAGATGAGATTTGGGTGGGGACACAGAGGCAAACCGTATCAACAACCTTGAATATCCAGGAATATTTCATTGTGACTGACACTATGATCAAGAATCCTTGTTTTGACTTAGACATTGGGAAGCAATTATGCTTACAGAATCTAGAGGTGAAAGAAAGTCCAGAGGACTGAATTAGACCTTTTATAATCATGATGAAATCAGACTACTGATTAGAATAAACTTGGCTAGGTAAAGACAAATACTAGCAGACTTAGGCAGCAATTTCAAAATTAAAGAAAAGAAGGTAGGCTTGACTGTGTATTTAAAAACATGGTGGAAAACATATTAGAGTAATAGTATGTAAAAATTGCCCTATGGGCTATGAATTGTTAAAAGATTTCTTAAACTTGGCCAAAAAAATTACGTTACTGAAAGAAACTAAAAGAACTTGAACTAGAGAGTAATTAGCAGAGTGCCATAAAAATGTGTCATAGCTCAATGTTCTTCAGCCTTTCCTATCTTATTTACCATAAACTAGTTACTTCAAATGTCCAGCTCCAACCACGATGGAAATACTAAGCACATTCTTTTCAATTACTTTTATAAATTTGTAGACATTTTGTTCCATTAATGTTCCATTAATTGTTAGGAAAACCCAATGTCCCATTTAAACCAGTGCTTCTCCATCCACCTGTGGCAATGGCCCAATTTTTATTTCTAATCCAGCAAAGACACGTGTATTTATAAAATAGTATGAAAAAGAATTTCCACGTAAATGAAATTAAATAATTAGACATAAAATAACACAGGTCTGAATTGTTTATTGTTAAGTTAAACAGACATAACTTCCTCTGTCAAATTGCTTATAAGAGTGTCTAAATGCTTACTTTCAATGTCTTTACTTATCTTGTCATTGATCAGTAACAGTCATGAGTCAACACAGGTCCAAGAACTACACTTAGAATAGCACTAACTTAGGTCCTGGTGTACACATATCTCTAATGGGGAAAATATGCCTGGGGAAGAGGCAGAACGATATAATGAAATGATGTTAAAAGTCCAGGACCAGAAGTCAGAAGTCTTGTGCTCCCTCCATACCAGCTTTCACTAACTAAAACTCCCTGGTCCTACAGTTTTTTGGCCTGGAAAATTGTGGATTAGTCTAGAAGATTTTAACAATCCTGTCTGGCTGTTAAATGCCTTGTTTCTATGACTAGAGATTTAGAAACGAAGTCTTCTGAAGAAAACAATAGGCTAGGTTAATTACCTTGGAGAAGCCAAAGTAGTAAGAATTGTTAATTATGTTGTTAGTTTATTTGCACCGATGCAGTTCTTTCTCTTCTTCATGACCGACACAAGGTTATAATGGAAACAGGCATAGTGATTCTGCCATCCGAACAACCACCTTTAATCACCTACAAATAACTGAAAAGACTGCAGTAAACTTTAAGTGTATCTAAATCTTCTATTGACATCTCCCTAATAATTATAACTTTATAATTATAAAAAAATATTATCATATAAATGAAGTTTTATAATACAGAGAACCAGAATCACAAGTCCCACATCCATCAAGCATAAAACAAAAGGGCGTGGACTTCAATATTACTGCCAGTTATTTATAGACATTTTTGTTTAAAGCAAGCGTAGCTCAACTCTGGAATAGTTTACCTGCAAGCTTATGTACTTTCCCTTTTTGAAGATCGTTAAAAAGAAGGCACTTTTTCCTTCCTGAAATGGCTTGGTAATGACTAATATAAAAGCAGAACTGTGAACAAAAGAGACTCCAGCTCTGTTCTCTTTGCTACGTAAGCCTTAACTTAAGAAAATATTAGCTAATAATAAGATTAAGCTTAATTCTTCTAGAAATAAGAATATTTCTATTTTTCAGCTTCAATGTTTCAGAACCAGGTTAGCTTTTCAAGTTCTCTGTTTGTACCAGTAAGTGTGTCCTGGAAGTCACTCTCTTGTGCTCCACTTCCATCCTGACTTTAGATTACTTCTTCTTTAGGTACATTCTATCAGAAACTGGTTTTAAAGTACAAAAGCATGAGAGTAGGTAACTTTTTCTAGGTCACTAAATATTCTGACCAGTAGAGAAATTATTCCAGGTTGGCCTTTCTTAACAATGGCACATCATGGCCATCAGGGTTCAGAGGTTAAAAACTGTCTACATATGCTGACTTCAAGAACCTCTGGAAAGATAAACTCTTCTTTCTCAGCTATAAACAGAAAACTGGAAAATTGTTGCCTAAATTGTCCATTAACTAAATGGTCCCCCCACCTCAAATATTCATCCTACCAAGTTCCAAACAGTGGAAGTAAAGAATATGCCTTTGCTTGCACTAAATGAAAATAATGTATGGGGAAAATTCTATAAAAGGATTGAAGAAGTTCATTGAACCCAACAAGTCAGTTTATTTCCTTTCAACACTCTGTAGCCACTTGGAATTAGAGTTTCCAATTACTGACTCTGTACTTGAGCATGTGGTGTATTGAGTTATTGCTATCTGACTTAGATGAAAGTGTGTTCCAAAAGTTCATTCAATTCTATTCAACACAATGTGTCTTGGACCTACTAAGAGCAATCCACTTGTGTGGAGCACTGTGATTCACTACATTCCAGAAATTCCAATCTAGATGAGGAGGAAGACACACATACATAGATTACTCTAACAAAGGTCGAACTTTGATAACTACCATGAAAGAGGCTCAAGACATCTAAAAAAAGTTGAGGGAGAAATTGATTCAGTAAGAGGAGGGTTTCTTAGCTGCTAGGGCCTGAAGAATGAGTAAGTCTTAAAAACTTTTTCTACTACAAAAGTAATACAACTTCACTGTGAAAAATAAAATAAAAGTCACATACAATCCCACCAACTGACAATAATTACTTTTAACACTCATGTTAACATTTTTGTCTGCACATATGTCAGCATGAATATTCTTTAAAGAAAATTTAATAGTCATCAGTGTTCAGAGATATACTCCCTGGTAATCTGCCTTTTCCCCTTAACAATACATAATGAACATTTTTCTATGTCATTAGCTATTCTTAGCAATAGGTATGGCTCATAAGTTTCATGTTTTCTTTTATTTCCTCTCCTGATTATGGCTGCTTAGAACTTGATATTAAGAGGATTCTGAGACCGTGTTTTAACTAAACGAGAAAAAAATCTATTTAGCATGTTTCCACAGGTTCAGATTAAGAATGCCATGCTTTCTGTGTCCATGTGTTCTGGGGAGGGATAGCCTGGGGAGAAATGCCAAATGTGGGTGAAGGGGAGAAGAAAAGAAAAGCACACTGCCATGTGTGTTCCTATGCAACTGTCTTGCATGCTCTGCTCATGTACCCCAAAACCTAAAATCCAATAAAAAATTAAAAAAAAAAAAAAGAATGCCATGCTACAAATATCAAGTATTGGCTGACTCACTTCTATAACTCTTTTAATACCACATATTATCCTATCAAATAATTGCAAATAAATTTTAACCAGTTTCATGTTTTGGGGCATTTAGGATGTTTTCTATTTTTCTCTGTTACACATAACTCTATGATGAACCTCCTTATGCATATATAATTGCTCATTTGTATAATTATATTCTTAACAAAATTTTCTAGGATTATTATTGCCGAATTGGAATATATGCAAAATTCTAAAGTTTTTTTTAAAGTGTTGCCAAATTGTAGTGCGAAAAAATTATGCCCGTTTAAAAAACTTGAAATTGTACATGAATGTACTAATTTTCTGGTTTCTTTCCCTATATGAACACTATGTTTTCTTTTTAAATATTTGCTCACCAATTTGACCTGGAACATGATCAGTTTTATCAGTGTTTTAGGCAGTTCACAACTGCAGGTGAGTGCAGGGGGTAAAGAAGGGTTCCAGGTGCCCCAAGCCGAGCCAGAAATCACAGGCCTCCTGGAACCCATGGGGACAAAAAAAGTAGTTCTGTCGTTTACTCTTATTAACGTTTCATCTGTTACATCAGAAGTTACCCACTTCTCATAGAATATCTTTAAGTCTCTCACTCTAGCTGTGTGCCTGTCCAATTTTCTTTCTAATTCTCTCAATTTTGACTTTATATGAGGCTATATTGTGTACAAAAAACAGTTATGATTATCATCTTTGTGATGGACTGTTCATTGTTATTATTTTGTAGTGTCACTATCTCTATTCATAACTTCTGCTTTTAATTATATTTTCTATGCATTGCTACACAATTTCTTATTTGTAAGTAGCTTTATGCTAATTTTAATCTAATAATTTAATCTAACCATCATTCTTTAATAGGTGAATTTACTCGATTAATATTATTAAGATTTCAGATATATGTGGACTAATTTTTAACATCTTTATTTTGTGTTTTCTATTAATTATCTCTACCTCTTTTTTTTTCTTTTGAATTCCTTGCCTTTGGTTGATTTGCTGAAGTATTCTATATTTTCTACTTAGATCTGTGCTAGTTTTTTAATCTTAGATTTTTATCTTAGCATGTGCAATTAGCCATATATTGTTCTAACAATGCTGTTATTGCACATTCTGATCCTCCTCTCAATATAGCAGTCTTTGACAACACCATGCCCCATCATATTATTTTGTTTAAAATATTAGTATAGAGAATTTTTTTAACTGCAGGGTTTTTTTAACTGTACATAATTAAATTTACCAATACATGATCAGTTTCTAAGTTTGCTGTTGTTTGTTGCATCCTTTGCCTTCATTCATGTCTCATCTTGTAAATTTAACTGGGGTCTATGGATCATTAACTCTTTAACACAATGTCTAAAAATGACTTATCTTTGCCAGCATTACAGACTTATAGCTTAGTTGCCTATCAAATTCTAGATTGAAGATCTATGTGTTTCTATGTACATTGAAAAGATTCCATTGCATTCTGCAATCTATCAGTTTAAATTTTGTTTCGCTTTTTATTATAGAGTAAATATCCAGTAGCTTTAAACAACTTTTTTGTAATTTCGACATTTTTAAGTTCGGCTATGGTTTTCTAGGCATGAATTTATCATTATTTATTTTGTTAGTCAGAGTTACTTTGATCTTAGGGCCAATCAGTTTCTTCAGTTGGGAAAAAGTTTAGCAACAATCTCACTAAATATTGCTTCTTTGTCATTCCCTCAACTATTCTTCCTAGCAATCTCTTCTCGTAACTACTCTTTCATTTTATTTCTCTTTTTTATGCCGATTTTTGGGATCATTCCTTTCAATTTATTATTTTTCCTATAAAATTTATTCAGCCTTTTGCAGCAAAAGTGTGTTTCCAAAGATAAACACAGCACTGTCTCCCCTCCCACATGCTTTTTGCCATGAGACTTTACCAATTCTACCAGGGAGAGATTGAGCTGTGTTCCTTTCCCATGAACCTAGGTCAATCCTATATTCAGCTGACCAGTAGACTGTAGCAGAGTGACACTGTGCCCATGCCAGTTCTTTAAGATGCCTTGCATTTTTTGCTTTCATATTCTCTCCAGTTAAACCAGCTGCCATGCTTTAAAGAAGCATAAGCTAGATTACTGAATGATGAAATACCAGGTAGAGAGAAAAAAAGCAACATGGCAAAAGCCTGAGACTTGTGAATGAAGGACTTTTGGGACCTTCTAGCACAGCACAGGCACCATCGGACTGCAGCTAAATAAGGCACCCAAGCCAATGTTCCTAACTTACCACTGCCCAAGGTCCCAACCTAGAATCATGAAATGACTTATTTTAAGCCACTAAATTTGGAGGTAGTTTCTTGTCCTGTAATGAATAACTGAAGTAATTACATTTTTATTTCAATAACTATATTTTTTATTTCTAAGAAGTATAATCAATTATATTTAATGCCTACTTGTTTCATTTTTCTGTTAATTAATAATTTACTGTCTTTTAAAAATGGAAACCATGCCTAATTCATCACTTTGAACACCCAAAGCATACTTATTACAAATAATTTTTATCTGGATTAATTTATTGATTTGATTCTTGATTCTGTTTGTGTCTCTTCTGACATTAGATTTCTTTATGACTTGGGCCGGAGCAGGGGTTAAAATACATTGTGAGTAAGAGCTTTTTCTTTTCCTTTTTCAACCTCCTCTTTATCTCTCCCAGTCTACTGGCTTTGCAGTTGCCTTATAAAGAGATATAATTTATAATAGAGAAAAAATTAACCTACACACAACTCTATTCCATTTTCAGAGACTGATAAGACTGATATGAAGAAGTAAGCTAAAAGGGATGGAAATGTAAATTACTTAGAATATGAAGATAATTAACATAACAGAAAGGTTTTTCAGCCAAGAATAACCTCAGGTGTATGGCAGGAAGTTAAGAGTCTACAGAGAAATTGTCCAAGCTTATTTGCTTGAATGTAAAACCTTTACATTGGCCCAAATCTTCAGAAAAGTCTACCACCTTGAAAATGTCTTCTATGTGTTCTTCAGGGATGGCAAGGAAAGGGGGCCAAGTTGTGCATCTTGGTTTGTGTAGAGCAGAAGAGGACCATTTGGTTTAGGAGGTGAGATGCAAATGAAATAAAATGTTGAGAAAGTTACAAATTTGTGACCAGAAAGGACCTCAAGAATGACAATCCCCAGGATTCAAAGTTATTTAAGGAGGACCTGGGGCTTCCCATGGAGCAGGAGCATGAATCAATTTTGTTTGAAACTTAAAGAAAAAATAATAACCTTCCCTGAAATCTGGTTACAGTTTAAGATTGTTTTCTGTCCTGGCAGAATGCCAGAATCATCTGGGGACCTGTTAATAAAATCTCCAAATACTCACACTGTACCTCAGAATAATTAATTCAGAACCTCTTGGGATGGTACCCAGCCATCATTAATATTTCATTTTTTCCCAGGTGATGCTAATGTATAACCAAAGCTGAGAATCACCAGTTTAAGTTGCAGAAGTATTTATTATTAGTAGTAGTATCATACTTTAATATTGGGGTACATGTGCAGAACTTGCAGATTTGTTACATAGGTATACATGTGCCATGGTAATTGGCTGCAACCATCACTCCATCATTTACATTAAGTATTTCCCCCAGTGCTACCTCTCCCCTAGCATCCCACCCCCTAACAGTCCCTAGTGTGTGATTTTCTCCTCCCTGTGTCCATGTGTTCTCACTGTTCAATTCCCACTTATGAGTGAGAACGTGCAGTGTTTGGTTCTCTGTTCTTGTAGTAATATGCTGAGAATGATAATTTCCAGCTTCATCCATGTCCTTGCAAAGGACATGAATTTGTCCTTTTTATGGCTGTGTAGTATTCCATGGTGTATATGTGCAACATTTTCTTTATCCAGTCTATCATTGATGGGCATTTGTGTTGGTTCCAAGTCTTTGCTATTGTGAACACTGTTGCAATAAACATACGTGTGCATTTGTCTTTATAGTAGAATGATTGATACTCCTTTGGGTGTATACCCAGTAATGGAATTGCTGGGTCAGATGGTATTTCTGATTCTAGATCCTTGAGGAATAGCCACACTCACACTGGCCTTCCACAGTGGTTGAACTAATTTACACTCCCACCAATGGTGTAAAAGCATTCCTATCTCTCCACATCCTCTCCAGCATCTTTTGTCTCCTGACTTTTTAATGATTGCCATTATGACTGGAGTGATCTCATACTGCAGAAGTATCGTTAAGGAATTGTTCTAAATTTTGAACAAAGGGCATTGGAAGAGAAGCATGTAAATCAGGTGTTCTAAGAGATGGACGGAAAAAACACTGAATCAAAGATATGGAGAAGATGATTCAATTCTGCAATAAAATTGAGTGTATGAGAACATAGAAGAGACCTTAAATTTGACTACCATGAAGGCATTATTTTGCTGTGCAAAGTGATTTGAGAAAATAGTAGAGACAAACTTTGTATTACAAAGTTTTGAAATAGAAAAGAGGATGATGAGACAAAAGATGGAGACCATGACATGGAAACAGCACTGAAATAACTAGGAAGCACAGATTCCTGAAGGAGGCTTTAATAATTCAAAAACAAATTTGAATAGTGAGAACATTCTGACTATTCCTGACAGAACACATTTTTTATAGTCATAAGTGAGAGTTGGGAATCATGTTTATATAAGAATTAAAAACACTCATTTGCTTTTCTCCATAGGAGGGAGAATAGAGAACAAATATTAATTACAGCACAAAATATATGTAGCTGTAATTTTAATCAACTTAATTATTATTTATAGGTGTCAGTGGTTTGCCCTTCTGTTTTATCTATCACACATTTGTATAGGTTTCATAATGTAGAATTCCAGAGAGTAATAACTTATTGAATTCAAGTAAGCAATTTATACCAATATATGAATGCTGTGAGTTTCTAGACCCCTTAGAAAGATTTGCCTTCTAAAATATAGAAAGCATATTAATATAAATAATGGTTTATTTGGCTAATCTGAAGAAGAAATTTGCAGCAGAAGACTTGCAGCAGAAGGCCTACAGCCAAGACTGTGCTCCAACTGGAAATGAGTTTTTCTTTGAAGTCAGCTTCTGAAAACTGGCCCTAGTTATTTGCTGCCTCCAATTCTGAACCCCAGGTTATTTAAGAATGCCACTTCTCCTTCACTGGGTCCCAAAATAGCTCTGATACCCTAAAGAGATGATGAGAGAAAAGTAGGATTGATAGTAGCTATTCTTATATGTGAATTAGTGGGAAATACAACTAGATTCAGAATATCAACCAAGAAATTGTTCCAGGTGCTTTGCAAGAAAAATAAATTAAATAGTATTATTTTTTAACTTTTATTTGAGGTTCAGGAGTGCATATGCAGGTTTGTTATATAGGTAAGCTCGTGTCATGGGGGTTTGTTTTACAGACCCAAGTACTAAGCCCAGTACCCAATAGTTAATTTTTCTGTTATTCTTCCTTCTCCCAGCCTCCACCCTTAAGTAGGCCCCAGTGTTTTTTGTTCCTTTCTTTGTGTCCATGAATTCTCATCATTTAGCTCCCACTCACAAGTTAGAGCATCTGGTATTTGGTTTTTTGTTCCTGCATTAGTTTACTAAGAATAATGACCTCCAGCTCCAATCATGTTCCCACAAGTGACATGATCTTGTTCTTTTCATGGCTGCATAGTATTCCATGGTATATATGTACCACATTTTCTTAATTCAATCTATCATTGGTGAGCATTTAGGTTGATTCCATGTCTTTACTACTGTGAATAATGCTGCAAGGAACATTCGTGTGTACATGTCTTTATCATAGAATGATTTATACTCTTCTAGGTATATATCCAGTAATGGGATTGCTGGATCAAATAGTAGTTCCGTTCTTAGCTCTCTGATGAATTGCCACAGTTTTCCGTAATGGATCACTAATTTACACTCCCACCAGCAGTGTAGAAGTGTTTCCTTTTCTCCACAACTTTGTCAACATCTGTTATTGTTTGACTTTTTAATAATAGCCATTCTGACTGCTGTGAGATGGTATCTCGTTGTGGTTTTGATTTGCATTTTTCTAATGATCAGTGATAGTGAGGTTTTTTCCATATATTTGTTGGCCATATGAATGTCTTCTTTTGAAAAGTGTCCACTCATGTCCTTTGCCCACTTTTTAACGGGGTTGTGGGTTTTTTTCTTGCAAATTTGTTTAAGTTCCTTACAAATACTGGATATTAGACCTTTGTCAGCTGTGTAGTTTGCAAAAAATTTTTTCCCATTCTGTAGGTCATGTGTTTACTCTGTTGATGGACTCTTTTGCCATGCAAAAGTTATTACATTTAGTTAGATTCCATTTGTCCATTTTTGCTTTTGTTCCAACTGCTTTTGGTGTCTTCATCATAAAATCTTTGTACATTCCAATGTCCAGAATTATGGTATTGCCTAGGTTACCTTCCAGGGTTTTCATAGTTCTGGGTTTTACGTTTAAGTCTTTAACCCATCTTGATTTGATTTTTTACATGATGTAAGGAAAAGGTCCAATTTCAATCTTCTGCATATGGCTAGCCAGTTATCCCAGCACTATTTATTGAATAGCGAGTCTTTTCCCTGTTTCTTGTTTTTGTCAGCTCCTTTGAAGATCAGTTGCCTCTAGGTGTGCACCTTTATTTCTAGGCTGTCTATTCTGTTCCATTGGTCTGTGTCTGTTTTTGTACCAGTGCCATGCTGTTTTAATTACTGTAACCCTGTAGCATAATTTGAAGTCAGATAGCATGATGCCTCCAGTTTTGTTCTTTTTCTTAGGATTGCCTAGGCTATTCAGGCTCTTTTTTAGTTTCATATGAATTTTTAAATAGTTATATCTAGTACTATGTAGAATGTCATTGGTAGCTTTATGGGAATAGCATCAAATCTGTAAATTGCTTTGGGCAGTATGGACATTTTAATGATATTGATTCTTCCTATCCATGAGTATGGAATATTTTCTATATGTTTGTGTCACCTCTAATTTCTTTCAGCACTGTTTTGTAACTCTCATTGTAGACATCTTTCACCTTCCTGATTAGCTATATTCCTAGGTATTTTATTCTTTTTTGTAGCAATTATGAACGGGTTTGCATTCCTGATTTGCCTCTCGGCTTGGCTGTTTTTGTTGCATAGGACTACTGGTGATTTTTGTGCATTGATTTTGTATCCTCAAACTTTGGTAAAGTTGTTTATCAGCAGAAGGAACTTTCAGGCCAAA